>NC_068453.1:18309137-18682179 GCF_023373465.1 Oncorhynchus keta
TTACTGCTGAACTTACAGCATTTCAGCATTTTCTTTGTTATTAATTTCTACAAAAATTCTAAAAACACAATTTCACTTTGACATTATGGAGTATTGTTTGTAGGCCAGTGTCCCCCAAAAAAATCAGGTTAAATTCAGGCTGTAACACAACACAATGTGGAAAAAGTCAAGGGCTGTGAATACTTTCTGAAGGCACTGTATGTAGTGGGAGCATATCCAGGGCCATGAAAACGTGTTGACCAAAGATAAAATACCATTGACCTTATTGTCCCCAGAGGGGATTTTTACTTGGACACACAGTGCTGCTGTGTCCAAACAACACAAATGATAGAAGATGATCTCATACAAACATTTGAAGCAAATGGAAACTGTGGAGCCGAAAGTCTTTTGTTCAGCAGCTGTGCCACATACGATGCAGTTCTGTCTAATCATCATTAGAAAGCAGTCATGAAAGGCCTATAAAAAAAGACTCATCATTTGTTCCCCTTACCAGATAACAACGATGAAAAATGGTTATGTCACAGGTGACATTCTCTAGCATCTGACAATATCCACTGGGGGTATAAGTTCTTTACAAGGTGACAATAACAAAGCAAAATTCAATTGATTGGCATTATCAGAAAGGATGGAGGAGCATATGTCGCAACAGATGGTCCAAAAAGTGGAACTATGGATTTTCCAATCAGAAGGGAGGATAGGGGTATTTAACTTGGTTTAGAAAGTTCCTGAAACCCAGCACATGGTTGATTGTGAAATACACATTAACCTTTTCACTGAGTGGTGTGGAATGGAAGGCACAGATGTGTTGGGGAAATAGGAGAGCTGTGGAGGTGCATTCCGATTTGCATGCTTTTTCTCATTACACTACACCAGACCTAATCATATCCCCATGCCACAGTGAGGGCAATCTAGAGGCACAATTGCAGCCATGTCAAATTGCAATCAATAGACACTGAGACCCACCCCAGGGGTGAGTTTACTGTTTCATTAGCCAACAGGGATAAAAGCCTTTAGGAGGGCCTTGTGGATTACATTTGAATGACAACCCACAAAATAATCACTGGTCCCGTTGACACAGCAACCCCTCTGAGTTTTCTACTTCCTCTTTGATCCTTGCAGGGAATTTCCTTTCCGTGAATTTAGCATGTTTTTATTTTATTTTATTTTCACCTTTATTTAACCAGGTAGGCTAGTTGAGAACAATTTGCAACTGCGACCTGGCCAAGATAAAGCATAAAGCAATTCGACACATACAACAACACAGAGTTACACATGGAATAAACAAAACATACAGTCAATAATACAGTGGAACAAAAGAAAACAAAATGTCTATGTACAGTGAGTGCAAATGAGGTAAGATAAGGGAGTTAAGGCAATAAATAGGCCATGGTGGTGAAGTAATTACAATATAGCAATTAAACACTGGAATGGTAGACGTGCAGAAGATGAATGTGCAAGTAGAGATACTGGGGTGCAAAGGAGCAAGATAAATAAATAAATACAGTATGGGAATGAGGTAGGTAGATAGATGGGCTGTTTACAGATGGGCTATGTGATGATGCCTATCTAATCTATAGTGCTTCAGTTAGAATCTGTTATTCTGAAACGTAACGGTCATATATTTTATTTTAAATCCTATTGATGTCTGAGTTACATGAGTGTGATTAGTTCATGCATGTCTAAATGTTTTCATTGTTATTTCCTACCTTGAAATACTGCTGAGTCAGAAAGTGAGTCATTTTATTTTATGATAGCCTTTGCTTCAGTAACATCACCATAAATATTCATTATTTTAAACAATGGCTTGTCCAATTAGCCTCGATCCACCTTGAAAATAGAAATGAATGATGGATTAAAAATACTTCATACGAATCAACATACAAGGCTCAATCGTGTCTATTCAAGTGTTTACCTTGAATAGACTTACTTTGAAACGTTGTACTCCATTGTATTCCTAAAGCAGATAGTGCAAACAGAGCAGCAATGGTGTTGTGCAGTCCTCACACACCTGAATCAGCCTCGCTGCTCTAAAAACAGGAGTAAATGTGATTTTAGAATGTCTCTCTGTGTCATCTACATCACAGCAGGACTTAATTAAGACAACTCTCAGACAAACACTAGTAAATAGTAATTCATTGCATAAAAGCAAATGTCTTTGGAGGAGGCGGGGTGAGTTATAACTCTGTTGGTGGACGATAGAGGACGAGAGGCTTGAGGGTTGCTCATCTTTAAATAATCCCTTCCTTGTGTCCTCTTGTTTCATACAGCAGTGCATTTATTATCTGTACGCAAATTACTTCAAGAGTTCAATTAATTATTAATATATGTGAATGTTTCATGAATCATAGTGTTGGCAAACTGCAGATGAATTAGAGTTGTCTGGGCTATTGTGTAGCATGCCCTTTATAACTCAGTATTTCAAGGTAATACACACACGAGGGGGAGTGACTGAGGTTGATTATTTTCACCTTCCCAGACATGGGGAAGACAGACACATGAGACAGCCCTGAGTCTCTGTGCTTGTCGGCAGAGAAAGCATTAAGTCACTTTTTTTCCAGGTAAGACTGCCAAATATCAATCATCAATCAATACGACGCTCTCCAAACGGGAGCAAGTGCTTTGTCCGCTCAGAACTAATCTATTTGTCACAAATGGTGGATGCAGATGTCTACCCAGGATATTGGGAACATAGATGCGTCTGTAAATGAAGTTCCATTGTCATTATTTTACAGCAACACTGTCATTATTACTGTCATAAGTCGAAGTTATGGACTCATAAAAATCCATTTCTGTCTGGAAATAGCTGGGTTTAATTTATATGTAAATGTTCTCTGTGTACATTATTTGTCAGCAGATTATTTGTTGAATCGTGACATGGGGGGGGGGGGGAAGAGCTGGATTGGAGGCCTGCTCTCAAAATAAAGGGGAAGGATAAAAAAAATCCCAACATAAACATTTAAACTCAAACCCTAAAGGAATTCATCACTGCTTTGAAGTATAAAACCAATCTATCCAACCTATATTAAACAACCACATTCTGCTGCTTTTCAATGGATGCAAAAATACAGATTACTCAAACTCTTTGCTTTGTGTGTTTTTAAGAGAAGACAATGAGATCATTACGGAAACGAATATAGGGGCGCGGGATTGGAAACAAATTTAGTTAAGAAGAAAAGAAACAATATTGCAGTAAAGCTCACTGCAGCGTTTTGTCAATTGTCCATTCTAACTCTGGGAATAGGGATAAGCTCCACGTCAAGTATTGCAATATTGCCCTGTATTCGTCTGTAACGACCATCGCCTCTAGTCACAAACACACTCATAGTAGATCTGTGGAAATATTACAGTTAGAGGATCAGGGGGCCTTTGGCTTGTGGAACTATACTCTGTGGAATCACAAACGGAATAGTTTTATGGTTCAGATTGTGTTATCTTATTGTCTATCTAGTGCTCTGGAACAATAGTGTCAGGCTCGGCCTGTAACAGTCAAACTGAGTGTGTTTTGGGTTTAGGAACCATTTTAGATACTGAGGTGTAGGATGTTAATCATGTGAAGGAGTGCAGTGTGAAAGCATGGGAATTTGTTCAGTGAGCTGATCTAGCTGATTGACTATCGTGCACAAAAGAAATTGAACTCAGCCTAAACTAATGTTCTTTCAAGACTCTTAACAAGTCTCGGATGTTGTGTCCTACTGTACCTAGCAGATTGCAATGTAAGGAGGATATTCTTTGAGGATCTGACTATCTGTTCAACCAGAGAAACGAGTCTCTTGCATGGATACCTACATTTCCTTTCTTCTCTACACATTTCAATCCGATCTAACCTGTAAACCGAATAAGGACACGCAGACTTAGAGTTGAAACACCTTTTAGTGACGGTGTCAATGTCCTCAACCACTCAGATGAACTACCGAACAAACCATTATACACTTAGACATGACCTCCTGATTGGGCTCATGTTAATTGACTCTATGCATTTCACAAAGGACAAAGTGATAAGTGTCTGTATTAAATCAATCTGAGAGCCTGGAGGATGGTTGGGGTAGAATATGCAAGGTAAACATGGAATTATGAGGAGTTGATTCTATTTTCAGGCTTGGGGGTTGCCGGTGATGCTATCTCATATCTGGACTCAGTGATCTGCACAGCGCTCTGATTCCAGGGTTAATCAGATTAGTTTAGCGCCGAGGCCCAGATTATTTGATTGAGATTAGTTTAAATGTCAGCTTCTATAAATGGTCTCAAATGTCAGTACTCTCTGAGGTGAGATTCACACAGACCTAAAACAATCTTTCAGCTTTAATTACATTATGATCCTTTCATTGGTGTGTGTGAGAGAGAGAGAGAGAGAGAGAGAGAGAGAGAGAGAGAGAGAGAGAGAGAGAGAGAGAGAGAGAGAGAGAGAGAGACAGAGAGAGATAGAATGGCACCTAAGAAAGGCAGTATGTACCTTGGGTTTATCATCCTCTTGGAAGTGTGTAATCACAGGGTTTCCGGTCAGACCTAATGAAATAACACATTTCAGGCTTCAAACATAAAGATATAAAACTGTATTTTTTTGTGAAGAATCAACAACAAGTGGGAAACAATCATGAAGTGGAACAACATTTATTGGATATTTCAAACTTTTTTAACAAATCAAAAACAGAAAAATTGGGCGTGCAAAATTATTCAGCCCCCTTAAGTTAATACTTTGTAGTGCCACCTTTTGCTGCGATTACAACTGTAAGTCGCTTGGGGTATGTCTCTATCAGTTTTTCACATCGAGAGACTGACATTTTTTCCCATTCCTCCTTGCAAAACAGCTCGAGCTCAGTGAGGTTGGATGGAGAGCATTTGTGAACAGCAATTTTCAGTTCTTTCCACAGATTCTCGATTGGATTCAGGTCTGGACTTTGACTTGGCCATTCTAACACCTGGATATGTTTATTTTTGAACCATTCCATTGTAGATTTTGCTTTATTGTATTGGATCATTGTCTTGTTTGGAAGACAAATCTCCGTCCCAGTCTCAGGTCTTTTGCAGACTCCATCAGGTTTTCTTCCAGAAATGTCCTGTATTTGGCTCCATCCATCTTCCCATCAATTTTAACCATCTTCCCTGTCCCTGCTGAAGAAAAGCAGGCCCAAACCATGATGCTGCCTCCACCATGTTTGACAGTGGGGATGGTGTGTTCAGGGTGTTGCTTTTACGCCAAACATAACGTTTTGCATTGTTGCCAAAAAGTTCAATTTTGGTTTCATCTGACCAGAGCACCTTCTTCCACATGTTTGGTGTGTCTCCCAGGTGGCTTGAGGCAAACTTTAAACGACACTTTTTATGGATATCTTTAAGAAATGCCTTTCTTCTTGCCACTCTTCCATAAAGGCCATATTTGTGCAATATACGACTGATTGTTGTCCTATGGACAGAGTCTCCCACCTCAGCTGTAGATCTCTGCAGTTCATCCAGAGTGATCATGGGCCTCTTGGCTGCATCTCTGATCAGTCTTCTCCTTGTATGAGCTGAAAGTTTAGAGGGACGGCCAGGTCTTGGTAGATTTGCAGTGGTCTGATACTCCTTCCATTTCAATATTATCGCTTGCACAGTGCTCCTTGGGATGTTTAAAGCTTGGGAAATATTTTTGTAACCAAATCCGGCTTTCAACTTCTTCACAACAGTATCTCCGACCTGCCTGGTGTGTTCCTTGTTCTTCATGATGCTCTCTGCGCTTTTAACGGACCTCTGAGACTATCACAGTACAGGTGCATTTATACGGAGACTTGATTACACACAGGTGGATTGTATTTATCATCATTAGTCATTTAGGTCAACATTGGATCATTCAGAGATCCTCACTTCTGGAGAGAGTTTGCTGCACTGAAAGTAAAGGGGCTGAATAATTTTGTACGCCCAATTTTTCAGTTTTTGATTTGTTAAAAAAGTTTAAAATATCCAATACATGTTGTTCCACTTCATGATTTTGTCCCTCTTGTTGTTGATTCTTCACAAAAAAAATACAGTTTTATATCTTTATGTTTGAAGCCTGAAATGTGGCAAAAGGTCGCCAAGTTCAAGGGGGCCGAATACTTTCGCAAGGCACTGTATATAGGGCAGCAGCCTCTAATGTGCTAGTGATGGCCGTTTAACAGTCTGATGGCCTTCAGATACAAGCTGTTTTTCAGTCTCTCGGTCTCACCTTTGATGCACCTGTACTGACCTCGCCTTCTGGATGATAGCAGGGTGCAAAGCAATGTGAAGGGTTGTGAAGAAAGGGCCAATATAACAACAGATTTCCCCAAAAAGCACAGACATATTTTTTGGGGAAATGCTGTTCTCATTGTTTCCATTGGGCATTAGTGCAATTATGCATTATACTAAAGCTCTTTAGTAAGTATAATTTGCATGATTTACGGTAAGTGTTGCATTGTTTGAAAAAAAGTGATATATTGGAACTGAAATCAAATGAGGTCATGTGGGCTTGGCAAGCAGATACACACAATCACTCCACAATGAATCCCTTTAGATAATGGCATTTACACAGTTGCTTTTTCTTTTTCATTGTTCTTACAGTTTATTTTCTGTTTCATGAAGGACTTACAACCCTCTACGCCCGAGTAGCTTTTTACTTCTAAAAGACCACTTAAAGCTTCCCAGCAGTCCACGAGTGCTGATGTGCAAGTAGCTACAGCAAAGTGTACACAGGAAGACTAATTGAGGGCCAAAATGGAGGTAAAGGGCAGTTTGGCTGAAGACTAATGGGAATGATTATGAATATGGACTGGCTGTGATTTACCATAAGGGAAAGCACTCTACACTGTAGTCTGAAGGAGCTCACTGTGGTACCACTGTATGCACTCAAGTACTCTGCTGGCCAAGTCCCAAGGTTGGCAAGCCAGGGCAATCTCCAATATCTCTCGTGTAGCACCTCAAATCCACATTGATCTTAGTCATGTCTATCCCTCTGAGAAGTGCCTAATGCAAATGCTTTGGCTACAGTGGCTAGAATCAGTTATGGTAGCTAACTTTAAGGCAGTTGCACACTTCCACTGATATGAGACTAAATGTGTTACTAAGGTGTGGTGAAGTCTGTTTAATGTTATGTTGTTGGCATGCAGTGTTAACTCAACATGGCCTCATCACTGCCCTATCAGGTCCAATGTGACGCATTGGAGTGTAACCTCTTTAGCCCCCAATAGGTACTGATGGTGTAGAGTGGTCAGGTGTGGACAAATACAGGATCTGTTCATAACTCATTATGTCCTGTCAGCACTCTGGTTGTGTCAACTCCATCTGACAGATTGGGAACTGATCTGGTGCCATTTCTGTTAACCTTTTACTGCAGTTGGCTAAATCAGGGTCAAACACAGTGATTCTTGGTCAAATCAAATCTACTTTGAAACAGAAGTTTATACCTCACAGACATGGTTATGGGCTTAACAAAAGAAGACAGCTGTACCATGTCAGATATAGAGTTGAAATGTATTCCATTTTGAGTTATCATCCCAATATTACACTTTATATACATCACAGAAGACTGAAATATAACAAAAATGTTTGACATCGAAACACCGGATATTCATCTGTTTTTTTCTAAGAATCTTTATTAAGTTATGAAAATGATTAATAATAACATTCCACCCATGAGACCCGCAGGACAGGTCTCCACAAATGTCCAGTACTGCGTTAGACGGCATCGTTCTGTTGTCTGTTATCACCATCTAAAACAGCGATTATTACAGTTTATTTCATATGACGGTTAGCTACATCAAACAACATTTGGTACTTTATTAAACTGTGCCTGTACCCTGAAATCAAATATATTCAGTGTCTTCCGAAAGTATTCATACCACTTGACTTTGTCCACATGTTGCTGTTACAGCCTGAATTCAAAATGGATTAAATAGATTTCCCCCCCACCCATCTACATACAATATCCCATCATGAAAAAGTGAAAACATGATTTTAGACATTTTAGCAAATTTATTGACAACGAAATACAGAAATATCTAATGTACGTAACCACACACCTTTGCTATGACACTCCAAATTGAGCTCAGGTGCATCCAATTTCCTTTGATCATCCAACTGTGGCCAATTCAATTGTTTGGACATAATTTAGAAAGAAACACACCTGTCTATATAAGATACCACAGCTGACAGTGCATGTCAGTCAAAAACTATACCCTGAAGTCCAAGGAACTGTCCGTAGATCACAGAGAGATTGTGATGAGGCATATATCTGGAGAAGTGTATAAAACAATTTCTAGAGTGTCGAATGTTTCCAAGAACACAGTGGTCTCCAGCATTGGGAAATTTTAAAAAATATGGAACTACCCAGACTCTGCCTAGAGCTGGCCATCCGACCAAACTGAGTTACCAGGTAAGAAGGACCTTGGTCAGGGAGGTGACCAAGAACCCAAATGACCACTCTGGCAGAACTATAGATTTCCTTGGTTGAGATGGGAGGACCTGCCAGAAGGACAACAGTCTCTACAGCACTTCACCAATCTGTGCTTTATGGTAGAGTGGCCAGACTGAAGTCACTCCAGAGAAAAAGGCAAGTGAAAAACCTAAGAGCATAAGGCAACATATTCTGTGGTCTGATGAGACAAAAATGTAACTCTTTGGCTTGAATGCAAAGAACTATGGTCAAGCGGCAGGGAATGGGAGACTGCTAATGATAGAAGGAACAATGAATAGAGCCAAATACAGGAAAATCATTGATGAGAACCTGCTTTAGAGTGTATAATGACCTTAGACCGGGAGTGAAGATTGACGTTTTACGTTCTTACAGGACAATGACAAGCATACAGCCAAAGCAACGCTGAAATGGCTTCAGAACAAGAATGTGAAAGTCCTTGAATGGCCCAGCCAATGTCCATACTTGAATCCCATTGAAAATCCCTGGAAAGACTGGAAGATTGTTAAGTTAGATGGAAACCGGTGGTGAACAGCGGAGCTTGAGAAAATCAGCAAGGAAGAATGGGAGACAATCCCCAAATCCAGATGTGCAAAACAGATACAGATTTACCCAAGATGACTCCATGTTGTAATTAGTGAATACTTATGTTGTGTGAATACGTATGTAAATGATATATTTCTGTATTTCATTTTCAATAAACTAGCAAAAAATTATAATTATGTCAATTTGACATTATGGGGTGTTCTGTGTATATTTGTGAGAAAAATCCAATTTGAATTCAGACTATAACTCAACAAAATGTGGACTAAGTCAATGGGCATGAGTACTTTCTGCCATGATATTACGGGTATGGTAATGTCAGTGTATGACACACAGAACCACATTGATTATTATTTAATGATTGAAGGAGCTCTAAATTACATTTTGACCTAAAGGCTGACATCTGTCCATTTTAACATCCATATTTCATAACCCTTGTTACCAGGTAATTTTAAAAACCCAATTTGAGATTAGATGTGATCCTGCAAGCATCTACTCATATTTGACGCAAGCTCGCCCAGTTACCATGACATAAACATTCACTGATCTTTGAGTCTAGTTAAACTATAAAACGAGAAATACATGGACACGGCATGCTATTGACTTTTTAGTCCCTGGAGTTGAGATCCTCACTAACCTGTTCAGGTTCATAGGACATCGCTTCCTCAGCCATATCTGACTGGGGCCAGACGGGCTGTCTGGACAGCTAGTCCCTGACTGTCCCTGACCTGCATAAGGCAGTTGTCACGTCTCTCTTTCTGCAGTGAGAAATTGAGTTTGACTCTGCCTGTTTGTGCCCTGAATCCTCTGGGGGCTGTATTAAAAACGCATCGCAGCAATGTTGACAGGAATACATTTATCGGAATTGTGTCGCCTTTCAAGAGCCGGCTGGGGGTAGCGGGTAGCACATGCTGCCGCGGGTCTTGGCTGGCTGGTATGGTGTTTGATCTCCATATCGTCTGGATTGGACAGCCCTGTTCTTGCTGGTTTGGTGCCGACGTTGGAATTTCAGTCAATGAAGAATTTTGAGAAATACAGTATGAGGCTACTTTTTGTGTAATGCATGGAGACAAAACTTAGCAAAACATTGTGATCATTGTTCATGTACTGCATGTTCCCTGTATTGAATGTATGTCCTGGTTCAACCTAGTCCAGTAATCAACAGTTACTGTACAATTCTTTCTCATAAATGTCTATCAACAACAAGAATGAGCTGTTCAGCTGAGGAACAGTAGCTGGTGATGAACGCCACACAATTCCTATTCATTTTGAACGCTAATGCAGGGTTTGTCTTTGGTCTGAATAAATTCACATAACCAAAAACACACAACTGCATACGCACTCAACACAAGACATGAAAAGGTCATGGTAGGCCATGGTATGAATCATAAACGCAAGAACGTTTGTTGTTGAAGGTCATATTTTCCTTTTCCTTACATTAAACAGGGCATGAGCAATAGGTTCTAGTGTAGTTCAAGGTAAAACGACAAGTGTGGCAGGGCAGAAGGCTCGAATAGTATTGAACCGAGCGCTTGACCTTGCTAGTATTTCCAAGTCATGTTTTCATTGATCTTAGCTTATCCAATGTGTCTGTATGACGTCATGTTTCATCTTTAAAGAAACAAATCGCCACCACACTACGTACTGTATGTAGGGTGTTAATTTGAGCCAGTTTGCTACAGAAGGAAAATAATCCTGGATATGTGAATTATTATTTGGATTACAGTTAATGGACATTTTTGTAGGCGTTGATACATTTCTCATAAGGGAAAATCAAGTCCGAAATTTCAAAGTGGAAATTACAGACTTCAGAAGCCTTTTTAATCCTCAAATAGACTACAATTTAAAAAGGTCCTGGATTGCAGGAAAGTACTCCTGCAACAGGGTGATCCAATTCAGATCCTACATCTGTACTCTATTTATTTGAGGCATGGTGCCATGGAGAGGCTTGGGTTGCTTATTGCAGTCTCCTTGACGCCTCCTGTCAGGTAGCTGCACCGCAGCTGAAAAACTCATAAGCAGTGAAATCTGACAACATTGTGTGAGTTGACGATTTGGAACTTGTCACACAGTTAATGACTGTCACAGGAGGAGGCCCTTTGGAGTTACGGTGAAATATGGGTGTTGGCTATGAGGAAAGTGTTTGTGTGTGTGTCTATGTCTGTCTTAGTCCCTGTGTGTGTGAGAGAGAGGACGAGAAAGAAAATATGCTTGTTTGTGCGCCATGCATGTCATACCTGTCTGTGTTGTTTGCCAAAGTCGACACGCTTGGAAGAGTCTACCTGTGTGTGTAGGCTAATATGCCTGCAATTTGAGGACATAGGGAAATGAAACTGAAAGTCATTCCATAAACGGTGTGATTTCATAATAGCCTTTTATAGGTGGTTGTCATTTCCTCTTACCCGTAAGCCATCGTGTGGGTACCTAGGAACACCCCTCCAGGCTTTGATAGGATATCATCTGAACAAGGTACGGATTAAATCTGACTCTGACGCAATTCCTTTTTGGCGGGAAAGTCATTACCAGGCGATTATGAATCAAACATTTAGTCCAAAATCAGGTTTATGAGATGGATTGCTCGGGAACCCAGGCCTCTTTGCATTTAAATCACCTCTCTTGGCCCACTCAAACACTCTGTTTTATTCATGTTCACCGAGACTAATGATGTCGAACGCCCTATTAATTGCTGGAGATGAAGGCTCGGGAATGTCATGTCACTCTTTCTACCTTTGCTAGTGAGAGTGATATATAGTGAGTGAGATATGTCTTTTGACACAATGACCCAAGCCTAGAGACGATAGCATGACTCTGCTACGAGCCAATGAGGAAGGTTCGGCTCACGAGGATAAAGAGCCTTATCAGGAAGTAACCCGCCGGAATTCTAAGTAAGTAGGCCTGTACAGTACATGCTTTAGCGCTACCTCTTGTCTTTGGAGTCTAACCAGTGCTCTCCATCAAATAAAACGATTGCCTGTTTTTGGCCAGGTTTTGCCTTGAAAATTACAGTACTGACGATCACTGGTGTACTACCGGAGGCCCCTGCAGCCCCAATGAGGCGAGGGGGGCCCCAAGCAATTAAGGGCCTCCACCCAAACATTCACCTATAGCATTCACTAGAGTGTTGCACATTTGGATACGTCGGTTAAGCATATGTCTCAATTGTTGATTACTGTGCACTTAACCCATTCATAGACGCTAATTACCTTTAGCGCCTATTGGTGATAGTATCTTCTGGCTGGGGGATTTGTTAAGAGCTCTGACACTCATTCTGAATGTTAAAATGCAATGCTTGCGGTATGTTTTTGGAAATATAAGGAACATGTTTCACAACAGCGAGAAATAATAAAACAATTACTACATACCATTAAAGGTTAGGCTTCACACACAGCCATATTTGTTACAGCGCTCGTTTACGGAAACCGACAGAAGACATGAAAGTAGAGCACTTTATGTTTCTAGAACCGTACCACAATTGAGAAACTATTCTCGTTTAGATGGAGTATTTGGCTGTTTTGGATGCCTGAGTCAATTCACCTCTTAACAGAACATTTAAGGTCCTTGGACTATAAGGAGTAACGTTAGGCTCCTTTAGTCTATTATTGGGCTAGGTCTTTGTAGAATGGAGGTGTTGCCCTGGTAACATGGTCCTTTGTAGCTTAGTTGGTAGAGCATGGCGCTTGTTAGTTGTTAGGTTAGTTGTTTCAATTCCTGGGACCACCCAAATGTATGCATGAATGGAAGTTGCTTTGGATAAAAGTGTCTGCTAAATGGCATATATTATATTAGTAGGGCTAGATATCAAAATATACATTTTGAAAGAAATGTTTTTATCATCACAGTGAACATTTTATTGTAAGAGTATAATAAACACATGCAGGCTGGATTGCGTTGCCAGTGTTTGTTATTCCTGTTCTGTCTTTGACAATCAATTTGACTGTAAAATAAAATGCTAGTGAGGTACTGCATGATCTCAGTCAGCCCGCATCCCAATCAATATTACATCCTCGTTAGAGAGACAAATTACCCCTTGTCTCAGTATACAGATGTCACCCTGTCCTCATCGCTGTAATCCTGGCTCTCCCATCTCTCCGTGTTGAGATCATTTCTAATTACACCTAAAAGGAGCATTTTGATAGAGATTAATTGCATCCCTTGACACCCCATCTCTCATACCCATTGATCCCTTACCCCCCAGTTTCTCCCTGGGGTATCAATTTAACCCTGGTAAAACAGCCCATAGTAAGACAGGGTACAGTATCTGCAAGGAAGCAATCTCATCCCTGGGATCAAACTGAGTCACCAGGGAGGGTTGAGGCAGTTATGGAGAGGTGGATGCGGATTTTTTATAGTGTGTGTGTGTGTGTGTGTGTGTGTGTGTGTGTGTGTGTGTGTGTGTGTGTGTGTGTGTGTGTGTGTGTGTGTGTGTGTGTGTGTGTGTGTGTGTGTGTGTGTGTGTGTGTGTGTGTGTGTGTGTGTGGAGCACTAGTTTCTACAGTGGGTGCGCTGGTCTTTTTCTCCCCCCGGTTCATACTCCACGCCTGAGTGGCTGCCAGATCTGACAGTTGAGCTTCCCAGAATTCCCGGGTGACCGACCTCAAGAGGTTAGAGGGTCCCGTTGCTATGTGAACCGCACAAAGCAAGATGCACCGCACCAAGGGCTATTTTTCCTCTCCCAGTGGCGTCTCAGGGCAGCGAATGGAATATGTAAACCACTGGAGCCTTTGACAGGGGGCAACGTCGGACTAAGCAAAACAAAAGGACTTGCTGATGCTCGATAAACACATGCATAGTCCCTCAGGCAAAGAGAAGGAATGCGTCAGGAACATTACCTTCTGTCTGCTCATCTTTCTGTCTATTTATCTCTTTTGGAATCATCTGTCTTTGTGTCGGCCGATATCTCGGAATATCTAAACTTCTACTTCTCCTCAATGCCAGCAGCACCCACTGTGTCTGTTTACCAGACGCAGCACGTATCTGACTATATTTCCAACTGCAGGTCAGACCCCAGGGGGTTCGTCAGACAGGGAGATGGTCAGATGTGAGAGAACAGGTGTGAGACGAATACCTCCTGAAGTCTTCATCATCTGCCTCATTTCATTACAGGAAATAAATCTCAGAGACACCAGAAAGGAAAATTGAGCTCTGGGTATCAACAAATTTCCCACTTCTGACTTTATTACAAGTCAACCATTTATTGTTGGAAAGGATATGATTTTAAACCTTTCTCTTACTACATCTTTGTAAATGGTGATTTTACAGTTGTTTTTTATATTGCTTGCAAGTAGAGGACTGCTGAATGAGCGTAGTCATTTTGTTAATACTGTTGAGCTAGGCTATCCTTTAAAGACGATCATATCACTGGTCTAGGTCTTGCTCAGGCTAGGAAATATGTAGTGTTTGGGAGGAAATGGGTTCTACAGAATTTCAAGAGAAGGTCAAATACAAAAGGCCAGATTCAAAAGAAACCACAGTACAACAGGAATACAGTTATGTCTGCTGCATTGGATACTAGATTATTCCTTCCAGTATGTCACTTTTTTAATAGATTTATTCAGCTACTCTGTGGGTTGTTCCTTTGTCCAATTGATAATTGACTTGACCAAACTTAACCAGACAGTCTTAGTGGTATCCTCAGTATATTGTATTGACTTACATACCCTGCATTTTGTTGAAAAACCCTGCATTTAACCAGAGAAAGTCATTTGCACATATTTTCCGACTGTTTATGCTTCTATACCCTTCAGGTATGCAATCAAACCAACCAATGGGATTGTGGTGGCACTTAAAAATCTGGAATCACAAACCCAGAGGTATCACAGACGGAGATGAATGAAATTAGTGGCAAATTGAAATTCATGATTAATGCTTGGTCCACATTTCTGGCTGAGCTTCAGCGAGTGTCTATAAAAAGAGCAGTGTGTAACTTGCTGGCCCCTCTCCCAGTTGTGGCCAGGTGCTTGGGCTTATACAGGCCAGGGGAAAAGGGGTGGAGGGGGTAGAGGGCAGGGAGGCTTAGGTAGAGACTTTGTATGTCGTGAGAGGGACATCCTGTCCCTGACATGGTCACTTTGCTTTCAAGTCATCTCCCAGGAAATGGGGGGCTTGAGGTCGGCCCTATCATTGGTTACCCACGCCTAGTCTCTGAAGGTATTTAATCCTGCCTCTTTGCTCCCTTAGTGAGCTGGGGGCGACCGTGGTGTCATTGTGTGTGGGCAGGGCAGAGAGATAGCTCTGTGAAGTATTGAGATGGGAAGCCTCAGTGGTAAAACTGACTCTGTGAAAAGTATATTTTTAGATTTAACAGGCTAGGTAAAGTCCAAGTCATCTGGTGGCTGTCAGAGATGGAGATGAGGAAAATATGTGGTAGAGTGGTTATCAAATCACTTTTGCATTCAGCCTGTGTCTGTATTGTGCAATTCGGTCACCATTTAATAACAAGGTGTAGTTGTACTGCTTATTGGATTTGAAATGAGAAACCGAATGGAACCAGTCCAGGTCTTAGGCAAACTGACTTGCTAACGTCTACTCTACTCTACGTCTCATTACTGAAAGCAAACAGTTAAATGTAACACTGCCCTGTACTTACTGCCAAAGATGCCTCACACAGCTAAACAACACATCGTTAAAAAATACATTTTATCAATAGGGCTGCTTTGCCAGGAAATCATTCCCCTATATAATTACAAATCGTCAAAAGGTCATTTGCGCCGTATCTAATTGCAGGTGAGAAATGCATGTGTGCAGGGTAAATATTGTTTACCTCAAAAAGATCAATATCCACCTCAGTCCCTCTTGATGAATTATGTACTCATGAGGATGTGTCTGTGTTTGTGTCCGAACACATAGGCCTAACCGTTTTCTCACCTCAGAGAATGAGCTCTCTTTCACCCGTATACTCAGCTGTTGCACTCACTATCTTCTTCCCTTCAGTTTTTTCACATTTTATTTTCCTTCTCATTCCATCTCCCTCTTTAAATCTACCTGCCATTATTTCTCCTTCCCCTTTCCTTCTTGCATCGTCTTTCGTTACCCCAATCTCCCCAGCTGTACCATCTCTCCATTCTTCTCTCATCCTTTGTCTGCTTGATTCTACTGAACACCCGCCTATCTTTTTACGTCCCCCCTCCCACTCTTCTACCTCTAACCCTCTCTTCCTTTGTCTCCCCCTCTTTCTCTCTTTCTGTGTTCCACCCGCCGTACCTGGGATGGAATGTGTGTCTCAGAATAATAATGTGTCTATCTGGCTCGCCGCTGCTCTTGATGATAAGAGTTATTGTGCTACCTGAGTCGGGCTGCGTCCAGCCTCCTGCCTGACAGGGTTACTGGGTGATACAGGCGTGGATGAAGCTGACTGGGTATGACAGCCAGCCAAATGCCTTTTTACCTGCGGCTGATTGCTAAACGCACACGTCCTGATTTAGACAAATGGGAGCTGGGGCCAGCCATTACGGCGTGGCCGACCTTCAGCCTGTGTCTGGGCGTCGGTGTTTGTCCTTCTTTGATGACGCTGTCAGATGCTTCATGCCCGACCCTTTACCTTACTCTCTCCACAGACAAACATACGTACGCACACACACACACACACACACACACACACACACACACACACACACACACACACACACACACACACACACACACACACACACACACACACACACACACACACACACACACACACACACACACACACACACACACACACACACACACGCACACCGAATCACACACATACTCAGATGCACACACTCCTCACCTTTTCACCTGGAAATACTTTTACTTCCCTGAGGTATTAGATGTGCTTGTATATTTAGAAAGGTTTCAAATTAAATTGATTTGCCAGCTATTCAGACATTTTCTAATTTGATGGATTCAACATTTTCACAATAAGCACTTGGTTTTATGACTCATTTTCTTGATGAATTTTCTATTGTGTTCATTTATTATGTAACGACAGGTTCTTCATCACTCTCCGAAGTTTCTCAGGAAATGAGAAAGAGACAAGGGGAAAAATGCCCCTAAATTCTCATTTAAATACAGAGGTCAAGAGACCTCATTATTTGCACTGAAATATTAAAATACTGTTAATATTTCATTGGCCCAATTATGCAGCCAGGGATATAATGCACCCATTATTTTAGATGGGGCACGAAGTACATGAAGATGGAGGGGAAAGTCAGAGAATGTAGTATTTTTCAAACACCTGAAACAGTTTTTTCCTGCAATCTAGAGCTATAATCATTATGCCTAATTCTATGTAAAAAAATATATGTCAATTTTTCTGCATAGGTTATCTACGCATACCTCTTTACCTGTTCAATTGTTAATGAGGGTGTCATTCTGACTGTTGGAAATCACAATATACTGCAATAACATGTCTAGGATTGTCACGCCCTGACCTTAGAGATCCTTTTTATGTCTCTATTTTGGTTTGGTCAGGGCGTGAGTTGGGGTGGGCATTCTATGTTTTCTATTTCTGTGTGTTTGGCCAGGTGTGGTTCTCAATCAGAGGCAGCTGTCTATCGTTGTCTCTGATTGAGAACCATACTTAGGTAGCTTTTTCCCACCTGTGTTTTGTGGGTAGTTGTTTTCTGTTTTGTGTCTTTCTGCACCTGACAGGACTGTTTCGGTTTTCGTTCATTCTCTTTGTTATTTTTGTTATTTCAGTGTTCCGTTGAAATACAATAAGGTGTATGCACCAATTTGTAAGTCGCTCTGGATAAGAGCGTCTGCTAAATGACTTAAATGTAAATGTAAATGTACAAGTATGAACACGTACGACGCTGCGCTTTGGTCCACACCTTCTTCCACAGACGATTGTTACAAGGATATTACATCATAGTGCAAAATTACAGCACAGTACATGGGATCATGACACCCATCATTCATAAAGGCACATCATGGCATCATCATGAATACATATATATCATGATATTCTCATAAAGTGCCAGATTACATTTAAACCAAGTATTTGTCTGCATATCTAAACATACCTCTTGAGCTGTCTGTATCCTCCTGACTGGTGAGCCTTTTTTTTAAAAAATAAACTAGAATGCTTCTCTGCATCTCAGCAAAAATATGGGTAAAAGATTAAAAGGAATTTCTTCAGTACATTAAGTAATTGCTTGCTTTTCTAAAGTCTAGCAACCTTGCCAGCAGGCATACCAGCTAAGATAGTTAGACAAGCTACTCTAACTTGATTTATAGTGTTTCGTATGGTATGTATTACTTTATGGATGTCCATCACACATTTCATATATGTTACGAATTACAATTTGTATTATATGCTACACATTTATAAAAGTACAATATGTTCAGAATTTTCGAAACGTACTATATGTTACGAATTCTAGCTAGGTGGCTAACGTTATCTAGCTGGCTAATGTTAGCTAGACTAGGGGTTAGGGTTAGGTTTGAGTTTAGGAGTTAGGTTAAGGCTAGGGTAATCTAAAAGGGTTAGGGTTGGGGGAAGGGTTAGCTAACATGCTAAGTAGTTGCAAAGTAGCTAAAAAGAAGTAAGTAGTTGAAAATTGCTAATTAGCTAAAATGCAAAAATTGTCCGTGATGAGATTTGAATTCGTAAAGTAAGATTGCTAGAAGTTTGCGTTATACTCTGACCCATCCACCCCGACCAACCGCCCTACTTTCGTTTTTGGCCTAAGTAACCATCTGTCTTATGTAACCACACCAAACGTAACATATCATACCAATTTGAGTGTCCTAAAAGTATTACTCTGTTACGTCCAGTCTATAAGTCCAGGCTGAGGTTAGGGTTAGGTTTAAAATCTGATTTTATGACTTTTTGGCTTTGCTAGCTTAGTGACCACTCTGCAGAGCTGCCTCCAGGTCAAGATTCATGATAATGAATGCCAACCTGCCAAAAATGTAGCAGAGGAAGTTTTGCCCAATAATACAATATTGGGATTCTCAAGTGTTCAGAAGCACAGTACATCGCAGGTGTCTCCTCTTGCGTCAGCTGAAACCAGCATGACTCAACGAATCATGATTTAAAACATCTGCTGCACCTGCAGATATGTTTACCCTCAGCTTGATCACCTCTTGTTTCCGTGTTCAGACAGACTGGAATTATCCAGGGGTAGAAACACACCCAGGGAGTCATTCATTTTCCAATGCTCGACATTCAATAAAAAGACTACTATTTATATTCCTTGGCTTTAAATGGTGATACCCAGAGTCACGGTAGAAAAAAATACTAAAAAGTATTAACAAAGATTCAATTCAGTTCAGCATTATCGCAACTTCCTGCTTCCAAAATATGCTTAGTGGTGCTTAAAAAATGAATATAAAATTGCCATATTAAAAGTACTTACATACTAGCTAATAAGTAATACTGTAAAATAAAGTGTAACCACTAAGACAAGCAAGTGAATGACTCAATCACAACATGCAGAAGTAACTCAGATACTCTAAAACAGAAAAAACAACAAAAACACAATTGCAGAAGTTTCTGAATAAAAAAAGACAGCGTAATGGACAGGTTTAGAAAATTGTCACATCCAGCAGAAGCCTTTTTATATCCTCGCATACATTCAGTAGACACGTTGTGCATGGATAGTGAAGGAACTCCTTTTCAGCTTTAATTAGTTCTGCTCCAGAAACAGGGAAAGTGGCGAGCTAATTGTCCTAACTGTGGCGAGAGAAAAGTTTCTCTGGGACACTGGTTCTCTGGTGGGGCAGAGGGTTATGTTATGTTAGCTGTGTTGTACAGAAAGAGGAACAACATAAAGAATACAGTAAGGCCAATTTAATCAATGTACTGTACTGACTACAGGACAGCTACCCCACTGTAATTGTGTTGTGTTGAGTGTGTCACATCAAAACCATGTGTTGTGTCTTTGAACCGCCAATTTAAATTGCCTCTGTCAGTCACAATTGGTTATATTTACACCATACACCTGGTGTTTCATGTAAGTGCCTCTGTATGAATTACTTGACATTGTACTGTATGATTTAAAATTGTGGGAGAATGCACCTAACAACACACTTGGACATGTCATCATTGTCTCAGATCGGTTTTGTTCCCCTAAAACCAAGCTTTTTTCCTAGGTTTGAGGTTTATCTATTCTGCACACGTGCCATGGTAATGTTTCAGCTAGTAATGTGGAAAAATGGATCCCTCTCATTTTGACACACAGGTGTTAGGCAGACAGCACAGGGGACAGATTGCTATTATTTCCCTGTATTCTCCCTCCCAGCACATTGTTTCACGCACAGTCACACACCCCTTGTGTATAAGCTAGTGCTGTACGTTGTGTCGAACAATAGTTTAACAGGAAGAAAAATGACCAATCAATTGGGTTTGTAGCATTCCGTATTCTTTATTATCATTATGGAAATAATTGCTTATCACTCAATACTGTGTATATTTTTCACTTCAGAAGTATGTTTTAATGGGCTACATACAGCCGCACTGCTATTTTTTGTTTTCCAGCCCACACAGAACAGTTTATAAACCCATTCATGTCACATCACCACACAGCTTCTCAAAACCTGTTTAACCCAGAACGCATTGGCACTGCATTGTGTGCCACCAGGAGAGCATCCTACAGTATACCCAGAGGACATGGCAAAACACCCAGTGCAACTGTCACTGAGCTTTGTAACTCTGCCCAACTGTGCCAATCCCTTGTGTTGAGCTACAACCTTAGTCCCTCCAGTAACAGATCACAGTGCAGTCACAATGGTCTTCTTTTCACTGAAGTTATGATTGAATCACTCCAAACTACTCACCTTATGTAGTCCTGCCCGCTTGACTCAGTTCCTGATGGAACACAAATGTTGTTCTACTACCAGCTAGCTCATTGACAAACAAGGGAAACCATAGTTAAATATGAATTACATTTGTTAAACTATTAAATAATGAGCACAGCCAACGTTAGCATAATTAGCATTTCCATAGATAACATGGCAGGTTAGCTAGTTATCTTATTTGACTGTATCTAATTGTATCTTATTTGATTGTATCTAACCATACAGGCTATAATCCTTTTCAATTAAAGATCAATGCTTGAAAGGCAATGTTGTTAGACACAGAATGTCAATGACAAAAGACAGAAACTGTTCCAAAATGTTTTATGTCGATAACATTTGGATATTTGCATATTTGCAATCTAATGTGTGACAAAGCTAACTAGCTAACCCACCATGTTATCTCTGTGAGAATGCTTATTACGCTAACGCCGGCCTCCGAGTGCTTATGCTAGTTGAAAACGATAATTTTCCTCACCAGAGAATTACCATATCTTTCAAATTCTGTGCACGTTATTTAATAGGTTTTACATGTCATTTATATTTAATCACCAATCACCTGCGTGTCAACACGGTCGAAGTTGGAAAACAACCGCAACAAATTGCCTGCACCCTTGTTGCCAGGCTGCACAAGGTGGATAGGCCTATTGATTCAACTCACCTATTTTTCCTTCAAATATTGATTTGGAAGTCAGAGTATGCTAACTTCCAAATGCACCTTGTTCTTTGAGGAAATGTAGGCTAGTCTATCCCTGTCCTGGTTGTCATGGCAGTCTTATATAAGACAACCCATTAGCTTCTAAACACTTGTCATCATGCAAATCATGACTTATATTGGGGTCTTAGTGTTACAAATTGTCTTTTGTCATATCCCATCCAATCTGCCTGTGGGTTAGAGGGGTTATTTCAATATAACACTGTTAGCAGTTTGAAAACAGTAAACATTCTCACCTGTCGTGCCGTTTTGAACAGCAAACATTCTCACTTTCTCATCCAACAACCTCTACTCTCAAACTCTCAACTATCGACTTTTACTCTTCCTAGCTCTTCACCGGTGCTTTCTCTACCGGTCCCTGTATTACCTGTCCCCTCCCTGCCTCCCCCTCGTTCAATCTCCTCCCTCGCTCCGTCTTTCCGCTGACTGACTCCTTGAGATGGACGTAATGAGACGGGCCCATGCAGAGAGGGAGATTGAGCGAGGGATGGAGGGAAGGAGCGCTGCGGAGGTGTGCAATCGTAAACAAGGTGAAAAATAATCAGGGATTGGGTCTCTCTGAGGGCCATGCTCAGCCCAGGGCTCAGCTGAACAGGGAGCGATGGGACAATACATCACATTCTCTTTTAAAAATGACTCTTTACCTTCAGTCAGGTATGGTTAGGTATCCCTCCAGTATATTCTGTTTGTTGTGTTCCCCATCGTGTTTTCCTGTTTCAGAAGATATATGTTGAAAGATTCAAACTGATCTATGATTTCAAATTAGTCATGATAATATACCTTTGGCATATAAGTGTTTGTGCCTGCTGCACATACAGGATAGATGTTTTAGCATTTACCCACACTTGATAATGTCGTATTCTTATTCCTTATAGCCAAATTGTTATGCTTTGTAAAATTTTTTTTTTTTACAAATGATTGATTGTTTAGTCTTCCCTCAAATCAATTCTCATGATTGTCTGCACAAACAAAACACAATTTGTTTATTGTAGTCCCGCATGTATTTGCTAGTTTATAGCACTTTTGGACTATAATGTTTAGTACATTTACAGAAATTACTTTTTATTGGACAAAGTAAATTAATAAAGTATGATTTTCTTTAAGGAAATGCAAAACAGATGAGCCGACCAAGAATATGCAAAAAAAAAAATGGAAGAAGACTAAGGTCACAATCACAATGGGCACAATCACGTCCTGTTCAAAAACACAGACCTCCACAGTCCACATTTACTCTCTCTGTATTTGCCCAGGACAAAGCAGTAATTAAAATCTAACCACTTCCAATTGACTCTGTTCTAAATCTCTCCACCACAGTCTTGGCTAAAAACACACTACTCATTGGCATCGCAGTATGTAACCGAGGGCCTCAAGTACTGTTCTAGAAGAATGCAAACAACCCAACACTGTATAGGCCACCACCTCCCTTTCCCAGCCTAGATGATTCGCTTGAGTTCAAGCACCCACAAATGTTGCTGACGCGAGGGCAGGTATAATCAGATCTTACTGTGGATGCTGCCTCCCTCGCTTAGCCGCCAATCCAGATTGGATGAGTTGAGTGGGGCCAGTGTAGTCTGCATGGTCCCCAGGCCTAGTGTGGACTTGGAACAAGGTGTGCAGACACAGCACTAAGCCACCGTGACGAATGACCCAAGCTAATGGCCCCTGGAGGCAATTAAAAATAGCTGGCGGACAGCCTTTCGACCGGTTAACCCTGGAAAATGTTACACTTCAAAACCCTCTCCCAGAGGTACTGTAGGCTAGGTTACCCACCGGCTTGTCTGGGATACTTTGTTGTGATTATTCTGCTGGTAAGAAGCTTGGCTTCTAAAGGGAATGAGTTGGAGTTCTCATCAGAGTTTTGGCTCTTATACTTTTTGCAAGTGTTGCTGAGTTACTGTGTGCATCTCAAATAATAGGCTACCTCATCAATGGTGGTAAAAGAGATCTTTGATTTGTAGCTGTTAGCTATTTGTTGATTGGTTTTATAAGTTCAACATAGTGCCATAGTGAATAAATAGTGGCCATGGAAGAGCTATTAAAGACCCACTCATGATTCACTATTTTATGACTGTATACGGTACCTCTTTTTTCCAGTGTGTTGGTGTGTCGATTCTCACTTCACTTTCAAGTGATGAATTATTGACAGTGTAGCTACTAGCCTTGCATTGAAGAATCAGTGTGTTCTGCAAATGATCTCTCAGGGTTTAGAGTAGAGTGAATGCTTTGATTTCCTTCTACAGTGTACATGCACTTTCTTCTTGTAGTTCCAAGGCAAAAATGATCCAACCAATCCAAGCTTAGTCATCTATATTTTCTTTTCACCGTATATATAGGTATTCTGATATTACCATACAAGGTCCTGACTACTGCTGGTTTCCTGGTATTTAATTGCGCCACCTGAAGTTCCAGGTCTAATTCAGTCCTTGTTTAGAGAGGAAGATTTATTTTTTAAACCAGTGGCTGGCTTCGAATTCGAGATTTGAATTTAAGAGCTGTAGACTGTGACCAAGGTCCTAGTGATAGAACATTCACTTATTAACACGTAAAAAACCCTACTGATTTGGGATTTCTGCCCAAATGATTACTGCTGAGAATCAATTTAGCGGTTGGGTAATTGATTGGTAATTGATTGGACAAAAGGCAATTTCCACAACCAGCAGACCCAGTGGCAGGGGCCACTGAGAACAAAACGGCAGGCTACTGTTTGTGTAATAAACAGTGGTAGTGGCATTTGTCTTTTGTAAAATATTTTTGGTCTTGTGCAATATCATGAGTACAAGATTATTCAGGGAGATATAAAAGTTTGAAACTGCAATAGATCTATTTTTGGTCATTCATTCATTCATTTAATTTGAAAGTTATTCAATAATAACATTGGTTACATTGTATAACAGTTCAAACAAAAAGAATCAAATAGGTTGTTTCTAAGGTATGTGGGGATCAAATATTTGTATTACCCAGCAGACTCAAGGGTATCATAAGGCCCTTCACCCAGTAAAATGTCTTTGTGTTTTACGAGGCCTCTCATAATTAATTTAGTGGGCTTTATCGCACAAACACTGAAGAGGCTATGGTCAATGGCTCATGTTTAGCTGGGGTCCAACCCAGCCAGTCAACGAGTCCCCTTTAATCCTCCACTGTTTGAATTGAAAAATAAAACACTAACTTGCATTGATTGCTTCCCTGTGTAGACGATTAGAGGATGCAGACGGCCCTATTACGATACGTGATTCCCTGCGACATGAAGATGTAAAGGTCTGTGCAATTAAAGACAATTCATCCTTATTGCCGTACATTTCATTAGTGCAGGTAGCAATCTGGGCTCGAGTCAAATTTGCAAGCCCGCGCTCGACATTAGCGGCCAATACCCTCAGAGGCCTCCGCCATTACAACGGGAGAAGCCGGTTTTCCAGGAAAGCAATTATTCATTAAACAAGTGTGGAAACGAGGTAAGGGTGGTTGCGTACTGATGAATTACAGAGGCGAGTAATTTGCACGGTAATTAAAGATTGGGGGCCCATGCTGTGGAGGTGAGCATAAATCACATTTGCAAAGGTGTCGGCGGGAATCTGTGATGCACTTTACCTTACCGGCCACCACCAACCTGTGTGTGTTTCTCTGTTTGACTTAATTGTTTAGCAGCATAGTAGAATTATCTATAGATCAGGAACAAGGGAAGTACATAGCGCAGTCTTCATCCCATTAGATTAGCATATTAAATTCAACAATTTGAACAGCAGTATTCTATCAATGACAAGCTTGTAGCCTATGTGTTGATTCATTTAGTGGGCAGTAGTACTGAATGCGATGTGTACAAAAAAATGCGGGCTTCAAATCCCTCTGGAAAATTACAGTTTCTAAGAGATGCAAATGTACAGCAGCCACACTCATTATGGTATGTAGGGTTCGGCAGTTGTTGAAGATGGTAAGTCGTCATCGTCCATTTATTTCTAAGTTGCTTTGTTCAAGGCCATTTCACAAATAACTTTAAGAATGAAATGTATCATCTACTCCATAATGGGGAAGCCTAAGGCAACAGCGGCAATGCAATGTCTCCAATAAATAATGTTTGGTGGAGGAGAACATCCCACAAACTCTCAATGAAATTCTCTCCCATTCTCACATACTGTATACATTTGGGGATAGCTACCACTGAAATCTCTGTGACAAGGATTCAGTATGTTCCAGACCAGGATCATGTACCATATCTGCCAGAGATTCTACATCTCTCTTCTTCCTAAAATATCTATTTGTTTTGCTCTAGCTTTACGTTGCTAATGAACTGGGGTCTCGTCTGATTACACTTTCTGACATTCTTCCTCTGTCAGGCTACACAGCAGAAACTTGCCATTGTTTAATTAAGACGAGCTGCTTTGCCACAAAAGGACATACACATTCTGGGAAGAGGAAGGAACTGCTCTGCTGGGATTTTGTTCTTCTGTAAAAGAAAAGAGTGTGTGGGTGGAGGAGCAGAGATATGCACGCTGGAAAAACTGACTCCCTCCCCAGCCCACCAATTCCCCAGTCCCCCTCCACACTGACAGAGCCCCGGGGGAGTTTGTGCAGAGAATTCCTCCCTCTCCCTGAATTCCATTTCCCAGTAGCTTTTGCAATGAAAATGACTTGGGTGTTGCTAATTCATCTGGACCATTTAAGCTGTCTTCATTAGCAGTGAAAGCTTTTGAATGAGAGGCAACCGTTTTCTAGAACTCTGCTCATGGATCTGAAGGTGTGATTTAAGGGAACTGTGGGAACCCTGGAGGTGTGCAAATCTTCAGGACCATAGAGAATCATGATATAGCATTCCTATCCACCATAGCATATTTCATGCCATCATATTCATCCTTATCTTTTTTATAGAGAAAAAAAAGAAATACAATGGAACCTGCGCTTCCAGGCCATGCAGCAACTGTTTTACCATGCAGTGCCTCCATCATTATTTCGTTAAAAGTTACTAGGCTATATGATAGGCCTACGTCATGTGTCTAATATTGTCTGGAATGATATCATTTGTTAAACACTCAACATCTAACTACTTTACTCCACACTAGAGGTAAACTCTTCCAGGAGAATATTCCTCGAAGGCTTCCTGGAAGTGCACGAACCGAAATGGCTCAATATTGTCATGTCAAGCTGCCGGTGTCTACTCCCAGTTTTAATTACAACACAAGCACCGTTAGCACTGAAAGCTAATGGAAGCTCTGAGACTATAAACTGCCAGAGGCACCGAACACCATCTGTGACCACGGCCAGACAGTTCCCTTGCTTTAGCGCGATCAGCCAAGATCACACGCAAGCTCCGCTGCATCAACACTTCCTGTTGAGATCTGACGGCGCTCTCAGCGGCGAGAAGGGCTTCTCTTTGCCCGAAGACAAGATCTGACTGCAGCACTTCCCCTCTCAAGCTCCCTCTCAAGCGTTGGGGAGGGGAAGACCAGGCATGCAGTTTTTGCAGAGGAGGATGCGGAGATGAGAGAGGCTGTCAAATTTGCTATGGCACCTGATCCTCAAGATGGGATCATTCAACTGCTGCATGCCTGCAAACCAGTACACAGTGTTCCAGTCTTTTCATCCTCTTGTCTTGGAGATGCCCAGAAAACTTTGAATAGACTTCAGGGGATTGTTGTAGTGTCATGTTTTCAAGCGAGTGGATTTGAAATAGTGGTTTCCTCTTACCACGTCTGCACATCTGAACAAGACTTGTTGTGTAGTTGCAAGGCTGAATGATTGGCAGGGAGTACGTTCTGGAGGGAAAAAACAATACCCCCCTAGTTTACAGTAGGAATGAAAATATATTTGTGAACTCACCTTAGATTGTTGTGGACGGTTTAAACTAAAAACAGCCATATATATTATATTTAGGCTAAACAATGTAAAGGATTTGTTCTGAGCGAAGCCGGTTTGTATAGTTCCCTTTGGCCGACAGTATTTTAGTCCTTCATCCTATATGGAAATAAGATGTTTTTCTTTGACCATGTAGGCTTACTGTAATTTGTGTACAAGGACTGATTTGCAATGCACCCCATGTCTATTCATAGCCTAGGCCTTAAAGTTGAATCAAAAGAAGATTAGTAAAACACTGAACAACTAATTACAGTGTTACAAATGAACATGTTGGATTCCCCATAAGCGTGTCTTCACATCAACATGGTTAAATAGCAGATGAGGGAAACAGTTGTGGCTTGAACACATAGCGTTTGGTTTATAGCCTCTTTGTGTGTCACAGGGTACATAAGGGAGGGGGAAGCTAGCTAGCCTGCCGTTTGGCTGATTACTTTTCGGCACTCACAGCGCCGGGCTCTTGGAGAAAGGGCCGGTGTGGCACCCAGTACGGCATGAGGGCACCAGGTGGGAGCCGTGGAAATGAGAGGGTCTAATGTATTCATACAGGTGTCCCAGTACCCACTTCAGCTCAGCCTCTCACTAAGGCTCCTGTCTGCAAAACAAACAGGGGCCTATACTGTAATGAGGTCATCTGTTATCGAGTAGCAGAGTTCACAATGAATCAGTAGGCTGCATCCACTCATCATGGAAAGTAGAGAAATTAGGAAAAGGAGGGCGAGATTCATTGTGTGTGTGTGTGGATGCCCCATTTGGTGATGAATGTCGGACAAGTAACAGAGTAACAGTGTGCAACTTCCCAAATAATGTTAATATACACAATAGTGGAAGGAGAAAGAAGGGGATTCCTTCTAAGAGGTAGTCCTATACATCTACATCTACTCTCTACCATAATTTTGTGGGTTTTTCATTTTGTGGGTTCCCAATAAAGAGGTTCTCAATAAAGAGTCCTTCTTTCCTTTGGAACCACCACTGATCTGTTCTAGATAGTTAAACATAGATAAGACTATGACATATTGCTACCATGTTGCTTTTGCCTATCCACACTTTACAGATTTGGAGTGTAGCAAAGGAGACAAGGAAACTTATTGGGACATAAAAGCGATCTGCCTGGTCGCAGTCCGCTGTAGATCAATAAGAAACAGCTGATCAAAGTTGTCACGCCCTGACCTGAGTATTCTTTGTTTTCTTTATTGTTTTGGTTAGGTCAGGGTGTGACATGGGAGATGTATGTGTTTTTGTACTGTCTAGGGGTTTTGTAGGTTTATGGGCTTGTTTATCATCTAGGTGTTTATATATGTCTATGGTTGCCTAGATTGGTTCTCAATTAGAGGCAGGTGTTTATCGTTGTCTCTGATTGGGAACCATATTTAGGCCGCCATCCTCATGGTATTTTGTGGGTTATTGTCTATGTCTATGTCTAGTTGCCTGTGTCAGCACTCGTTATAGTTATAGGTTCACGTTTGTTTTGTAGTTTGTTTACATGTTTCTTCATTAAATAATAGAAGATGTATTCATATCACGCTGCGCCTTGGTCTTCTCACCACGACGAACGTGACAAAACTCTTCTCCTCCGAATTCTCTAAAGCCTCTGTGATAGGGTCACCTCAGCCAGCCAAGTTAATTTTTTAACCTGAATCAGACAGAATACATTTTACCAGCTCATCTCTCCAGAGGACGCTGAACCGAGTCCTCCAGCCCTGACGCCGATTGTTGTTCCGCTTCCATGGTTCCTGTTCTCCCCCAGCCCCACCCTCCCATCGCCCTTCCTCGAACCAAGACCTGAGCCCAAATAGAGTTGTAGAAATGAGCGAAGGCCAGGCTTAAAGAACAAAAGGAGAGGTAGAGTTCAAGGGAGCCGGAGAGATTAGAGACGTCAATCCCAGTGTCTTTTGCACCATCCAAGGCCCCCTTGTGGGATCAACCAGAAAGTTGTAATGAAAGCACAGGAACTTTTCTCTCCCTTCAGCCCCACAACCTCCTTCCCTCCCTATTCAATCTCACTGCATCAGTGTGGAGGTGAAGAGAGGTTTAGGCGGGGGTGAGTGGGTGGGGCGATTCTGATGCGAACCCGCAGAGAACTTTATCTGAACTTGTGTCGGCTTTGTGTCTCCTGCTTTCATCTCAGGTCACTGTCAGTGGAGGGTTTATCGCAATAAAGATGAGACAACCTCATTTTTAGGGCTATCAGAGGCCAGGCTTCCATCGCATTCTAAAGGATCATGCTTTTCTTCTTTCAGATTCCTTAGTGTAATGTCCAGGTCATGACCTGATGCACACAGATGAGGGCAGGTAGTTCAGTATTGTCAAATAATTCATACGTGTGTTCAAACATTCTTGAGAGGAAAAAGAGGTCAGTATGGTAGTTTACTAATTATACAGTATCATAAATGCAAATTCCCTCAAACACCCACCCATAAAAGTTTGAATTATAATATTAGAGGTTATAAAAAAGAACTGAACGGGTAAAAGAAAAGGGCAGTCATATAACAAATATTGGATTATGATTCACCATAATTCATTAGCGACAGATTCATCTACCAACACCACAAAACAACTTGGCCACCAGGCCTTGATCATAAATTGAACGGCATGCCTTCATACCATGCTTTCATCATGCAGATAAAGAAACAGGCCAGAAAACAAAGAACCTGACAAACCCAACAAAGACACTAACCGCTTTTCTGATGTTACACCAGAAATGTGACAGTTATTGAAAAGGCCTGCTTTCATTGAAAACCCTGCTATTCTACTCATTTTAAATTGGTTATTGTCAATCTCTTTTCACCATTGTTGTTGCAAGCCGGGTATTCAACGCAGGGTTCTCGCAAATGATACATTCATAACACAACAATGGGCGATACAATAGCAGTGCAAATCACTGTGGCAGCCGTTGTCGTGTCTGCTTCTCCTCCATCGGATGCGTTGTTAGACAGGTATATATTATGCTTGATGACAGTGATAGGGAGGGTCACCGGCTCATCCAAAACATCATTCGTTTGCTTTATATATTGACAATTGGTTGAACTGCGAGCCAACACCTAATTTACCACCCCTTTCACAGGGAATGAATCCATTTTCCACACATTAATAAAGCGAGGAATGTCCGGCGCATGACAGACAATGCAGAGATGGCTTTGTTAAATGTCTTTTCTCCCCAAAACATTATCTTATGCCAGATGGCCAGATTTCTATTGCATACATTTATTTTTTTGGTTGATTTCTCATGCTCACACCAGAATAATGTGATGCTTTTAATACATTTATTTTGGCTTAGTAAGTTAGTACCTACGAAGGTTTCTATTGATAATCAATTTTGGTGTTTTACCCCAAAATAATTGACTGACTGCTCCTCTAACTGCAAGGTTCTGTGTCCAGAAAAATAATCATAAAATGAACTGCTATAAATAATAATTAGGGTGGATGTAATGCAACTCTAAAACCAATCATTCTTGATTGCTGCCCTTCACATAGTGATTCCATTGACCTGATTTGAATAGAAACTAAACTAGACTAAATAAAAATCTATAATTTTGATGGACTCCCAACATCCCACTGGGAAAAAACTGGTTGAATCAATGTTGTGTCCACGTAATTCCAACCCCAAAAATACACTGCTCAAAACACTTAAACAATACAATGTATCTCCAAGTCAATCACACTTCTGTGAAATCAAACTGTCCACTTAGGAAGCAACACTGATTGACAATAAATTTCACTTGCTGTTGTGCAAATGGAATAGACAACAGGTGGAAATTATAGGCAATTAGCAAGACACCCCCAATAAAGGAGTGGTTCTGCAGGTGGTGACCACAGACCACTTCTCAGTTCCTATGCTTCCTGGCTGATGTTTTGGTCACTTTTGAATGCTGGTGGTGCTTTCACCCTAATGGTAGCATGAGACGGAGTCTACAACCCACACAACTGGCTCAGGTAGTGCAGCTCATCCAGGATGGAACATCAATGCGAGCTGTGGCAAGAAGGTTTGTTGTGTCTGTCAACGTAGAGTCCAGAGCATGGAGGCGCTACCAGGAGACAGGCCAGTACATCAGGAGATGTGGAGGAGGCCGTAGGAGGGCAACAACCCAGCAGCAGGACCACTACCTCCGCCTTTGTGCAAGGAGGAGCAGGAGGAGCATTGCCAGAGCCCTGCAAAATGACCTCCAGCGGGCCACAAATGTGCATGTGTCTGCTCAAATGGTCAGAAACAGACTCCATGAGGGTGGTATGAGGGCCCGACGTCCACAGGTGGGGCTTGTGCTTACAGCCCAACACCGTGCAGGACGTTTGGCATTTTCCAGAGAACACCAAGATTGGCAAATTCGCCACTGGCGCCCTGTGCTCTTCACAGATGAAAGCAGGTACACACTGAGCACGTGACAGACGTGACAGAGTCTGGAGACGCCGTGGAGAACGTTCTGCTGCCTGCAACATCCTCCAGCATGACCGGTTTGGCGGTGGGTCAGTCATGGTGTGGGGTGACATTTCTTTGGGGGGCTGCACAGCCCTCCATGTGCTCGCCAGAGGTAGCCTGACTGCCATTAGGTACCGAGATGAGATCCTCAGATCCCTTGTGAGACCATATGCTGGTGAGGTTGGCCCTGGGTTCCTCCTAATGCAAGACAATGCTAGACCTCATGTGGCTGGAGTGTGTCAGCAGTTCCTGCAAGAGGAAGGCATTGATGCTATGGACTGGCCCGCCCGTTCCCCAGACCTGAATCCAATTGAGCACATCTGGGACATCATGTCTCGCTCCATCCACCAACGCCACGTTGCACCACAGACTGTCCAGGAGTTGGCGGATGCTTTAGTCCAGGTCTGGGAGGAGATCCCTCAGGAGACCATCCGCCACCTCATCAGGAGCATGCCCAGGTGTTGTAGGGAGGTCATACAGGCATGTGGAGGCCACACACACTACTGAGCCTCATTTTGACTTGTTTTAAGGACATTACATCAAAGTTGGATCAGCCTGTAGTGTGGATTTCCACTTTAATTTTGAGTGTGACTCCAAATCCAGACCTCCATGGGTTGATACATTTGATTTCCATTGATCATTTTTGTGTGATTTTGTTGTCAGCACATCCAACTATGTAAAGACAAAAGTATTTAATAAGAATATTTCATTCATTCAGATCTAGGATGTGTTATTTTAGTGTTTATTTTTTTGAGCAGTGTATATGTGATGATTTGGAATAAATCTGGAAAATTGATTGGATTTGCAAAAAGTCATCAACTTAAGGCCATATCTATTTCTCAACCAACTTTCAACCTAAATAATTGTTTTTGTTGATTTCACGTTGAATTCACATTAGTTGACAACTCAATCAAATGTTAACCATAACTAGACATTGAACTGACATCTGTGCCCAGTGGGATCAAAATTCCAACATAGGCCTACAAATATAGCAAGGGCATCCTATCTTGCCATGACAACTGGAGAGAGAGCCTCCAATTTAACCATAACACGTTATCATGTTCACTAACCCTATCCACTTACGGTTATGGAAGTACAGTGATATCAGCCGAGCGGATGATAACTTTGCAGACCTCCCTAGGCGTTTGATTAGAGAGTGCACTGATGAAATGGAGAGCACAGCCAAGCCTGTACTTTGACACAGAGGCAAGGCATATGAGAAGGGGGGGTATTTAATCTATCACTGGAATGAATCTCCTCAGCTTCCTGTGTTTTACCAGTGTGTTCCCTCACTGTGTTATATGAACAATGTTCCGGTGAACTCGGGGGAATGAGCCGGCCCAGCATGATCCGTCATGGTCTTAATTAGTGTCTCTCGCTCTCACTGTTGAAATTGGGCTGGGATAGTCAAATGTGTCCTGTCTATGTTGTAACATTATCCCAAATTTCTGCTCAGTCATTTCCTGATCCTCCCCCATCCCCCCATTCCAAAGTGGCCCGAGGAGGTGTGGTATATCCCCAAAATAGCACGACTAAGGGTTGTTCTTAGCACAACGCAACGCGGAGTGCCTGGATACAGCTCTTAGCCGTGGTGTATTTGTCTTCCCCTCCTGTACAGCTCAGCTGCTGCCGACCCTGCAGCTGGCAAACACCCTTCACTCATCAACTCCGGACTTGTCCCGTCATCATTACACACACCTGGTTCCAATCCCCAACTCTATCACTGTATATTTTCTCCCTCTGTCATTTGTCTTTGTCAGTCATTGTAAATGTTGCTTGTTTTCCTGAGGACTCGATCCCACTATTTCCAGAGAACTTTATTATTTTGCACTTTGGGCTTTGTTCCCAAAGTATTTTGTTTAAATATATGGTGCTTTAATAAACTCGGTAGTTCTAAACCTGCAACTGCCTCCTGCCTACTCTTCTCTACACTTGTGACATTACCGACGTAATTAGCGCAGTAAAAATAACAACCATATACCATGGTTGTCAGCCAATCATTATTCAGGACTCGAACCACCCAGTTTATAATAGACAGTAAATCACATTCCTTATTGGTTATTTTGCCAGCACTGTGGTCTGCTGCCTTGAGCAATAATGTGTTTTTTTACCCCCAAACCAACTTCAAATACTTACAACTTCAAATACTAGTCAATTTCTCTCTGTCATACAAATACATGTACACACACAAACGTGTGGTATCTCACCCCTCTAGTGAAACCACAGATGCATTTGGGAGTGCCGTTTGATGATGACGAATGCCTCATGTTGATCTTTGATCTCACCATCATCGGTAGAAAAGGAGCTTAGACAGAAAAATCATGGGTCCTCTGATAGAGGTTGTGTGTATATCGTTTGTGTATGTGTGTGTACAAGATCTTCATTTGATCACTCTTTTGTTGCTGAGAATTTTCCTGTGCTGCAGGAAATGCAGATAAGCTTCACGATTTATAATTTCACTGAAAACCCGCACTAAAAAAACAGTTAAATTAACATTATTGCACTTTTCATGTAGCCACATTTTGGCAAGCTAATAGCCTAACCACCAATCAAGCAACATTATGGACTAAATGTTAAAATCCTTTTGCTGCAGGATTATTTAGCTGCAACAATACTGGTCAAATTAAGATCAAATGTATATGTGTGTGTCTATGCATGATTAAGATGTAATGAGGGCTCTGGCTGCTGGCTGTGCACAAGCTCATTTTAAAGCATTTGAGAAAGAAAGGGGACCAAACAGGTGATCATCATTAGCAGCTGAGAAGCAGAATGAATCACAGGCTGTGACTCGTTCAGTCCGTCAGGGAGCTGTTTCAATATATCAGGTCAGAGGAGGGCAATTTGAAATTTGACTTTGTAAAATGTCTTTGTGCATCTTGGTGGGCCCAGGCTGCAACAGTGAAATTGATGAGAAGGACAAAATGTTCTAGTGGCAGAATGTTGTCCAACATGCAGGTTGTAGGGACCATTAGCAATTAGTGTATTAGGACCTGGGTCTACAGAATGCATCAATATAAAAGCTGTTTTTTGTGCTTAAAGTGCAGGTGCACTGCTGATCCTAGAGCTGTGCTTACCTGGGAGCTCTTATTATTAGCCCTGGCGTAGCAGAAACCCCTGCAGCCCGCAAGGCACTAACTCTGGGGGCCCATGCACCCATCTCAAACCTATGTCTACATTTTATTTTTAAAAAATACAACAATTATTTGACAATAACCCAGATTTTTTTTGATTTCCACTTGTAGCAAGTGAATTGTTTGTGTTGTCCAATCTACATGGGGTAGTAGGTGAGACAGTTGTCATGCATCTAACTTGCCTATTTCTCAGCGAAGATTACAACACTTTGCGGGGGTCCAGATAAATTGTGCTCAGCCAGTAATTATTAGGAACAGGAAGTGGTGTCCTTTTGCTGGTTCTCCACACATGCTGTTGACTAGTCACTACACCTACTGTCAAATGAAATACTATGAATTGTCTAGTCATGGAAATAAGAAATCGTCTGGCTAAATGCGTTATCCAAAAAGTTCATAATCGACCAAATATGTTGTCTCTTCTCCTAGTCCACGCTGAAACACATATCTCCAAGCCTGAGGAAAGTTTAGGAAAAACATCTATAGGCTATCAACATTCCCTGTCTTAAAATGATTAGAACGATTCATTCCATATCTATACTTTTTCCAACTTGTAAGCCTGACAAGTCCTTTGGTTATGCAAAACTATAAAATGAAATAAAAGTACAAAGCTGGCGATAGCATCACCAATGTTTTACACTGAGCTTCTTTAATGAAATTTTCCTTTCCCAGAGAATCGACACGCTCCATTCCCCTGGCGGAGCATTTAATTACAAAACCCACGTAAGATTATGAAACTATACAGCATATGGTAGGAGGAACGAGTTTCCTTTGATGTGCACTTATAATGGCAGCAGTGGGGAAAAAAGAACGAGACAAATGCCTTTACCTCATTTGAATCAAGAAGCATAAGAGAGAGAGAGAGAGAGTGTCTAAGTTCTGCTCACTGTTCTCCCTTTCATTGCTAACTCCACCACCTCCCTCACCTTTCCCATCACAGCATTGAGACGTGTCAGAAAGCGGCGGAGAATCTGTGAGGGTTGTTAAAATGTCAACCTGTTTTAACGCTCTGAGGCTCGCGGGGTGTCATGGCCTTCTGATGGTGGAGAACATGTGTTGTTCTGAATGGGGCGCCCTTTGTAATCGAAGGTGAAGCTCTGTGTTTAAAGGAAGCACTTGCTCGTCTAAGAGGACTCTGCAAAACATGACAAACTGAGACGCTCGGTGCAGCAGAGTGGGAGCGTGTTAGCAGGCTTGGGAAGCCATGTCATTCAAAACGGTGGTGTTTGACATCGACGGAAGCGGTGCGTTGCAAAGAAATCTCAGTGGTTCAGTAAGAGAGGGCATTGAGGCTGCTGGGAGATGATATGAGTCAATCGTACCAGGATTGTACAAGAATAAAACATGTGTCCATGAAAATCTGAAGAGGAGCCAAATGAACTATATAAACACGAGGCACCTCCTTGAACCTTACCGTACATCGTACCTTCGTCAAGTAGACTAGAGTACAGTAATGAATCCATATTGCCATGTCCTAAGAAAACAAAATAAGTAGCTTACTGTTTTGAGCCTAGACCTTTCCATACAACTGACAATCTAAGTGAACATGCTGTTTTTCTATATTATATTGCCCCAAAGCAACTATACACCCATAGAATTACTGCACTGGAAATACACATTTAAAGAGCTTCAAGAAAAGCATTATTATTATGTTGACATTATGCCAGTACGCCATCCATTTACTGGTATTACTCTCACAGTCCCATGCCTTTTCAGTTGTGATTTTATGAAGGTTTTTTCTCTCCTGGCTGTCATGTTCTTGGAACTCAATAACCCCTAGATTTCATTAGCTCCTCTCTCGGTGTGATGTATTTACTCTGGTGACATCATTGTTTGTCTGCCCACGAAAGGCAAACAATGGTATTCATTAGGGTGGGGGGGGTTTGAAAAGGTAGGTTGTTGAGTGGGGGTGACATTGACTTTGAGTTTGTGGGCTTTGCATTCATAATGGTTGAAAATGTCCCATACAGTACCAATTTAGGATTTGTCGTTTGCTATGTTTTTATCATGTTATGGCTAATGAAATCTTTAAATGTACATTTTCAAAGTGTGTGTGTGTGTGTGTGCGTATGTGTTTAAGACCCCACAAAAATACTAAACAAACAAACATTTTGACCAACTGGGGACATTTTATTCATCCCCACAAGGTGAAATGCTATTTCTTGGGGGTTTAGGGTTCAGGTTAGAATTAGGTTTAGGGTTAGGAGCTAGGGTTAGTTTTTGGGGTTAAGGTTAGCTTTTTGGGTTAAGGGTACAGGTTAGAGTTAGATTTAGGGGTTAGGGAAAGTAGGATTTTGAATGTGACTAAATTGGTTAGCTGTACAAGACTGTGTGTGTGTGTGTACACATATTTGGTTTTTTTGTACACTATGTGTTGTGGAATAGCACATAAAGAGGAATCTGAAAGGAATCAATGTTCCATTCCACAATAGAGATAATCTAAGGACTGATACATAATCATTATGAAGCCTTATCAGCTTCATATTGTAGCCTACACTGTGTGAAGCTTAGCTAAACAGAGTCAATCTCTGGTTTCTTCTTCCTACACCTGAGGAGGTTAAGGGTCACATGACAAGCGTTAAAGTTAAGACACAACCACAGTTTATTATTCGAAGATGTTAGCACTTGCACAGACGAAGGAAGCGTCAGAGACCTGCTGAAAAGTTATCAGCGAATCAGAAATTAATTTTAAAAAGTACTTACCCGGCCCCTACCAACCCCATGGACTATAGCCGGTATTGTAGAATGAATGCATTTTAGCTGGCATACATTAACATAAACTTTACATGGACATTCGAATCTGAGCCTCAGCAATGTGCAACATAAACAAACTAACTGGATCCACTGGCAGTTGACAGGATGATTTTCAAAAGAACCTAAGCAAACGCTAAGCACACGAGGGGTAACTCATTTGCGCACCACATTCATTAAATGTGTACATTTTCAAAAGTATGTACCTAGTGCCCCAAATGAAAGATAATACCCTTGGAATAAAACATGCAAATCAAACATGAACTTCAGTTTTCAGTTTTGGTGCTACATTGTAGTCTGCCCTATACATCAGTAGTCTACATGTATTTCTCCTTGGATACATCACATTCTCTCACTTGCCATTGGTTGGTCATTGGTTGCAACTCTCTTTTGAATAAGCCATGTTCCCTGCACGCAGCACCATCGAGAATGGCCACCCATAATAATGACCACCCATTTAAGAAACATGGAGGTGTACATACGCCAATTCCAGTACCTGTGCCTTTTTTGTATCTTTGAAAATCACCCTGCATGTTCAATGATTGGCTCAATACAATAAGGTTCACCAATTTTATATTTCTTCTTCTTCCCATTTTCTGACCACCATTTGATTGTTAAAAACTGGATCGAATTCGACTCGTCCCTAATATTCATTGGGGAAATGCTTGATATTGATGATACTCTGTTACAGTAATGATGCACAATGCATTCTAAGGGGGGAAAAAACGATCACTTTACAAATAATGTTTAGGCAAAATTCACCATTGTAATCCACTATAAGCAGAACAATGTTAGAGAATAAAAACACATCCTGATGCCCAATGTAGTGATAGTCATGTCTGGGCTTTTCAAAATAAAGGTCCCCTCTACTGAGCAATCATTTAGTAGTGTCCACTCTTCTCATCCAGATGTCCTTTGTTACCCTGTGCTTGTAAGTCTTCCAGAAGATTCATAGTATAGTCTCCAACAGAGGGAGTCTCTATTTACAAAAAGGGTCGCTGCAATGTTCTTGAGTCCATGATGGTATTCCACAGGTAAAGACCCAGTAACATTTATTGATCCACCTGTAACACAAACACATTTCCATGAACATCAGGCCATCCAGATTCCATCTCACAATTAATACAGTATGTGCAATACAGCCAACATCAGTGTTTTCACCACCCAGTTGTTGAGTTAGAAAAGGATTCTAAAGAGTGTCTTTGAAGTGTAGACATAAAGGTTCATGAACAGATTCATTCAAAATGCATTGTTTCTTCAGGAAAAAAACAGTGTTCTCACATTCAGTCCTTAGTGACTACAGAGTCAGCTTGAGGTAATGTGGTGCAAAGTAATCACAAGGCCTTTTGCATGGAAAGCTTACGGTTCATTATGAAATGATCTTTTTTTTGAGAAGTTTACAATTCTTAATCTCATGACCTAATCTTGTATGAATTAGGTGGTTGGTTTTCTTTGCTAGTTTTAATGAGAAAAGGCAATAAAGTGAGCAAAGAAAAGCTATCAGGCGATATTAGCGTCTTCACTCACAGTGGTCAACAAACAAAGCAAACTCATTAGCGTTCTCAGCCACTGAAATTACCTCTGTCACACTGACTGCACAAGTCACACATGATTTTGTCCACTTCTTTTTCCAGATAGGGATAAACAATAATGATAAGCATAATACTAAATCAAGATTTGAAAGACAGAAGTGATTTCCCCTGGATAAAAATGTGCTTTTCCAACAAAATGCCTATCCCCATCCGTGCTGGGAAATGATTTGTAGTGGTAGGCTACACTCAGTGGGAGGAAATTCCTTGAAGAAAATTGAAACAGAGAATATGTTTTGCAGTTTAGGCTAAGTTGTCATTCAAATTTTTCCTGCTCCACATTCCATATCAGATTCTGGCCTATCCTGACAGGGATGGTGTTTTTATCTCGAGGACTTGTGTGGATAGAATTTGCCTTTACCGTACAGACTGAGGTTTTCTGCCTCCCCTAGTTTAATGCTGTCAGATACTCTCAGCACTTCGGACCCTTCACAAGATTAAATTGCCCGTCATGAAGCTCCGGCCCTGACTGACAGCTCCTCGGCTCAGGCAAAAGTACATTCCGGAAAGGGCTTAAGAAACGTGCCTTGCGAGGAACACCCATAACACCTTCATAACGACGTTCCACTATCGATTCCTGCAGACTGTCTACCGACTAGGCAAGTCTGACAGCTGAGGGAAGCTGCCACGGGAGTTGTCAAGCTACATTTTTACTGCTGAACTTTGCAAAGAAAACAGGCACCTTTGACAGACTAATTTAGCTAATTCACCAATCAGCTATTTGACTGTGGACAGGCCCGTTTTAATTTGTCCGAATACACTGTATTCTCTGTCTATGAATAAATTAGCTTAAAATATAGTGGGGGAAAAATTGTGACAACCCCCAGGCATCGCCTAACTTCATATTAAAAAATCTCTCATAATCATATCAAACACACTCAGTAAATTCCACAGATATTTAGGTTAGCATTACGCCACTTTCATATGTGTAAGGAGAGAGCGCCTTCTTGTCGTTCATATTGCAATAAATTCTCCCCCTCAATGAGCCATTTACATTTCCGAGCTGTCACTGTGATTAATGTGGTACTAATTTGAGAATAATTCCATGCTACAAAGACAAAGAGCAGGCACCGGTTTTTGTCAGCAGAGAAAGGAGCCTACACGAGACAGATCTAACGGCATCTCAGTAGTCGCAGAAGGGGTATATGAAAGCATCGACTGAGATCATCGTCATCAACAGAAGACAGGAGGAATTAAATAGGAATGTGGCACCTTCTGAAGGTTTTTCAGGCGGCTTATAAAACATTTAACTCAATCTCTTTCTGAATCATATTCAATCACATACATTGTGTTAAACCTAAGGCTGAGTGAAAACAATGAGCGAAACAGGCCTATAGCTGCATGGGTCAACGGGTGACTCATGAAATCTGTAACAGAAAGATACCCAACCTGGCTCGGCTCATTATTCACTGTACAATTATCATTTTCCAATCTATAATGGCTAAATGGGTTATTTGGACATGTTATGCTAGATAATCATTCTCCTGTTCATTCTCCTGCATTCTCAATAGGTTTTGCCCGTGGCAGGGAAGCACATTAGCGAGTAGATGGAAATACGCTTCCATTTTAATGTAAGGCAATTTTATTGAGATGGCATAATCACATTATGGGGAAGCAATGTATTTTCCATCTTCCAAAAGATGTTGAAGTATCTTGGATGGCAGGTAAAGCAATTAGAACACTCTCCCCAGCTGTTTTGTTGAATTTATCTATTTAAACCATAAATGATCCATGAATAGTCATTACTTGCATCCAAATAAGTACAATTAAGGAGCATGGTGTAAATCTTATTTCCTCATTAAGGAAATGTTCAAACTGATAGAAATGGTTTGTTTGCTGTTTGTCACCAGAATTTGACACAGTAGGATACAGATTATGTTTAAACTGTAATATGCAATACTTGCATTAAAGGCTATAGTCTGAATTCAGAAAACAATGAAGATTAACGTTGATATTGGTCCAATTCAATAAAATGTATCTCACAAGATTGCATCACCTTGATTCGGGTTCCGTGGCATCAAGGGTTACCAGAGCTGATCCTTGTCCGATGAGATCTTTCCGGCGTTCCGTGTGAACAAAGACAGGGGAAAAAGAGGAAGTGAAGAGATGAGTTTTAAATTTCATCCCAAGCGAAATTAACATGTGCGTGAGGTTATTATGGTTGATCAATCCATCAATACTGCTGCAGCAACACTGTCCACCAAATAAACCCCATTCCATTTTGAGGTCCCGACTAATCCCCGGATCGATAATTACAGGCTCCAGACAGGTGTGGTGTGGCCAGTTTAAATAATTAAGTACATTGAAGGAGGCAGAACTCAAGTCTAGGGGTCGTCATAACCCAGGGAAGGATATGGGCATCGGGTTACTGCGTTAAAAGCAAGTAATTGGAGTGAGTAATTTGCACGTTTCGGTCCTCAAAATGGCTCTGATAGTGCTAAGGAGACATGTCGACCCCTCAGATATAGGCCCCCAGGGTCCCAGTAGTGACTGCAAACATTAGACAGTTTTAGCAATGGCACGGCAGCGTGCTGTAATTTCAGACTAAACCGGTTGACCTTGACCAATGATACAAATAGGCAAGGTCAATAGGTTGAGAAACATATAGGTGTCTTTTTAAACTGATGTTGACTGTACTTGGCTACTATGAGGACTACTATGACCCCTACTATGTTGGTACTCTGTACAGTCATGGCCAAAAGTTTTGAGAATGACACAAATGTTAATTTCCACGAAGTTTGCTGCTTCAGTGTCTTTCAAAATTTTGTCAGATGTTACTATGGAATACTATAGTATAATTACAAGCATTTCATACGTGTCAAAGGCTTTTATTGACAATTACATGAAGTTGATGTAAAGAGTCAATATTTGCAGTGTTGACCCTTCTTTTTCAAGGCCTCTGCAATCCGCCCTGGCATGCTGTCAATTAACTTCTGGGCCACATCCTGATTGATGGCAGCCCAATCTTGCATAATCAATGCTTGGAGTTGTCAGAATTTGTGGGTATTTGTTTGTCCACCCGCCTCTTGAGGATTGACCACGAGTTCTCAATGGGATTAATGTCTGGGGAGATTCCTGGCCATGGACCCAAAATATCGATGTTTTGTTCCCCGAGCCACTTAGTTATCACTTTTGCCTTATGGCAAGGTGCTCCATCATGCTGGAAAAAGTCATTGTTCATCCCTTTGCTGAGAAGCAACCCCACACATGAATGGTCTCAGGACGCTTTACTTTTGGCATGACACAGGACTGATGGTAGACAAGGTGAGCCTTGTGTTCTCCGGACAAGCTTTTTTCCGGATGCCTCAAACAATCAGAAAGGGGATTCATCAGAGAAAATGACTTTACCCCAGTCCCTAGCAGTCCAATCCCTGTACCTTTTGCAGAATATCAGTCTGTCCCTGGTGTTTTTGCTGGAGAGAAGTGGCTTCTTTGCTGCATTTCTTGACACCAGGCCATCCTCCAAAAGTCTTTGCCTCACTGTGTGTGCAGATGCACTCACACCTGCCTGCTGCCATTCCTGAGCAAGCTCTGTACTGGTGGTGCCCCGATCCCGCAGCTGAATCAACTTTAGGAGACAGTCCTGGCGCTTGCTGGACTTTCTTGGGCGCCCTGAAGCCTTCTTCACAAGAATTGAACTGCTCTCCGAGAAGTTATTGATGATCCAATAAATGGTTGATTTGGATTTTTTTTGCAATCGTACTGGCAGTAATATCCTTGCCTGTGAAGCCCTTATTGTGCAAAGCAATGATGGCACGTGTTTCTGGCTGACAGAGGAAGAACAATGATTCCAAGCACCACCCTCCTTTTGAAGCTTCTGTTATTCAAACTCAATCAGCATGACAGAGTGGTCTCCAGCCTTGTTCTAGTCAACACTCACACCTGTGTTCATGAGAGAATCACTGACATGATATCAGCTGGTCCTTTTATGGCAGGGCTGAAATGCAGTGGAAATGTTTTTGGGGGGATTCAGTTCATTTGCATGGCAAATAGGGACTTTGCAATGAATTGCAATTCATCTGATCACTCTACATAACATTCTGGAGTATATGCAAATTGCCATCATACAAACTGAGGCGGCAGACTTTGTGAAAATGAATGTGTCATTCTCAAAACTTTTGGCCACGACTGTACAGCTGAAATGAAATTCGATGGCTTGTTGCCACTGTCTAAAGTGCAATGTGTTGATTACGATGACCCTTACCTTGGTAGTCTTTATCTTGTTCCCCATGGCGCAGCTCCATCCCTTCAGATCTGGGAGGACTTTACACTCCTCCCCATCCAGACATGGATGCATCTGACACCACCACTTCTGCTCCACTATAGAGGCTAGGGGAGAACAGAGACACCGTTACAATGAGCAGCTTTGAGAGATAATAGGGAGACATAAAGGAACAGACATGTTTCTTGTTTTACTAAACAATAGGGCTGGGAATTGCCAGAGGCCTCACGATACAATATTGTCACGACACTTAGGTGCCGATACGATATGCATTGCGATTCTCACGATTCTATATGTATTGCGATTTGATGTTCCAAACATATTTCTCACTATATGTCTGCTGCAGAGAGACGAGAACCACCGCTTACTTTACCTACCTATTTTTGAAGTCAAATATTTATATAATATTGGCAAAAAAGAATATTGTGAAATGTAACTATCGATTCCCCCATCACTACAAAACACCATGAGGTAGTAGTATTGAATTGAATGAGAGCCAAACAATCATGCACAGAGGGTGGATACATTAAGATAAACTTTGTTGTATCCCACAGGCATGATTACAACAGCAATATTGTGTAAAGCACCTTTACAAGTGACAGTAATTGTACAACGTTGGCTGTATCATACGGTTTGATGTCCAAGCAAACTGTTGGAACAGGATACATTTCAAACACTTAACAATGCTTTGAGGAGGTGATCAGGCTCAAACTGAGATGAGAGCTCAGGTAATCCCTAGACGTATAAAAAACATAATTAAAAGGTTAAGTGCTGATCATTTTTCAGAGATCACCTGTGGAGCACTTTAAACTGGGCGCCATTGGCACAGCGCTTTAATTTGCTGAGAATGTCAATACTCAAATGTCATCGAATAGGTTAAACGCATCTGGTGCCAGACTTTAGGTGTGAACTGCTTTTCAATCCCAAACTGAGGCAGCTCTTTCTGCCTGGTTGGTGGTCTGACTGCCACATTAGTGTTGGTAAGTGATGTTCTGGGACTGACATGGCATAGATATAAGTTAACTTCAAGTGCCTTTTTCGAAAATGTGAGGGTTTCAAATCGCCCCCTTCCCTTAGGAAGCATAGTGATTGCTGTGTACTTTCTATTGATTTCAAAGCAGAAACGTGTGTTCCCTTCTCACTTCGCGTAGACCTAGTATCATGATACTGTACATGGATAGAAAGCTTTATGGGACAATGATACATCAGTCTTAACATTCTGATACACAGCTCTGTTAATCACCTACGTTCACTGTGCAATACAAGGGAACAGGTTTGGAGCCTTGCAAATTAATCTGTGAGCTTTGAATATGATACCAGGTGCACAAGGAATGCAGCAAATATAATGTGAGTTAAGCAAAACTGGGAGGGCTGTGAATTCACTGTTCTGTGGTCAAAACTTCAGCCTTGTGGAATTATACAGCGGTTTTGTGGATGTCACTGATCCCTCCGGAACTTTCATTACGCACACCTGTCCCCTATTCCCACTGATTAGTACTTGTATAAGTGTGCCCTTTGGTTTCCATTGTGCTGTCGATTATTGTTACTTTGTCCGTTGGTGCGTGTGAGTACCTGTGCTGTGTGTTTTGGGCTTTCGTGCCATTGTGGATGATTACGGGTCTCGTCCCGTGTGTTAATCATTGTGTGCTTGTTATTTATTTGAGGTGCTTCTCGCTCTTAGTTTTGGGTTTCTACCCTGTGTTTTGTTACGTGTTTGTATGGTTTCTGTCCCCATGCCTTTACACGGCACACCGTAATTTCAGTGAAATTAAAAACCCTATTACGCATTCCTGCATCGGTCTCCCAAATCATTCATACCAACGTGACAGTGGATATGTGAAGCTGAGTTGACTTTGCAGTGAGGCCTGTTGAAGTGTAACTAAACCTTGAATGTGGTTCAGAGAGGCTGTATGATTTAATGCAATGAAAGGAAACAGGATGCAGCAGTCAGCTTTATGTCTCAGAAGAAGCACATTTACCATGAGGGCTCCTGAGTGACGCAGTGGTCTAAGGCCCTGCATCTCAGTGCTAGAGGCGTCACTACAGACCCTGGTTCGGTTCCAGTCTGTACCACAACCGGACGTGATTGGGAGTCCCATAAGGCGGCGCACAATTGGGCCAGCATCGTCCAGGTTAGGGTTTGGCCGGGGTAAGCCATCATTGTAAATAAGAATTTGTTCTTAACTGACTTGCCTAGTTAAATAAATAAAAATTTAAAAAATCAAGATATGCAAATCAAGTACATTTCTTTCTACTGGCAACTTTGAAGCACTCAAATCTACAGTTCACATGCAAACGTACATTGATTTCATCATTAATACAGCATTAGGCCTCTAACGATGGACAGTATATTGAAATTCTTATCCTGTACATTGAAAGCCTCTTATGAATCCAGAAAACAGTTAAGAGAATAGAAGACATGTGTTTTAGAAAGCCAAGAGCACTCCTGGCATACTTTGCTCACCATATTTTATTTAAATAGGCAAGTCAGTTAATAACAAACTCTTATTTACAATGACATCCTAGGAACAGTGGGTTAACTGCCTTGTTCAGGGGCAGAACAACTGATTGATCAGCACGGGGATTCAAACTAGCAACCTTTCGGTTACAGGCCCAACACTCTAACCACTAGGCTAGCTGCCGCCCTGAAACAAATATATATCTAATTTCACACTTATTTCACGGTAACACATTCCCTGCTTGCCACACATGAGATTTACTCCAAAACAAGGAGCAGTCACTTATACCCCTGATCTGTCAGTAATTTGAGGATTAAGTCGTACGGTATCAACGTGAGGTGAATCCGGCTTGGGCCAGACATTGCATTGAAGGCGCAAAATTGGGTTCTGATGGGAAAAGACAACACATTTCTGGGTGCCTGAAGATAACACTCATTGAAACGGCGCTGAGATTCACAACATCTACTTTCACGTCCTATAGGTACAGTGCCTTCAGAAAGTATTCACACCAGTAGAGGCTGCTGAGGGCAGAACGGCTCATAATAATGGCCGGAACGGAGCAAATGGAATGGTATCAAACACCTGGAAATCATGTGTATTCATGTATTCCACTCCAGTCATTACCACGAGCCCGTCCTCCCCAATTAAGGTGCCACCAACCTCTTGTGCTGCACACCCCTTGAGTCAATACACATTAGAATCCCCTTTGGCAGCGATTACAGCAGTGAGTGTTTCTGGGTAAGTCTCTAAGAGCTTTGCACACCTGGATTATACAGTATTTACACATTCTTTAAATAATGATTCATGCTCTGTCAAGTTGGTTGTTGATCATTGCTAGACAGCCATTTTCAAGTCTTGCCATAGATTTTCAAGCCAATTTAAGTCAGAACTGTAACTTGGCCACTCAGGAACATTCAATGTTGTCTTGGCAACTCCAGTGTATATTTGGCCTTGTCTTATAGGTTATTATCCTGCTGAAAGTTGAATTTGTCTCCCAGTGTCTGTTGGAAAGCAGACTGAACCAGGTTTTCCTCTAGGATTTTGCTTGTGCTTAGCTCTAATCTGTTTCTTTTTATCATAAAAAAACATCCTAGTCCTTGCCGGTGACAAGCACACCCGTAACATGATGCAGCCACCACCATGCTTGAAGAATGGTACTCAGTGATGTATTGCGTTGGATTTGCCCCAAACATAACGCTTTCTTTTATTCAGGACACATTATTAGCAGTATTACTTTAGTGCCTTGTTGCAAACAGGATGCATGTTTTGTAATATTTTTTATTCTGTATCCATTTTTTTCCAATAGGTGCCCTTTTTTGAGAGGCATTGGAAAACCTCCCTGGTCTTTGTGGTTGAATCTGTGTTTGAAATTTCCTGCTCGACCTTACAGAGACGAGGTAGTCATTCAAAGATCATGTTAAACACTATTATTGCACACAGTCCAAATCAAATCAAATCCAATTGTATTTGTCACATGCACATGGTTAGCAGATGTCAATGCGAGTGTAGCGAAATGCTTGTGCTTCTAGTTCCGACAATGCAGTAATAACCAACAAGTAATCTAACTAACAATTCCAAAACTACTGTCTTATACACAGTGTAAGGGGATAAAGAATATGTACATAAAGATATATGAATGAGTGATGGTACAGAGCAGCATAGGCAAGATACAGTAGATGGTATCGAGTACAGTATATACATATGAGATGAGTATGTAAACAAAGTGGCATAGTTAAAGTGGCTAGTGATACATGTATTACATAAGGATGCAGTAGATGATAGAGTACAGTATATACGCATGCATATGAGATGAATAATGTAGGGTATTCTGCCCTTGAGTTGCGTTCCCATGCAAAACTAGACAGATAGCTAACAACTAAGTCTTCATTAAAACTCCCAAGGTGTGACTTTTCTTGAATGAATATATTGAAAACGTTTATGTTGTGAAACTGCAAAATACAGAAAATAATATACTTTAGCGTTCAATTCACACTGACATACTGTAGCTGTACATTAAACATTTGAAGTTGCATAAATACAAAGCACGCGCTAAGGTACCATGCATCTGGCATGATGCCAAACCATATAGCTAATTGTTAACCATATGGCAATTGGCTCCTTTCATTACTCTAATAATGTATAACCATCTATGTAGAATAACAAAGCATATTACACTAGAAACAGTAACAAAACTACAGTATTGTATATTTTACAATTCGTTTGCATGACGCATGAGCAAAGTAATACAGCTAACGACATACATTAAAGGCATTGCAATTTGTGAGTAAATGCAACCAACATTGATATGTAAGCAACTATATCAATAACAAGATTGTCATCATTAGCTAAATGCTTGAATCGAATATTTTTCCAAGGCTGAAGCGTGACAAGAAATAACTACATTGAAAGACCTGCACCGTAGCGTTGTTTGTAGCTGTTTCTATGCGTGCAAAACAAATTCTGTACTTCCTGTTTGCGTCATCTTTCTAAGTACCAGAAAGCGCCACGAGGGGGCAAATAACACCATTGAACACAATCAAAATCCAATTTAACCATTGTAATAAAATAATCTGTTACCTTCTAACAGGATGGCAGCACACTCCCCGCCTGGTATAATGAAATTGTGCCACTATGGAATAAAACATATCAAGAAACAAATAATGTCCATTCTATTTTTATCTTTTGTCTCTAGGATGCTTCAGTAAGAAGAACAACAATCTCTGAGATTGGTCTCAGAAACACTTTAGCAGCTCCTTGCTTGACAATTTTTAGTTCTACTTTCCTAACCTTTTTGTCAGTACTGGGAAAGGTTTTTACCACAAGCCCGACTGGCCAGTCATTTCTGTGTGCCTGACTGTCTTTCAATAAGACAACATCTCCCACTTTTACATTTGGCTTTTCTGCTGTCCATTTTCTGTGTCTCTGCAGCGTTGTCAGGTACTCCTGTCTCCACCTTTTCCAAAAGGTGTCAGCGAGACACTGGACTTGCTTCCACTGTTTTCCTTTTTCAATGCATTTGAATTCCTCTCTGAAGGCTTCATGTTGCACCCAGGGAATGATTGCTGTTTTGGCTTGTGACAACTCACTTGTACCGCATGGTTTATTACAGTCATGCCAGCCTCTGCAGCTGGTGTTGTCTGCACCTTCATGGAAGGATCTTGCAACATGAATGAGTCGTGCTGTGGCTCGATTGAGAGCTTTCCAGCTTGAGAACCTCTCAAAGCGGTGAGAGCCGAGTTGAGCTCCAGAAACTTTAGAGGCAAAGACAATGACGTCTGGTCGAATCTCTGCATCTGTGTGAGGCTCTACAAGGTCAAAATTGATATTCTCAGGCTTACTTGAGTTTGTTTGGGTCAGGAACGGTGGACCTGAGAACCAACTAGTGTGTTTTAAGAGCACAGCGCAGCAAATATGGGCCTGGTTGCATGGTCTGCTGGATTGCACCACTGATCTGGATGGGTAGACTTCCTGATGAGAGTTATCCTATTGGCAACATAAACATAGAATCTTTTGGTGACATTGTGGATGTAACCGAGAACTATCTTACTGTCTGTGTAGAACTTGGCTGCATATATATCAATGTCAATTTCGTCTTTGATCAGTTCATACATCTCAACAGCTAGCAAAGCCGCACATAGTTCTAGGCGTGGGATAGTGTGGGCCGGACGAGGGGCCAATTTTGATTTCCCATGACAAACCAACTTGGCATTGACCTTCCGAGTCAATAACTCTCAGGTAGGCTACCGCTCCTATGGCTACTGTAGAGGCATCCGAGAAGATGTGTAGCTCTCTTCTTTGAGTGGTAGACAAGGAGACTGGGATGTAGGTCCGCTGTATATTCATATGTTCCAACTCCATCAAAGATTCCTTCCACATTTTCCATTCCTCTTCTTTTTCTGTGGGAAGAGGGGCATCCCACTCACTCTGATCAGAAGAGAGTTCTCTGATTAAGGCTTTACCTTGCATTGTTATTGGAGCCACGAACCCAAGGGGGTCATAAAGACTATTCACTGTGGACAGGATGCCTCTCCGCGTAAAAGGCTTCTCATTGTGGGACACCTGGAATGAGAAGCTGTCTGTTTCAGGTTCCAGGAAAGTCCCAGACTCCGTTGAAAGGGGAGAGGATCCACTCCTAGGTCCAGATCTTTTAAGTCTTTCGCACGGTCCTCCATAGGGAAGGCTTCCATAACTGTTTTGCTATTGGATGCAATCTTGTGTAGTTTCATGTTGGACTCCGCCAACATTGCTTGTGTTTTTCTTAGAATGTTGACAGCTTCTTCTGTAGTAGCTACTGATGTCAGACCATCATCGACGTAGAAGATCCTCACTACATATTGCTTGGGTTCTGACCCGTGTTCCTTCTCACCCTGTAGCGCTGCTCGTCTCATGCAGTAGATGGCTACGGCTGGTGAAGGGGTGGTCCCAAATACATGGACTTTCATCCTGTACTCAGTTATGTTTCTATCTGGGTTGTTGTCTTCATACCAGAGAAACCTTAAGTAATCTCTGTGATCCTCACGTACACCAAAACAGTAAAACATTTGTTGCACATCTGCTGTTAGTGCAATGCAATCCTTGCGGAAACGCATTAGGACACCCAAGAGTGTGTTGTTTAAGTCTGGACCACTGAGCAGAACATCGTTAAGTGACATGCCTTGACACTTAGCACTGGAGTCAAATACTACTCGTATTTGTTCAGGCTTTTGTGGATGGTAAACACCAAATATGGGCAGATACCAACATTCTTCGTCTCCCTCTAGTGGCTGTGAAGGTTCGGCTTGGTCGTTATCCAGCATCTTTTGCATGAAGTCAATAAAATGACGCTTCATGTCAGGCTTTTTGTCTAAAGTCCTGCGAAGTGATGTGAGACGGTTCATGGCCTGCTCCCTGTTATTAGGAAGGCGATGTCTAGTGGGGCGAAAGGGTAGTGGAGCCACCCAGTTGTTTCCATCATCCTGGAAAACCTGTTTGTCCATAATGTCCAAGAAGTCTTTGTCCTCCACTGATGGTGCTGGTTTATCATCGTCTTGTGTTTTGTCGAACACGGAACATCCCAGGCTGTCTGTGTTCACAGTTGTGATTGGATCTCTGGAGTGCACTGTAGAGGGAGAGATGTGTTTCTGAGCTACGCTGTTGTAGTTCTCTTTTACCTGGATGATGTCAGGGCAAGGGCTCAGATAGGATGTGCGACCATTTTGAAGTATGTTTGTCCTGAACACATTAACATTGGCTGGTCGGTGAGCCGTTCCCAGACAGACCTCACCCACAATGACCCACCCGAGGTCGAGTCGCTGTGCATAAGGAGTGTCGTGGGGCCCATTGATTTGCTCTCGTACCTTGTGTACCCTTAAGATGTCTCGTCCTAAGAGCAGGAGGATGGAAGCGTCTGGGTGCACGTCTGGGTCCACATCCCAGTCCACGTGATGGAAGCAGTCTTGGAGTGTGGAGTCAGCTTGGTCGGACCAGCGTTGGACAGACCTCAGCGTGGGGGCTTCTTTTTTTAGTTTCTGTCTGTAGGCAGGGATCAACAAAATGGAGTCGTGGTCAGCTTTTCCGAAAGGAGGGCGGGGCAGGGCCTTATATGCGTTGCGGAAGTTAGAGTAACAATGATCCAAGGTTTTTCCACCCCTGGTTGCGTAATCGATATGCTGATAAAATTTAGGTAGTCTTGTTTTCAGATTAGCCTTGTTAAAATCCCCAGCTACAATGAATGCAGCCTCCGGATAAATGGATTCCAGTTTGCAAAGAGTCAAATAAAGTTTGTTCAGAGCCATCGATGTGTCTGCTTGGGGGGGATATATACGGCTGTGATTATAATCGAAGAGAATTCTCTTGGTAGATAATGTGGTCGACATTTGATTGTGAGGAATTCTAAATCAGGTGAACAGAAGGATTTGAGTTCCTGTATGTTTCTTTCATCACACCATGTCTCGTTAGCCATAAGGCATACGCCCCCGCCCCTCTTCTTACCAGAAAGATGTTTGTTTCTGTCGGCGCGATGCGTGGAGAAACCCGCTGGCTGCACCGCCTCCGATAGCGTCTCTCCAGTGAGCCATGTTTCCGTGAAGCAACGAACGTTACAGTCTCTGATGTCCCTCTGGAATGCTACCCTTGCTCGAATTTCATCAACCTTGTTGTCAAGAGACTGGACATTGGCGAGAAGAATGCTAGGGAGTGGTGCACGATGTGCCCGTCTCCGGAGTCTGACCAGAAGACCGCCTCGTTTCCCTCTTTTTCTGAGTCGTTTTTTTGGGGTCGCCGCATGGGATCCATTCCGTTGTCCTGCTTGAAAGGCAGAACACAGGATCCGCGTCGCGAAAATCCACCCCTGGTTGCCCAGACGGCATCCCCGGCAAATCATATTCTTGGTCGTACTGATGGTGAGTTGACGCTGATCTTATATTCAGTAGTTCTTCTCGACTGTATGTAATGAAACCTAAGATGACCTCGGGTACTAATGTAAGAAATAACACTTCAATTTTTTTTTTTAAACTGCATAGTTTCCTTGGAACGCGAAGCAAGGCGGCCATCTCTGTCCTTGCAACTTAATATGTTACTTGTTAAGCACATCTTTTAATCCTGAACTTATTTAGGCTTGCCATAACAAAGGGGTTGAATACTTATTGACTGAAGACATTTGAGCTTTTCATGTTTTATTTATTTGTAAAAATGTAGAAAAACATCAATCCGCTTTGACATTATGGGGTATTGTGTGTAGGCCAGTACCACAAAAAAAAATCTAAATTTAATTAATTTTCAATTCGGGCTGTTTTTTAATTTTAAAATTTATTTCACCTTTATTTAACCAGGTAGGCTAGTTGAGAACAAGTTCTCATTTGCAACTGCGACCTGGCCAAGATAAAGCATAGCAGTGTGAACAGACAACACAGAGTTACACAACAAAAGTCAAGGGGTATGAATACTTTCTGAAGGCAGTGTATTTGGCATGTTCAGCTCATTCTAATAGGATCACATGGTTCTACAGCACTATAGGGAGTTAGAGGAGGAGTACAATTCAGCAAGACCATTACTGTAAAAGTCAGAGACAGTACCGAGTTGTCGTAAAGCACCAGACTCCACTAAATGTAAGGAATTGCAGGAGACCAAACTAATTTCCCCTGAGGATACGACTATATGGCACAGGAGCACTTCTGGTAAACACTTTTTTTTAACACATTTAATTACAGTTTAACACTTGTAAAGTGTATTGTAAAGTTTAAGAATAAAACAAAGTATAAATGAGGCCTCTGTGGATGGCTATGACTAAGCACCTTGTGGTCTGAAGCGTTACAAAATTAACATCAATTCTTAAGAGCAGTTTCACTAAGGAAGACTGTGCGAGCTCACCATATAAAGATTTAATGATCTCAGTTTAACCTCTTCAGATTAGTCCGAGTGGAACAGACCATCAGCAAAAAATGACACATCGATAGAACATTAAATATTCAGCTGGAACGTACCATCTACACAAGACGGGGCAGCTCTGGTCGTCCCGGCCACTTGTCCAGGGAAGCAGGAGCATTTAACCGTTTGGGAGCGTTCTTCTATTTTGTTCTTGTTGCAGCATCGATGCAAAGCCACAACCTCGCAAGTGCCGGTTCTGACTTGATGCACTGTAGAAAACATAGAACAGATGGAAATCAGAATTAGCCACTTGATAACTCCATAACTAAAATAACGCAAGCAGTACTTCCACATAGCCTAAAACTCAGCTTAATGTCATAGTGCAGCACAAAAAAGAGCCATAACGCAAATACCTTTGTATTACTTATGCTGTGTGACTGCAAAAAAAGTTAGAATCAAGGGTTAGTTTTTAACAGGCAATGAAGTAGGCCTACTATATGTCCATTGTAGAGTTAACTTTGTATTAGGTTGACTAACAGCCTGTTCACATATTCAGAACACTGGAGGCATATACCTGTTAAGGGAGGCTACCTAATACTTATGCGGTACCCACAACCCTGAAGGTACAGAATAACTATGATTAAGCTTTAAAATAGTTTGCAACCGAAAGCATCAGCCAATGAATTAGTAGGCTATTTTGCAATTCAAAAAACAATTGAAAAATCACTTTCTCAGTAAGTAGTTTCTTACATGTTCTCCAGAAAATAAGGTGCAGTTGCTGCAGTATGTTGAGCCAATTCCAGCTCACGCTACATTGTCTGAATTATTTAGGGACTGTAACTGCTCCCTGCTCTTTTAATTACATGTGACATTTTCACGAGGAGTCCGTCCTTCTGCAGAGGCAGTTATTGCTCATTTGGTAAACAACAAATGAAAAGTGCTGTGGAACCTTCCCACTGATTGCTGTACTTTATACCAGGGAAGCCAGCCAAGTATATTTAATTAAATTGCTTTTGCATGCCTTGTTATGTTTTTTTTTCTTCAATTAAGCAGAAATGTCATAGGAGGAGGTAGGGTATTGAGTTGACTGTATTGCAGCTGCATCAACACCTAAAGTAACACCCTCAACACCACCATCATTGGGACACAATGTGGAAGACTCACACCTCAATCAATAACATTTGAATGTCTCCAATGGCTTCAATCTTTCATTTGATAATAGTATTATTGCTACGGTGAGATTCCTCAAACTAACTGTTAGGAGTTCAAGCAGATGAGTAGTCGTGCCATGTTATCGAGAGGTGTTAGGTATAGGCCTATAGATCAAAAGGCAAGCAGGAAGTGAAAAGGAGGGAGGTGGAGCTCTTTTTTGATAATACACAAGTTTTGATGGCGCTTCTGCTATCGCCGTCCCCCCTTGTCCCTGCTCATTCATCAAAATAACTGAGGCGCAATCGCTTGAACGTAGCGGGAGTCTGACTCACACTCCATTCGTATAAAAAAAGATATGAAAGACAAATACGTTTCTGACGGCGTTGCTTAGATCTATGTAAAAGTAGCGCCATGCTTCACAGAGAGGAATATTTTTTTGGAGTATATTTGGAGCTCTAGCCATATGACCACTGTGCTGTCCTGCTATGAAACAGAGGTTTTTTATGTACTTGGGAATGAGTCTTTTCCCAGAATCCCAGAGAAGCGCCTTTCCCTGCTGGGCCGGTGCATGGGAAAGGAGTGAGTGAGTATATACACTGGTGAAAAGCATATTCCAAGGTGATAAAGAACTGGTGACCCATGTAATTGCTCTGCACTGACTGACTACAAATTGATTCTCTCAGTGTTTGGAAAGTGGTACCAACACTACAGTTCATGATTATATTCACTTAAAAAAATGTATATAGTCATTATTTCTCTCTGTTTGAGAGGCAATCAATTCTGAATATGTAATTATAGAAATAGTGCAAGTGAAGACAGCCAGTGATGCAAATAGCTTTTCAAATCATTGATCCTTATGGTGTTCTGCATCTGACGTCCGTAAAGTTTGGGCCATAGATAGAAGACTGTTTTGTCATCATTTTGATCATGTAAATTGGTCGTGAACACATCCTCTCTCTCTCATAAGATACCTTTTATTGCAGGGCTCCACTGAAGCGGACAGTCTATGAAGTGAAATCCTCAAGGCACACTACAAATCAGATTAAGAAGTGAAATAAAATGTATTTTCCCGAGGGTAATTGGTCTATTCTTGACCAAGAAGTATAGATTGTGCGGTTTCAGAAAAAAAGAAAGAAAGATAGGACTCCCAAATGGTCGGGAACTGTGCTCTTGAGGAAAAGAACAATGTTTATTTTCTGGGAATCCATTTGCACTGTTACCAGCCAACTGATTTCCCAACAAACACTGGAAATCTACAAAGAAGATAAAATGCACTTACAGACATAATAGGATACTCACTCTGGGTTGCCTATAATTCAAATAGAATTGCTCCCGTATAATGGGGGGATAAGGACATTCTCATAATGTTTTTAAGTAGGCTGAATAGGACGTAAACCTCTGGAGTAAGACCATGCTTCATTGTACATTTTATTGCAATGCGCTAATGGTCTATGACAGTAATTGGGCAAACTAAAGCTATATGTTTAGTCTCAGTGCTAATTGTATGTGTTTTCCCATTGAATCAATACTTGCAATACAAGGAAAAAGACAGAAGATCAGAAACATTCCTCCACTGACTTTACAAGGACAGTGGACCATTGTAGTGATGATTGTAAAGGTCCTTGGATCTCTTATTCCAAGGATGTGTATCCGGTAGGAGTGCCAATAGGGTCATGTGCTCTTGTTGTGCCTCTCCAGTATTGCACCATGGCCGTGTAAACAACTCAATATAGTGGCAAATACAAGGTGAACCAGAGAGAGCAACTCGGAAGGCGAGGCAGATCTCTCTTCCTGCACATCTCAGCAAATTAAAGCAGACACGTCAAAGCGAAAAGAGGGAAGAGTCTTTTGAAGATATACAAATGTATGCAGCTTTTTGCTGACAGAAGCCACTAATAAAAAAAAGTATTGCGAGCACTCAAATAGGACACAAAGTGCATTAGAAAATCAATTTCTTTGCTTGCCGAAACCAACAATATTTACTTAGGGTGGTTATTTTTTTCAATGGTATAATTAAATTTTTTCTTGTGTTCTCTGGGAAGAATGTATTTTTTTTTACTTTGAATGTGTTCTGGATTGATTTCATCCCTGGAATGATAACAGGTTTACAGCAACAGAAATAACACCCGAGGGAAATTAGAGGGCTGCTGAAGCTATCAGATAGAAATTGAACGTGTGCGAGATTATTCTGATCCAATTCCGGCAGAAATGATGAGCGCCTTGAGTAAGGATCGCTGCCAATCAAAAGCCACACGCTGGAGGCCCATGCCCTACTTTAATTGGTCGACAGACAGAAGAAAGCTAAATATTTTCTGTCATGTCCACGAATGGCCATCCTGCATGTCTACGGAATCACCTTGCCAATTATCTGCAACAGTGGATTGTCAGTGAGGCTCCCAGTGTTGAAACCAATGATGTTGAAACATTTGAGTTGCCCACACTTGTAATGTTACTGAGATACCATAATTGATCTCACTGGGTTCTAGTGGTGTCCCAGCTTGTCTTAACAAGACAAGGGAAGTATTTAGAATTACATCTCTTTCACACATTTAATCCCTATCACACAATCCTTTACCGATGGAACATCAGGCGTATTTAATCATCTATGACCTAAGATAAAACATCTAGGCATACTATAGGCTATAACAAGTTATTATAATGTGAAGGCTCAGATCAGACATCACCTAAACTAGCAGGATGAATGTACAAAACATTAGCAAGGAACACCTTGGTAATATTGAGTTGCATCCCCCTTTGCCCCTAGAACAGCCTAAATTCGTTGGGGCATGGACTCGACAAGGTGTCGAGAGTATTCCATCAGTCCGCTTGGCACCGGGGCGGCAGGTAGCCTAGTGGTTGGAGCATTGAAAGGTTACTAGATCGAATCCTCGAGCTGACAAGGTAAAAATCTGTAGTTCTGCCCCTCAACAAGGCAGTTAACCCACTTTTCCTAGGTCATCATTTTAAATAAGAACGTGTTCTTTAACGGACTTGCCTAGTTAAACAAATGTTAAATAAAATAAAAAGACTACCATACCCCGTTCAAAGGCACGTAAATATTCTGTCTTGCCCATTCACCCTCTAAATGGCACACATACACAATCCATGTCTCAATTGTCTCAAGGCATAAAAATTGTTCTTTAACCTGTCTTCTCCCCTTCATCTACACTTATTGTTAAACAAATGACGTCAATAAGGGATCATAGCTTTCATATGGATTCACCTGGTCAGTCTGTTCATAATGTTTTGTACAGTCAGTACACGTAGGCATCTGCCAAAAGGCAATGAGCATGCTCCAATTTGTCCATGACAGCCAACAGACGGTCATCATAATACGCCCCTTCTTACAGGTGTACCGTACTGTCCTTACCTTTGTGACCTTCGGTTGGTCTAGCCATCTCCAGCAGAGTCACCATGCAGACCATTAGAAGTAGAAACCCTTTACTTCCTTGCTGTGTGTGTCTCTCACTCATCCTGCGAGAGAAAAACAGAGAGGGTGAAGAGAGATGTACGGCTACACTTAGTTTGTTTTAACAATGGTTATACACTTATACACAAGCATCTCATTGTCTACTTCAGCATCTCACACGTCAGGCATTTAGGTCATCCAAAACATGGCCGTTGCATCTCAGTGGTCTTAAGAGACTTCCTCTCTCCACATAGCTATTATTCATCGACGTTGATCTGTAACAACTGGACAGGTGAAAGAAAATCATCCCGTTGGTTCCTGCCATATTACTTTCACCAATCGTGTTCATTTGGATCAGTGCGAAAAGAGGTAGACATTTGACTACTGAGGTCCCGTGGTTCACATTCATTCTGCTCCTGCCTTTTCAAATCCACTTCCAAGAAAGGCACACCAAGCGTCCCTCTAGTAGCGTCTTCTCTAGTGTTGTAGGAGATGTGCTTTCAATTACATCAGGCATCAGGCCAACCTCTGCACACCGGAAGCCTACACACTAGCCAACTACTCAACTCTATCTTCTCCTTCATTATCTCCTTCTCTATCTTTTTCTGCCCATCCCCTCATCACTATTCTCTACTTGCACATCATCTCATATGTATATACTGTACTCAATACCATCTACTGTATCTTGCCTATGCCGCTCTGTACCATCACTCATTCATATATCTTTATGTACATGTTCTTTATCCCCTTACACTTGTGTCTATAAGGTAGTAGTTTTTGAATTGTTAGTTAGATTACTTGTTGGTTATTACTGCATTGTCGGAACTAGAAGCACAAGCATTTCGCTACACTCGCATTAACATCTGCTAACCATGTGTATGTGACAAATACAATTTGATTTGATTTGATCATCTGCACATCTGTCATTCCAGTGTTGATGCTAAATTGGAATTATTTCGCCTCCGTGGCCTATTTATTACCTTACCTCCCTACTCCTCTACATTTGCACACACTGTACATAGATTGTTCTATTGTGTTGACTGTACGTTTGTTTGTGTAACTCGTTGTTGTTGTGTTTTCGCACTGCTTTCCTTTATCTTGGCCAGGTCGCAGTTGTAAATGAGAACTTGTTCTCAACTGGCCTACCTGGTTAAATAAAGGTGAAATATATATATATATATGTATTTTAAATCTCCAGTTTCACTCACTTGCTTTACCTCCATCTCTACCACATTTCCTAATTACCTCTCTCTCCATGACAGGAGCCAAAGGGCCACTCAGAGCAGGTGAGGCCCTTTGCCACCCCCACACAGGCCCTCACCATTTCAGCAGGGCAGAGGCCTTGACAGACCCGTGGGCTGTGGCTCCACAAAGGGAGGAGACGAGAGAGGAGCCTGGGTTCTTCAACTCAGAATGAATCCCTTCCTTCAGCCTTACCCTTGCACTCCTTTTCTCCCTAATGAAGTGTGGTTGAGATGGGGACGGAATACATAAACCATTTGGCATTGCTTGCTATCCTTGACAGGGAAATGATCAAATTTCAAAACACAAGACACAAGTGGTGCAGTAATTACTGGAAGAGGCGAGGTATCAGATGCCACGAGGCAGAGACAGTGACATGCTTCGGTTATCCCTTTTCTTTCAACATCCCCTGTCTTTCTCCGCCTCGATCATTGACGTATAGATTGCGTATCTCTCACAGGGATTATCAGATTATTCATGTAGTTCATTTTATTTTTGCAATCATGAAATGGGAGCCAGCCTTTGAGTGTGGAAATAGTGATTAAAAGATGGCCGGTCGATAAAACAGATACAAGACGGACCACTCTAATATAGCACTGAGCTGCCATGTTGGCCTTGCACAGGATTCCATTTTTCAATACAAGATTTGTAAAAATGGACTGTTCATTCCACGTCTCCCATAATAAGTGGATGTTACTATGACGCTGCATAGCTGTGCCAGTATACCACACAGTCAGCCATGCACAGTACAAACAATCGCATGATTAGCCTCTTTCTAGTCAACAACCCCATTTTCACCTTCTTCACTGAATGTTAAAAAATTATTGTGGGATCAGTGAAAGTGTTGATTTAGCAAACTATTCATCCCCTTCCTAGGTTTTCACTCCTCCTTGAACACTCACATAGACCACTACCTCACATGAGGGGTTTCTCTAATAAAACACAGGTCTGTGAAGTAAAGAACCATTTTGTGCATTGTTTAGTATTCTTGCAAAGCCTTTTCATTTCATGGGAAACTATGAAAGTAAGGGTGCAGATAAAACACTGGGCTTCAAGCAGTGGGATTTGAGTTACCTAAATATTCCACATCGCCACTGTGTGAAATTACTCTTTTTAATTGTACTGTAGTTTTAGACAGAAAGGAGGAGACTCACACTTATTTTCGAGTTAAGATAGTGTCAAAGTGCAAGCGTCAAGTTCTAATTTGTGTGTTTTATTCAAATACAACGTCATGTTTAATGCATGGTTTTGTCACAGAATAGACCCACAGGAAATATACATAATGTATGCCACTGATTCCTGTAGGCACAAAACACGAATATCACACAAAAACAAACCAAACAGTAATAAACCACATAGAAATATACTGTATAATTAAAATATGGTTTGTGAGGATGAGTTTCTTTTTCTTTCGCCTCTACTCTATGGATGTGCGCTGGTATTAACGATACAATACCTCTATTAAAATGGTTCATTGGAAGAACATAGTATTGTTCACTTGTGCCACCTCAGTGGTTTCCCTTAATTGAAATCTGTGTTCAAATTCATCTGGAATGGGACTTTTCTCCCTTTTTATATCTCTGTTGCAGTAAGGTCTGTTGTTTGATGTATGGCCTATGGAGTATAGATTTGATTTTCTTTCAAGAGTACAAAGTGCATTAGTTTAAAACTGAATGAAGCAGGAAATAGTTTTCCTTTCCTGTGAACTCTGTTCGTAGGCCCCTTCCTATTCTATTGACTTCTTCTCTCTCTGAAACAAATGGAATAGTTACAGACCAATGAGCAGGCTTTCAAAAGACTCAACGTGACCTTGCTGAGTGGAGCGGTGTCATTTGCTATGGAAGGACCACTTCACAAAAAGTTTTCCCGCTCAGAAAAAATGTGCATGCACAGCTGATCTATATGTAAAATTAGCTGAAGGGAATTGACTGTAGTATTTTGATTTAATTAAATAATGACAAAGGTAAAAAAAAAAAAAGCTATATTATGTTGCATTAATAAGATGTAAATATACATTATTACCTTTTTAATGTGATAATATTTATATTTAGCAGGTTGTCATAAAGTCAGGAGTTGAATGTTAAATGCTGTTACTGTTTAATGACCAGCAATTTACACTTGTCTTCATTGAGCACCTACAATTACCAATGCAAATATGACATAATTATGTAATTATGCTGTTTTTGCACATATTCATGTTAATTACTATATTCTACATAAATATATGAAACTGTGTCATAATGCATGGTTTTGATATGAGAGCATTGCCACTGGTAGCAGTAAACTGAGTATTTGCCTCATAACTGTTCTTGAACACCAAATACTCTAGAGTACAATTATTGGCTAGACTGAATAGTATTACTAAATAGGCCAACTGTGATTGGATGAAGACCATATGAATCATTCCCATCCACAAGCTATGCTGGAGTGCTTACGAGGCTGGTCCTCACTGTGGTTCCAACAGGTCATTAGGTCAGCATGTGGTTATGGTCAGCCTTCCACTGAATGTTAACCTATTCCCCAAAATCATTACTAGATTCTGCCGAGCTCCTTGGCTGATCTGTGGAGAGCAAGGTCGTGTTCACAGACTTTGATAAGTTCCCTCTGTGCCGTTGTGGTGAGGAGAAGGTTGTAGGTCAGCCTTCCCCATGGACAGACAATGATGGATTCTGACCCGAGGTAAAAGCGGGATGCTGGCACTCTACAGACAGAGCAACATACCAAGATCTCTTTCAACCCAGAGTGAGTGTTTGCATCAGTAAGTCTATTCAGGCTGATATAAGAACAAAGACGAGCGATGGAGTGTTCTCACAGCCAACGGGTCAAGCTGCTGCAAGTTTTAGAACTTTTGTGAGGGATGGATAGCATAACTAGGTTATTTTTTAAGAAACTCGAGATTCAACAATTTAAGAGCGGGGCTGAAATCTAAGACCACGTTTGCCAAGGGGAACAGATAGCGGAAAAGCTGTATTCCCTTGTGAAGACAGACTGTATCAACGGGATACATGTCAAATCATTCTGTCCTATTTGTTAAACCTAAAAATATTTTGCCGCGTAACACGTCACTGATATACCCGGCTAGAAGGACCAAACTATAATAGGTTTCATAATGTGGGCAAAAGACTCCGTCGACCTTGGCCTACATACATACTGTAAAGAAGAAAGAACTCAGGAAAGGGAAGACATTTATTCATCAAGAATTACAGACGTAGGATCTGAATTTGAGCCAGTTTTCTACAGCAGGAAAATAATCCTGCAACAACAGGAAATGTGAATTATAATTAATGGACATTCTTGTGGGGCTTGAAACATTTCAAAGTGGAAATTACAAACTTCAGAAGTCTTTGTATACCTCAAATACATTACAAATTTGACATTTCCTGTATTGCAGGACAGTTCCCATGCAACAGAGAGATCAAATTAAGATCCTACATCTGTATTTACATAGTGGAAAGATCTGCTGAAGTTGCAAAGCTATCACACAGTTAAGCCACACATGATGAGTGCTGTTCCTACGCCACTGTACTGTGCAAACCTCTCTGAGACGACACACAGTAGCCCACAGAGGGATTTGTGAGGCCAGAACAACAAAGAGCCCTGACACATTCGGCGAACAAACATAGGCTTTTATTCCTATATACATGGCCCAACATATGATAAAAGCCTCAGCGTAATAAAGTGAGGTAGAGGGTGGCGTGGGAGACAGACAAAGCTGTGGATGGAGAGATTGGCAGGCAAGCGAGTGAAATCGTTAAACTGCAAAAAACCTGGACTTTTCACTCTCTGGAGCTGGATTTGATACAGGGATTATCTCTCTCTAGTGTCTCTCTCTCTAGTCTCTCTCTCTCCAGTCTCGCTCTCTCTCTAGTCTCTCTCTCTCTAGTCTCTCTCTCTAGTCTCGCTCTCTCTAGTCTCGCTCTCTCTAGTCTCTCTCTCTCTAGTCTCGCTCTCTCTCTCTCTAGTCTCTCTCTCTAGTCTCGCTCTCTCTCGCTCTCTCTCTCTAGTCTCTCTCTCTCTCTCTCGTGTCTCTAGTCTCTCTCTAGTCTCTCTCGTCTCTCTCTCTGTAGTCTCTCTCTAGTCTCTCTAGTCTCTCTCTCTGTAGTCTCTCTCGTCTCTCTCTCTCTCTCTCTCTAGTCTCTCTCTGTAGTCTCTCTCTCTAGTCTCTAGTCTCACTTTCTCTTTCTCTCTCTCCAGTCTCTCTTTCTCTCTCTCTAGTCTCTCTCTCTCTCTCTCTCTAGTCTCTCTCTCTCTCACCCCCTCTCTCTTTCTCTTTCTCTCTCTCTCTCTCCAGTCTCTCTTTCTCTCTCTCTAGTCTCTCTCGTCTCTCTCTCTCTCTCTAGTCTCTCTCTCTCTCTCACCCCCCCTCTCTTTTCTTCGACCATGACAGCGACTGTCACCTCGGACAGCTGCAGTGGGCCGATTGCACGGTCACAGAACAAGCATCTCTGCTACACAGATGTTCTCCACTGACTGTATGAAGCGAAAGTAAAGCTTTTTTCCCGACCGCCACACCAAACACTTTTCATGAACCTTCTGTCACAGATCCTGCTTTAATGTGAATGTAAACGAGACGTGACACCAGTCATAACAGCCTGTGATTTTTAGGTCGAAACGATCAACAAAATGACCAAACCCTGTCACAAAATATTATCTGGTTCAATGTCTATCTTGAACTAACCGGGTCACACTGGCTAATGCGATGCATGTCCAGCAGAGATGAAAAAGACAAACAACATGTAGAAGCCTCCCAATATACTGTAAGTAACTGACATAAATGCATGGACCCCTAAATGCATGACCTGACTTCAGTTTGAACCCTTTCAAAAAGTTTTCACTTTCAAAGTGTTCACCCGTTACCCGACACCAACGCTGAGTGCCCTTTCCGAGTGGTAACCGTCCTAATGACCTTCCGTAATGACACTCGGCGATGTGAAGCCATTTGAGAGGGCAAGCTCATAAACGTAGCAGGCTGCAACATTCAACCCCGTCTCAGACAGGCGTACGGGGGCCAGTGTGATATTTCAATCCATTTCCCATCAAGTTCACTCGGGCACCAATCAGGAGAAACCAGTGCATTCACACCAATGGATTGGATGGCTGCCTCTCTTGCTCTCCTTTTCCCACTTCCTCCTCCTATGAGTTATGAGGTCATAGTACAATGGTCTATTTTGGAATGGACCGTAAATTGCTCTCTTGGCCGAGGCTTTATGAATTATGAATGAATGTGGTCTAAACATTTTAGTAGTAAGGCATTGCATGTCTTTTGAGTGTTTACTTTAATGAAGGGTAGTACAGGAAGTAGTCATACAGGATGGGCTCCTTGACTGCTACCCAATAATGACTTCCACATGAAAAGATTGATCAGAGAGAGATGAATATAGCGGGGGGGGGACTATGAAATAGCGTCTTTGAGTTCTGCCGTTTGCATTCACTAGTTATGCTCTTTTGTGCGCTTTATTAAGTTTGTCTTCTTGATTGATGCGACTGAAATAACTGTAAAGGACCCAGCAAGAGCTATTTTTCTTTAAAGCATATTGTTCTTGTCTAACTTGATAACAGTGGTAATATTACATACTTTTTTTCTCACCCATCTACACACAACACCACGTAATGACAAAGGGAAAACGTGTTTTTAGAAACATTTGTATGTGTAGCTGCGTGTGTAGTTGGAGGTGACACTTATTGTCCTCGCGAGTTTCAGCTTAGGCCTACCTCCTCGGGGCATTTCTCATGTGCACAGCTGATATTGATGATGAAGTGGTGATTATTGTTGTGGGTGACCTTTGTCGCATCCTCAGAGGAAGTGTGCATCATCTGCCTGTACTAGTAATGACCTGTCGAGTTTTGTGTTATTTACAGGCAGCATCCGCACCGCCACCCCAGGCTGGCGCTGTCTGCGCAAACAGACACGTTAGAATACAATCAAATTGCGGAGATAGATTATCACGCCAGATAGTCACTTCCTGTGCAATTCAGACACTGGTCTCCACCAGTCTCAAAGAGTTAGATCCTTGAAATATTTGTGTCCCTTTTATCTAGCCACATATCACCATTGTCTTCAGTGTCCGTCATAAAATCTATTGGTTTGATGTGGCATTTTTCTCATCTTTATATTATCCTTTATGTTGAATCATGTTGCTTTATTATGCTTTTGTCATGTGTTTATGGTAAGGCCTTCGGGCTGCACTGCTGTATCAATTACACTATTACAATAACATGTATCGTGAATAGATGAGGGTATGATGTGGGATGTCTTCCCTGACTGTATGCAGCATATTTCATCTCCCTTTAACATTCTCTCTTCAGAAGTGCAACACTCTTTATGACTATTGACATGCTTTGGCAGCCGTTTGAAATATTCATGTGCAATATTTTGTTAAAGCAATGTTTCCATCCCCTTACCATCTAACCCCATACAACGATGCTACAGAAAGAAAGCAGTGTATTGGGTAGGGAACATATGTTACATCCCAAATGGCACCCTATCCCCTATAGGCCTATATTACATAGGGCTCTTGTCAAAGGTAGTGCACTATGTAGGGACTAGGGTGCCATTTGGGACGTAACCATAGAGAAATGGCATGCAACCATAGAGAAATGGCACCACATTATGCCTTCGTGCTGCAGGGTGAATAGGTCCTAGCTGTTCAGCAGGGAGCAAATGACTTCAAAGATCTGGCACTTGACAACATGTCGAAAACGGAGAGCCACTTGAATTATCCAATCATGGTGAATGATGCAGATTGTTACGGAAGGTGTGTGTGCAGGAGTGTACATGTGGGCATGCCTGTAGAGTGTGAGCCCGTGGGTGTGTATATGTGTGTGAATGCGTGTATGTAGGCTGTGTGTACACATGCTGTGTGCTAGCATTAGACACTGTCATTTATCCTTGTATAGAACCACCTAGGCTTCAGAGTGTTTTCCCCCAGTATTTGCTTGAGGTGCAGTAGCAACATATAAAACAAACCGAGGGTGCCAAGTGGTCTGACCTTTTAAAGGTAGGCAGCTTTTCACAAACACTTAACCACCGTATGGGAATCAACGCAGCCCAACAGAATCACCACAAGACGGGGGTTACATTGATTATCCTTATCCTTAGACAATGAAATCACCTATTATCTGCAATTACAAGATGGGGCTCATTAAGGACACAGTAAAGAAAACCGTTCCTGATCCACCACCATTGTTGTGTAGAATCCAAGTCGGTGAATCAACTAGGACGGTAATTTGGCACAAATTAGAGACCTGAACACCCCTCTTGGTCAAGGGCCCATCCGGCAAAGACTGTTTTCAATCATGACATCCTTACAACCAAAAACTGTCATTATGACATCATTGCAACCAGAAACTGTCATGAGGGCGTCACATCCAACTTTGCCCACTAGGGAAAGTGACCTTCAATCAAGACACCTGGGAGAGCTGGTGGGTACACAGATGCTGAGGCACATTCACACCTGTAGCAGTAATATGGTTTAAACAAGCCTAATATTACATGTCATTTAAGGAGCTGTTGATGCGATTGTACAGGAGAGCTGAGAACCAATTTAGTTCCAGGCACCTCAGGATGACATGTTAATGCACTGACTTGGTTTATGTGTCACAGTAGAGTTGTGTTCATGGGCTTGGCTGTTTAACATCCCTCCAAACAGTTGTTACCTCAGACTCCATCTGGTGTGACTGAAACGACATTCCCTTTAAAAAGGTCCACTACAGCCGTTTTGTCTCTCAATATCAAATCATTTCTGGGTAACAATTAAGAACCTTACTGTGATTGTTTTCAATGAAAATTGCTAAACATAAATACAAATTGCTTAGCAAAGAGCAGTTTCTCAAGCACAAATTGTGCTCGGACTGCCTGGGAGTAGTCTGAGTGGGGAGGGGAAAAACTGAAAACTAAACTCAGCAAAATAAAATAAACGTCCTCTCACGGTCAACTGTGTTTATTTTCATAAACCTTAACATGTGTAAATATTTGTATGAACATAACATGATTAAACAACTGATTCAAGCTGATCAAATTCCACAGACATGTGACTAAAAGGAATGGAATAATGTGGCCCTGAACAAAGGGGGGTTACTTTCAAAATCAAAAGTAACCGTCAGTATCTGGTGTGGCCACTAGCTGCATTAAGTACTGCAGTGCATCTCCTCCTCATGGACTGCACCAGATTTGCCAGTTCTTGCTGTGAGATGCTACCCCACTCCTCCACCAAGTCACCTGCAAGTTCCCGGACATTTCTGGGGGGAATGGCCCTAGCACTCACCCTCTGATCCAACAGGTACCAGATGTGCTCAACGAGATTAAGATCCGGGCTCTTCGCTGGCCATGGCAGAACACTGACATTCCTGTCTTGCAGGAAATCACGCACAGAATTAGCAGTATGGCTGGTGGCATTGTCATGCTGGAGGGTCATGTCAGGATGAGCCTGCAGGAAGGGTACCACATGGGGGAGGAGGATGTCTTCCCTGTAATGCACAGTGTTGAGATTGCCTGCAATCCCACAACGGTGGGTTTGTGCCCATAGGCAACATTGTTGCCTGTGATGTCTGGTGAGGACCTGCCTTACAACAGGCCCACAAGCCCTCAGTCCAGCCTCTCTCAGTCTATTGCAGACAGTCTGAGCACTGATGGAGGGATTGTGCGTTCCTGGTGTAACTCGGGCAATTGTTGTTGCCATCCTGGACCTGTCCTGCAGGTGTGATGTTCGGATGTACCGATCCTGTGCAGGTGTTGTTACAAGTGGTCTGCCACTGCGAGGATGATCAGCTGTCTGTCCTGTCTCGGGTATCTCACAGTAAGGACATTGCAATTTATTTCCCTGGCCACATCTGCAGTCCTCATGCCTCCTTGCAGCATGCCTTAGGCACGTTCATGCAGATGAGCAGGGTCCCTGGGCATCTTTCTTTTGGTGTTTTTCAGAGTCAGTAGAAAGGCCTCTTTAGTGTCTTAAGTTTTCATAACTGTGACCTTAATTGCCTACCGTCTGTAAGCTTAGTGTCTTAACGACCGTTCCACAGGTGCATGTTCATTAATTGTTTATGGTTCATTGAACAAGCATGGGAAACAGTGTTTAAACCCTTTACAATAAAGATCTGTGAAGTTATTTGGACAGGGTCCTGAAAGACAGGGTCCTGAAAAAGGGACGTTTCTTTTTTTGCTGAGTTTAGCTCTTATTGACAGATTAGGTTGGAACACGCTTTCTTATTGGTCTGTTAACTCATTTGATGACAGCAGGCAGGCAGACAGAAATATCAGCCACTCTTTCCAAACAGCTATTACACTAAAAAGGTCCTTAATCATAATTTTCACAATCTCACAGCATTACTTCAACCTCATTGTGTGGAAATGTATATAAAACACAGGATAATCACATTTTTGACTGCACTGGGCCTTTAAAGTTAAGATATTGTACCGGTGAATAACTACACAATGTATCCCCCCGGGGGCCGCATCCGGCATTCAAAGTCACAGGCTCCATTTTCTTAGCCTAACTTGGTGTGGTCGGAAACCAAAAATTCCCACCTCGGATTAACGGAAGCCAATAAGCGAGAGGAAACATGAATAGAGTGTCTAAGCCGTGCTCGGGTGCGCTGAGCTCCTCTTTGATGAGAAAGAGAAGGTGAAAAGTGAGGCGTCAGAGCGAGGGAGCGCTCTATTTTTAGGAGGCTTGATGAAACTTCATTTCCGTACCAAGGATAGGCGAGAAGTGACAGGTGATTATTTAATGCCTTTAATTAGCCACAGAGACTGACTGTTCTACCTGTTAGCCAATTATCTTCTGAGCACTCTGCACCCGACTCTAATAACTGAAGCTGTAATATATCACTTCCTGGAAAACATGGAACTGAATATGTAGCTTTATTGCGCAGTAAACCGTAGCCAGTGTTGGGAAATGATGCACAGCAAATAATGGGTAGTACTGTATGTTGTTTGGTACTGAAGTTTTCATTTCAAGTATTCAAGATGTATGAATTTCTAAGACAATGGTAGGGCTTTATTATGCTATCTGTACCGACTACCTTGGTGACGGGTTAACTGTATAAAAAGGTGTTGTAAAGCACCCTGCCTGCCACATTGTCAAGCTGCCCAGGAACCGTGAGGTGTGATTTTACAGTACCTCAGTTGCAATAGAAACACCTTGCAGAAAATGTCATCATATCATTATCATTCATCAAGATCATGTGCATAATCAAGCCGGTGATTAGCCTGACATGATTCTATAGAAGAGTTGCTGTCTTCATCTGAGGTTATATACAGTAGTGTAATTGTAACTGTAGCTATTGGAGACGCTATTCAAAAGAGTGACTGGAGATTTGTGTTCTGCTGTCCTTGCCTGCCTGCGAGTGGAGAGACCTTGTGGAACAATGTTTCAACAGGTCCTTCTTTCCCCCATTGAAGCCGGGGAACCATTTGTTCAGAGGTTCAAGTTAAGACTGATAGGGGGGAGAGACAAGGTGAGCAGCCCTTCCCCAGAATAGAACTTAACTGTGTGTGTGTGTTTTCTCTGTGTGTGTGTGTAAACTCAAGCCCATCTACCATAAGAATGGCTGACAAATTCAGCTAATGTCACCCTCAATGCTTTTCTGTTCATTCCCCCAGTGTGTGTGTGTGTGTACACATGTGCGTGTGTGCATGTGAAGGTGTGTGACCCTGACAGCTTATCAAACCCAGGCTTCAAAACCTTTCTTCAGTGATAATTTGTAGGTCAGTGCCATTGACCATTCCGAATGCACAGCCTATGACAAGCTTTGCCAGAGCAGGCCATGAATCAACAACACCTCTCATTCTCTTTCTCTTACTTGTGTCAACCTCCCTCACATGTCAGCACAGCTACATAGGCATAGGGCTGGAGTGGGTGGCTGGGGCACACCAGGCATTGATTTAGATTAGCGAGGCAGGCTCCTCGAAGTCCAGAAGGGAATCAGGGTGTGTTCAAATGGAACAAGCAGGCCTTATTTTAATGGGGGGTGGGTCTATTTAATTACACAGAGAGCGATTGAGCAGATTAAAATGAAATGGTACACTTTTTTCTTCCTTCTCCTCTCCCCTCCCTCTCCTCTCCCCTCCCTCCGTCTCCTCTCCCCTCCCTCCGTCTCCTCTCCCCCTCCCTCCGTCTCCTCTCAGCTCCCCCTCCCTCCGTCTCCTCCTCTCCCCCGTCTCCTCTCATCTCCCCCTCCCTCCGTCTCCTCCTCTCCCCCTCCCTCCGTCTCCTCCCCTCTCCCCTCCCTCCGTCTCCTCTCCCCCCTCCCTCCGTCTCCTCTTCTCCCCCTCCCTCCGTCTCCCTCGTCTCATCTCCCCCTCCCCCCGTCTCCTCATCTCCCCCTCCCTCCGTCTCCTCTCTCCCCTCCCTCCGTCTCCTCTCTCCCCTCCCTCCGTCTCCTCTCCCCCTCCCTCCCTCCCTCCCTCCCTCCGTCTCCTCATCTCCCCCTCCCTCCGACTCCTCTCCCTCCCTCTCCGTCTCCTCATCTCCCCTCCCCGTCTCCTCTCTCCCCTCCCTCCGTCTCCTCCCTCCCCTCCCTCAGTCTCCTCTCATCTCCCCTCCCTCCGTCTCCTCTCATCTCCCCTCCCTCCGTCTCCTCTCTCCCCCCTCCCTCCGTCTCCTCTCTCCCCTCCCCTCCCTCCGTCTCCTCTCTCCATCTCCCCCCTCCCTCTCTCCCCTCCCTCCATCTCCCCCTCCCTCCTTCTTATCTCCCCCTCCCTCCGTCTCCTCTCTCCCCCCCTCCATCTCACCTCTCTCCCTCTACCCCCTCCCTCCCTCTTTCTTCCATTTACATCCAGGAACAACGAAGCAGAAGTTATTTGAGCTCGTGCTCTCGCGGGGGTTATAATCCGGCCTAAGTGACAGGCTAATTTGTGGTATTAGATTACTTTCATCGGCGCGTTTCATTGGGGCCTCCTTTGAACGCAAAGGGGCATAAACGGCTGCTCTGCATGGATGGCCACGGTGACTAGTGTGCTGTTCATGAGGGCTGTCAAGGGGGCTATCACAACACCGTGGTGGCTCAGAGGAGTCATCGCCTTGTTCCAACGCCTTGATGACTCACAATGAAAAAATGTATACATGGATTCTACACAGAGGATGTGGCACATTAAAATGTTGTCCTTTTAGCAGGTGTCTGACATTGCATTGCAGTACTATGCAAGTGGCTCCCACCAGCTATGTTAGACATTGACAGAAGACTCTTACAGAGCTTGAGTGTAACATTTAGGGATCATTAAGTAGACCACTTGGACAAGCATCCGTTCAGTCTACATCAGCTGTCTAAAATCTTTATGAAAATGGTCCAGAAATTAAAAATGACCTGCCTAGCTAGTCATCTCAAATGAGGATCCACCAGAACAAGGTGTCACTCATTACCAAACTATTGGAGACCACACACACAAACAGAAAGAGAGAGAGTGAGAGACAGAGAGCGAGAGACAGAGAGAGGGAGACAGGCACACACAGAGAGACAGAGAGAAGCAAAAAAATAAGCAAACATTTCTTAAAGTCACAATGGGGAACGCGGCTAAGTCAAGTTATTGCAGGAGACCATTCAGAATGTCAGAGGCCAGAACAAGTAATTAAAGGCAATAGAAAAATTGAGGATTAGTTGGAATTAATCCCCAACTCTTCCCATTTTCTAGGCTGAAAACACTGAAATGGAACGATATGGAAATGTAGCCGAGCATGGCAGAACTAATGGGGCTGCAGCTTCTCCCTGAAATGAGAAGTAGCTAATGGATGGCCAGGCCTGGATAAGATGGCTGAGCGAGATTGCATGTGGATTTAAATGATTAGGAACATGGTGGCCGGGGCTCTCTTTGTGCAGACAAAAGTAATATGTAACAATGAATGCTAAAATATGAAATCCGCCATTTAAGGGATACATTTTATTTTCTCTTATTCAAAATACAGGCCATGTGACCCAGAGACACAATCCATATCCGCCATTCTGGAAATGCATGTCATTTAAATGTATTATTTATAAGGGGGGTGATAATGGACCTTTGCGTGGCATGTAACAGCGAGCGTCTGCAAACAATTCCTTGCAACGTTAAATACATTTATCGACATGATACTTAGATGTTAACAGGTTGTAGTTTTTTTGTTTTTTACTCAGCCAGCTGTAGCTTCTATTGTGTGCACAGTATTTAAGACTCACACACACAGTTTGTTGAAAGCAAAAGCAGCGTACTCTAGTCTGAGTCGACATCAGAGACAAACACTAGCAGCCTCAGTAGATGGGTGGGTTGGGTGTTTAGAAAGACAAGATGGGGAAAGTGATGGGCTCTGACACTCAAATGGAGAGCTGATCGCTGTGGATCAGAACAGGCTCCACCTTCATTACAACCAGGACTAGGAAATTGGAAGCAGTGCTCGATGCTCGCTGCTCTGTCGGGAGGGACTGGAGCATGCAGCCTGACTACTTCACTGTTCCGTACAGCTGCGACCAAGTTGGACAGGTGCGGGCCGATAATTGGTTGCCGTGTCGACGGGAAGCACGCCGAGCCTGTCTCCAGGAGCTCATTACTATCACTCAGAACAAGTCTAACTCCCCCTCCCCCAAACTGGAGAAAACCTCCAAATGACTAAACTTATTTCTGTGTGGGACATCACTTATTAATTATTGTGAGGTGCAACTGTTTAAGGAGAGCATCAAATACAGAGCAGCGGCAGCCATCTTTGATGGGTGATCAATGACCAGGCTGTTAATCAGTTTGTGGCCTGTTTCTAGAATGTTCTAATAGGACTGATTTAAAACATGATTTACAGTAAATGAACCTGAAAGTGATTTAGACATGCAGTTTGGAGCAGATATGTCCTACAGGTTCCACCACCCATTGTTCTCTGAACCATTCTAGACCAGTGGTCACCAACCGGTCCATCTTCAAGGCATTCCTAGTCGATCACCAAACATTTCTGTTGAAAAGCCAACGATAAAGCTCTGCGCTCCTATTTAAAAAAAGTTTGTCTTGCACTGTTGACAGTAGGTGCACTTGATTCAGAAGCCCTGCTGTGCACCAAGTAGGCAAAGTGTTCCCATTTTTAACCATTTCATTGGTCTGAAGGGATAAACTCCACCTACCCGGCAGACCAGGAGAGCTGTGGCTAAATCAAGTGCACTTACTGTGCTGGCCAATCGGATAGCTCAAATTAACGTGCCTCCCTACAATTTCCACAACCCCACAGCAAAGTTTGATACAAGCCTACCTGAGATTTCAGAACTTTGAAAACCCCTGACCAGAGAGAGACTGTCAAAGATAACAGCAAAGAGCTGATGTTTTTATCAGGGAGTTCAAGTTTTCATTCAACACTGTCAACACTGTTTTCATTCAACACATTAACGAAACATAAAACGCTCTTCTGCCTACTTCCACTCGCGCTGCTGCTGCAATGTATGAGTATGTATATGTAAACAGCATAGACTTTACGTCCGTCCCCTCGCCCCGACCTGGGCGCGAACCAGGGACGCTCTGCACACGTCAACAGTCACCCTCGAAGCATCGTTACCGATCGCACCACAAAAGCCGCGGCCCTTGCAGAGAAAGGGGAATCACCAGTTCAAGGTCTTATTATCAGCAGCTCATAGGGTCTATTTTAATAGCAAGGAATATTTAACTTTCTCTGGTCATAGGAACAACATGAATTTGTGTATGAGGCAGAAATAATGCAGTGCGACTGGAGTTTCGCCGTCAGGTGGAAGATGATGACCCCTCTCTCTGGTCAGAGTCTCACCGGAGGAAAGGAGAGAGCAGGGACTGTGAGAGGTGGACCATCTACTGCTCTCTCCCTCCTTCCTCTGATAATTTGCAGGTACCATCAGTCCAATAAAATAAAATACAAAATGATCAGTAAATTACTTCAATTTATGCTCAGCTGTACCTGGCAAGTGATACAACAACTGATCTAGGCCTATTTTGTTATCAAAGCTTGAGTTTTGAAGTATAATATGAACAACATTGGCAGGCCAAGCATAGCCAATATACTATGATAATGTATTAAACCTATTGCACAACCCACTGGGCACACACTGGTTGAATCAATTTCAATGAAATGACGTTGCGAACCAATGTGGAACAGATGTTGAATTGACGTCTGTGCCCAGTGGTAAACCTCATCCCTACAGAACTGTTTGCATTACGTTAATGTTGCATAGGTTTATATTTTTTAAGTCATGTTTTTTTTGTTTTACCTGAGCGGTAGATCTCGGCTTGCTTTTTGACGGAGAAAGTGATCTTGACTTGACAACACAAAGTTGGAAACTTCTGATAAAAAATGTTTTGCGCCTTTTGCCTACCACTGAACGCCTACATTCAGGGAATGTTTAGAGACCCCAAAATGATTGTCTGGTTTGTAAGGCATACAGAAGTTGATGCATTGTTGGAACTTGCAGTCGCTCTCCAAAGCCACCAGTGGACACAAAGCCATGACTGGGGGGCATCATTAAACTACAAAACTCAAGCCTGAGTAGGAACTGTTGTCTGAGAGCCCTCTGTGGTAGCCTACATAGTCAGAGGGCTGTGAGGGACAGGCTGAAGAATTACAAGAGAAAAATCAAAGTATATCAACTGTTCAGCCCACATTTTCATGATGAACAATTGAGCCTGGGTAAACACTGATGTACTGTATGATCCAAACCAAATTGCCCCTTTTTATCCAAATGCATTCTGGATAGTGGTGCAGGGTACAATTGTCCTGGCAGCTTGTGAATGTATAACCTATAACCAACAATATTAAGATTCTATTTTTTAAAAAAATCTTTCTGCAATAATATCAAACAATAGGTTCAAAAGATAGGCCTATTTCTTTTGAGAAGGACTTCTGATGAATTGTTTGCCTTTTCTGAATAAGAATGTTTTCTGAAATAGAACACTATTTCCCCTTGTGTCATCTTAGCACACACACAGAACAGAAAAATGCTGCGCTGAGCAGATGCTGCTGAATACGTGTCTGATCTTGTGCCTTTAAATAAAGTCTGGTGAGGAAAAGTGACACCTCCAGAAAGCTGCTGCAAATTGGTGGCGTGTGGCACTGTCTGGGTAGCTCCATATCAGCACGGCCTAAGAAATGCATATGAGCATAGAGGACTGGCATACGGACATAATATAATACTGATGAACATAATATAATGACTGAATCAGCCTACGAAGAAGAAAATACAATCCAGCTACGCAGCAATAATGTCCTTCGCACACTGTACACTGCAAAGACGCCATAATAGACCTACATTCATTTTTCACAACCTTTAATAATAGCAACCCACCTTTCTTTTGCCACAGGTTTGCAGCTTATTGATAGGATTATGGATTTGCTGTTTAAAAAGCAGACTGATAGTGAGGGGAAAAGCCTGATGCATGGACAGAAGGTGAAGCTCTGAACGACCATCCATATACAGATTTATCTGCTATAGGCACACATTGAGTTTGTCGTTGACTGCAGATAAGTAACTTGCAACAACACTTGACACGTGATGGGACACACTTGAAACAGATTTACATCAGTTTGTCTGATTTCGCTCACTCTACAGTTTAGGCTAACACTCAAATTTCAACTACAGTCTTAGGGGAAAAAAAGGTGCTGTCTAGAACCTAAAAGGTTTGTTCGGCTGTTCCATTATGAGAACCCTTTGAATAATATTTTTTGGTTCCAGATAGAAGTCTTTTAGGTTCCATGTATATAGAACAATTCCCACAGAGGGTTCTACATGGAACCCAAAAGGGTTCTACCTGAAATCAAAAAGGGTTCTACCTGGAACCAAAAAGGTTTATCCTATGGGGACAGCTGAAGAACCCTTTTGAAACCCATTTTTGTAAGAGTGTACAGCAGGGTTCCACAATCGTCGGCCTGTGGGTGGTTTTATTTGCCTCCCAAAATTTTGGGGTTAAATTATTATTTTTTTAAGACTGAAAAACACCAGGAAATCAACTCCAAGTGATTTTTATTTAGAAAATCTATTCCCAAGTATTATAGAAAGATACACGATCGTATACAAATGTAAGCAAGGCTTAAAATGATTATGTTTTAGTCAAACATTATCTGTTTGGGCTTCTTGCGGTCAATTTGCAGCCTACAAATGATTAGTAAAGTCTGTTCCGGCCCCCCAACTATCCGCTCAAGAAAAATAAAAAAATCCAGTGGCTGAATCTAGTTGATGATCCCTGGTGTGTTCAGTACGTGGTTTTACCCAACATCCTGCATGTTGCCAACGTGTGACCCTTTAGGCTGACAATGTACAGATAAAGCATGCATCATGTTAAGATAATAATAATTATAGACAGTGAATAAGGTATACTATACAAATCCCCCTGACTGAAGAAAAAGAAGAGCCAAACAGGTGGAGGCTGGGGTGCTGGTGGGATAACAGAAAACAGACATGCATAGCGAGTAAACTAATAAACTCCAGCGCATGGCCGGTAGTGAATGTAATTGGTGCAATATTAGCTGATGCTATCACTCTGGTTTCTTGCATGAACTGGCTTCTCTTGATTAACGAGTGACAAACTTCTTCATTGCTAAATGATTTGTGTGACCTAGACTAGAGTCCCTGCCTGCAACCATAACAACCAACCAAAGCTTGGAGCCTACTGGCTTGTGCTATTGGCTTAGCAACAAGAATCCTTGATTTTATGCATTCGCGGCATGTTACTGTATGTGCATGCTGGTGTGATTGGATTTCTTTCTCTTCCCCTCATGTCTGGCGTGTTCTGACAGTCAGGAAGTGTGCCTGGGTTGACAGGGTGCTACAGGGCCAAAGACGTGGCTTTGAACTCCTCAGAGTTTCTTCCTCCACCTCCTCTTCTTCGTCCTCCACCTCTCTCACTTTCTCTCTCTCGTTCCCTACCTCCTTCTTGCTCTCTCCTGTGGAATCATCTCTGGTACCGTCACCCCGGTAGAATGCAAATGAGAGCGTGAGTGAAGCGTCCGTGCTAGTGTGGGCTCCGCCGTGGCCGCAGATCTCGTTAGGACCCGGGTTGACATTTACCCAGGGAGTGTGTTGATTTGCCATGTGTTGCACAAAAATGTGACCACAGAAAAAGCTTTTGATAGACTAGAATGGTCATATCTTTGGTTGCACTTGGCTTCAATTTCATTAATATGATTAAAATATATGCCAATCCCTCAGCCATAGTAATAACAGGCAATACCTGCTCTGTTCCATTCAGAATAACTAGACATAGCAGGCAAAGTGATCTGATCTCACCTCTGCTATTGTTATTTTTTATGGAGCCCTTTGGCCCAAGCAATTCGATAACCAAAAGAAATGACACTAATTTCTCAATTCTACGGATCCCGTCATCTCATTATACGCAGACAATATCTCACTTAGACAATGCCTCTCAAACCTTCCCAAAGACTTTGAAGATCATAGACAAATTCATCGCCATCTCAAGTTATGAAGTAAATCTAACCAAATCTGCCCTGCTGCCTCAAGACCATGATGGAGTACCCCGTCTCCACTTATGGAATCCCAAATGTTTTCCATTCTAAATATTTGGGAATAGATATATGTCCTTCCTTAAATACAATCAATGCCAGAACCTTTAACAGAAAGCTCAATTCAATCCAACCTCAGTAGATGGACTAATATCACAGAATGTCTATTGTCAAAATGAAAATATTGCCATGACTGAATTTCTGTAGTTTGCTTCCCCTTGTCTCTCCCTTCTGTCTATTGGGATGAAATCCATAGTGTGGATTAAAAATATATATTGCAAGGTAAGAGATCCTGGATAAAATTAACAAAGTTAGAAAGAGGGAGGACTATCCATACCAAACTTTAAATTGTATTTCCATGGACGAGCATTTTGTCCCATCCTAAATTGGTTTTGACATGATTCTTCCCCCCCTGGCTGAGTATAGAGAGAAATATGGTGTCTTCTACTGACCTGTAAGAGGTGGTTTTCACTGATATATCTCTTAAACAATGGAAACTACGATTTGGTCCTATTATTGCTCACACAATTCCTATTTAGTGCAAAATGTAAAAAACAATGTAACTGGGAATCAAAATGGCATGCCCATACTCCCATATTTCACAATAATGCATTGCGATCTGGAGGGTGTCAATTTTAAATCCCACACCATGGTCCAAATGTGGAATCCGTTGTCATTCCCTGACCATAGTAAGCTGTTTATTCTCTGTGTTGGTTGGGGCATGATAGTGACTTGGGTGGGTCATCTAGGTGTTTTGTATTTTTATGGTGGCCTGATATGGTTCCCAATCAGAGGCAGCTGTTTATCGTTGTATCTGATTGGGGATCATATTTATGTAGCCACTTCCCCATGGTTATTGGTGGGATCTTGTCTACGGATAGTTGCCTGTGAGCACCAGTAGCTTCACGTTTCGTTTGTGCTTGTTTGTTTTGCTGAGTTTCTGTTTATTAAAAATGTGGAACTCTACTCACGCTGCGCCTTCGTCTATTCATTACGACTAGCATGACAGAAGATCCCACCACAAACAGACCAAGCAGTGTGGTCAGGAGGACTGGACCTGGAAGGAAATCCTGGGGAGGAAATCCTGGGGAGGAAATCCTGGGGAGGAAATCCTGGGGAGGAAATCCTGGGCCGGGGAGTATCGCCTTCCAAAGGAGAAGAAAGCGGAAAGGCAACGATACGTGGAGTTGGCTCAACGAAGCAAGCACCAGAGGCAGCCCCTACATATATTTTTTTTTGGGGGGGGCACACAGGGAGATTGGCGGAGTCAGGGTTCAGACCTGAGCCAACTCCCCGTGCTTACCGTGGGGAGCAAGTGACCGGTCAAGCACCTTGTTATGCGGTTCTGCGCACCATGCCTTCAGTGCGCATTCACAGCCCGGTGCGCTCTGTGCAAGCTCCCCGTGCCGGCTCAGCGCTCCTGGCCTCCGGTGCGTCTCCTCGGTCCAGGATATCCTGCGCCGTTCTACGCACTGTGTCGCCAGTGCGCCTTCACAGCCCAGTGCGCTCTGTGCAAGCTCCCCGCAGTTGCCGGGCTGGAGTGAGCATCCAGTCAGGAAGGGTTGTGCCAGCTCTGCGCTCTAGACCTCCAGTGCGCCTCCACAGTCCAGTACGTCCTGTGCCTCCTCCCTGCACTCGCCCTGAGGTGCGTGTCATCAGCCCGGTGCCACCTGTACCGGCACCACGCATCAGGCCTCCAGTGCGCCACCAGAGCCTTGGACTATTCATTACGACGAGCGTGACATCTGTACCCTTGCCGATATCATGGATAGTAATGGTTTGAGAACATTCCAAGATTTGAAATACTCATAAACATTACCAGGCAACTCATTTTTTCTATATTATCAATTTAGGTCAGCTATGCTGGCTATGGAGTCCCTTGGGAAACCCAAATCGCATCCAATGATGGGTTTTAAAAATAAATATTATCTGGGCCCCCTAAAGGACTGATCTCTGTAATATATAAACAACTTTTGGAAAGCTCATATTCTGAGCTAGCCATTAAACAAGTATGGTCTACAGATCTAAGTGAATTGGAACAACTCTTTAAATTGTAAAAAAATATGGAAAAATATTACCATGGCATCACGCAGTCCCAACCATCAACTTATACAAGTTTGTTCACAGACTCTATTTAACACAAAGGAAACATTTTACAATTAAATTGGCCCCAACTCCCAACTGCTCATTGTGTCCCCTAAATCAGGTAGGCACTTTCCTTCATATGATGTGGGAGTTCCCTGCAGTTAAATGCTTCTGGGCCATAGTAAAAATATACATATTTTGAAGTGCATGAATGTAAATATTCAATGCGTTGCATCTACTATGTGACTTCACGATGATAGCTCCTTGAATCTCTCAATTACTGTTGGCAGTTGTTGGCAGTTGCCTCTTAGATGGCAATCACCCCACTCTCCCAATTCGCCAGTTACAATTACAAGTTAGAACATTAGAATGATCAACAGCGAGAATTAATGGAGCAAGTGAAGGAACAATTGAGGCCTGGACAAATATACTTGACTCCATAAAGAATCATCTCAGCTAAAGCACATACAACGAAACAATCCATAAAGTCCAACACATACATGCAAACACTATACAGCTCTGGAAAAAAATGAAGAGACCACTGAAGCACCCCCAGATCATCACTGATCCTCCACCAAATTTCACAGTGGGTTCGAGACACTGACTTGGTGGAGGATCGGTAATGATCTGGAGGTGCTTCAGCAAGGCTGGAAATCGGGCAGATGTCTTTGTGAAGGACGCATGAATCAAGCCACGTACAAAGTTGTCCTGGTTCTGCTCTGACAATGTTCCCCAACTCTGAGGATTGGTTTTCCAGCAGGACAATGCTCCATGCTACACAGCCAGGTCAATCGAGGTGTGGATGGAGGACCACCAGATAAAGACCCTGTCATGGCCAGTCCAATCTCCAGACCTTGAACCCCATTGAAAACCTCTGGAATGTGATGAAGAGGAAGATGGATGGTCACAAGCCATCAAACAAAGCTGAGCTGCTTGAATTGTTGCGCCAGGAGTGGCATAAAGTCAGCCAACATCAATGTGAAAGACTGGCGGAGAGAATGCCAAGATGTATGAAAGATGTGATTGAAAATCAGAGTCGAAGTTAAAACATTAGTATTGTATAAAAATGAATATGAATATTTTCTTTGCATTATTCGAGGTCGGACAACACTTTGTTATTTTGACCAGTTGTTATTTTCTGCAAATAAATGGTCGAAATGACAATAATTTTAATTTGGAATTTGGGATAAATGTTGTCACTAGTTTATATAATAAAACAAAAATGTTAAATTTACCCAAACACATACCTATAAATAGTAAAACCAGAGAAACTGAATGTTTCTCTTAATTTTTTCCAGAGCTGTAATACAAAAGTATGTGGACACCTCTATAAATGAGTGGATTCAGCTATTTCAGCCACACCTGTTGCTGCAGGTGTATAAAATCGAGCACACAGACATGTAATCTCCATAGACAAACATTGGCAGTAAAATGGCCTTACTGAAGGCTCAGTGACTTTCAACATGGCACCGTCATAAGATGCAACCTTTCCAACAAGTTAGTCAAATTTCTGCCCTGCCTCGGTCAACGGTAAGTTCTGTTATTGTGAAGTTGAAACGTCTAGGAGCACACAAGCTAACAGAATGTGAACGCCGAGTGCTGAACCGCACAGCGCGTAAAATATTTGCCTGTCCCCGGTTGCAACACTCCCTACCAAGTTCCAAACTGCCTGTGAAAGCAATGTCAGCACAATAACTGTTCGTCGGGAGCTTCATGAAATGGGTTTCCATGGCCAAGCAGCCTCACACAAGCCTAAGATCACCATGAGCAATGCAAAGTGTTAGCTGGAGTGGTGTAAAGTTCGCTGCCATTGGACTCTGGAGCAGTGAAAACAGATTCTCGAGTGAGGAATCACACTTCACCACGGACTAATCTGGGTTTGGCGGATGCCGGGAGAATGCTTAGTGCCAACTGTAAAGTTTGGCGGAGGATGAATAATGGTCTGGGGCTGTTTTCATGGTTCGGACTAGGACCCTTAGTTACAGTGAAGGCATATTTTAATTTTAATTTTAATTTTACCTTTATTTAACCAGGCAAGTCAGTTAAGAACATATTCTTATTTTCAATGACGGCCTGGGAACAGTGGGTTAACTGCCTGTTCAGGGGCAGAACGACAGATTTGTACCTTGTCAGCTCGGGGGTTTGAACTCGCAACCTTCCGGTTACTAGTCCAACGAATCTGTTTTCCCACTAGGCTACGCTGCCGCCCCATATCTTAACCATACAGCATAAAATGGCATTCTAAACAATTCTGTGCTTCCAACTTTGTGGCAACAGTTTGGGGAAGGCCCTTTCCTGTTTCAGCATGACAATGGCCCCGTCAAAGCAAGGTCTTATAAAGAAATGGTTTGTCGAGATCGGTGTGGAAGAACTTGACTGGCCTGTAAAGAGCCCTGACATAAACCCCATCGAACACCTTTGGGATGAATTGGAACGTCAACTGCGAGCCAGGCCTAATCATCCAACATCAGTGCCTGACTCAGAAGAGTGGAGGTTGTTTTAGCAGCAAAGGGGGACCAACTACATATTAATGCCCATAATTTTGGAATGAGATGTTCAACGAGCACGTGCCCACATACTTTTGGTCATGTAGTATATATACAGTGCCTTCGGAAAGTATTCAGACCACTTGACTTTTTCCACATTTTGTTACGTTAGAGCCTTAATCTGAACTGGATTAAATAAAACAAAATCCTCAACAATCTACACACAATAACCCAAATGACAAAGCAAAAACAGGTTTTTATACATTTTGCAAATATATTACAAATAAAAAACATAAATACCATATTTACATAAGTATTCAGACCCTTTGCTATGACTCAGGTGCATCCTGTTTCCATTGATCGTCCTTGAGATGTTTCTACAACTTGATTGGAATCCACCTGTGGTAAATTCAATTGATTCGACATTATTTGGAAAGGCACACACCTATCTATATAAGGTCCCAGAGTTAACAGTGCATGTCAGAGCAAAAACCAAAGGAATTGTCTATAGAGCTACGAGGTAGGACTGTTTCGAGTGAAATATCTGGGGAAGGGTACCAAAACATTTTTGCCGCATTGAAGGTCCCCAAGAACACAGTGACCTCCATCATTCTTCAAAATGGAAGAAGTTTGGAGCCACCAAGACTCTTCCTAGAGCTGGCCGCCCAGCCAAACTGTGCAACCTGGGGAGAAGGGCCTTGGTCAGGGAGGTGACCAAGAACCTGACGGACACTGACAGTGCTCTAGAGTTCCTATTTGGAGATTGGAGAACCTTCCAGAAGGACAACCATCTCTGCAGCACTCCACCAATCAGGCCTTTATGGTAGAGTGGCCAGAGGGAAGCCACTCCTCAGTAAAAGGCACATGACTGCCAGCTTGGAGTTTGCCAAAAAGCCTCTCAGACCATGAGAAGCAAGATTCTCTGGTTTGATGAAACCAAGATTAAACTCTTTGGCCTGAATGCCAAGCACCATCTCTAAGGGAACCCTGGCTCCATCCCTATGGTGAAGCATGGTGGTGGCAGCATCATGCTGTGGGGATGTTTTTAAATCTGCAGGGACTGGGAGACTAGTCAGGATCAAAGTAAAGAAGGGAGCACAGTACAGAGAGATCCTTGATGAAAACCTGCTCCAGAGAGCTCAGGACCTCAGACTGGGGCAAAGTTCACCTTCCAACAGGTGAACGACTCTAAGCACACAGCCAAGACAATGCAGGAGTGGCTTCGGGACAAGACTCTGAATGCTCGAGTGGCCCAGCCAGAGCCCGGACTTGAACCCGATCGAACATCTCTGGAGAGACCTGAAAATATCTGTGCAGCAACACTCCCCATCCAACCTGACAGAGCTTGAGAGGATCTGCAGAGAAGAATGGGTAGAACTCCCCAAATACAGGTGTGCCAAGCTTGTAGCGTCATACCCATGAAAATTCAAGGCTGTAATCACTGCCGAAGATGCTTAAACAAAGTACTGAGTTAAGGGTCTGAATAAATGTGATATTTCCATTTTTTTAAATATAAATTAGCTACAACCTCAACCTTTTTTTGCTTAGTCATTATGGGGTATTGTGTATAGATTGACGGGAAAAAAACGATTTAATCAATTTTAGAATTAAGGCTGTAATTTAACAAAATGTGGATAAAGCCAAGGGGTCTGAATATTTTTCGAAAGGCACTGTATATACACCATCGTTCAAAAGATTGGGGTCACTTAGAAATGTCCTTGTTTTCCATGAAAACACACATGAAATTAGTTGAAAGATGAATTTGAAATATAGGCAAGACGTTGTCAAGGTTATAAATGATGATTTTTAATTGAAATCATAAATGTGTCCTTCCTACAATTGGATTGGCTTGATGGGCACTTCTTACCTACCATATGGTCAAGCTGCTCCCACAACAACTCAATAGGGTTGAGATTCGGTGACTATAATGGAGTGGCCAGCACAGACAGAACACCAGCTGACTGCATTTCCCTAAATAGTCATTGCATAGTTTGGAGCTGTGCTTTGGGTCATTGTCCTGTTGTTGAAGGAAATTTGCTTCAATGAAGCGCCGTCCACAGGGTATGGCATGGCGTTGCAAAATGGAGTGATAGCCCTCCTTCTTCAAGATCCCTTTTACCCTGTACAAATCTCCCACTTTACCACCACCAAATCATCACATTGCCTCCACATTCCTTGACAGATGGCTTCAAGAACTCCTCCAGCATCTTTTCAAGTTTTCTGCATCTCACGAATGTTCTTCTTTGTGATCTGAACACCTCAAACTTAGATTTGTCTGTCCATAACTCTTTTTTTCCCAATCTTCCTGTCTAGTGTCTGTTCTTTTTCCAATCTTAATCTTTTCTTTTTATTGGCCAGTCTGAGATATGGCTTTTTCTCTGCAACTCTGCCTGGAAGGCCAGCATCCCGGAGTCGCCTCTTCACTGTTGACGTTGAGATTGGTGTTTTGAGGGTACGATTTAATAAAGCTGCCATTTGAGGACTCTGTTTCTCAAACTAGACACTAATGTACTTGTACTCTTGCTCAGTCGTGCACCGGGGCCTCCCACTCCGCTTTCTATTCTTGTTAGAACCATTGGTGGTGTAGGCCCACCTCTTATATTTATTTTTATTTAACTACCAATTTTACTAGTACAATATCCTCAATATGGTAATTTCTATATATGTATTTCTTACTATTCTTTTTCTTTTCAATGGAAGCCAAAATATATTAATTTAAATTGATATTGTACCTACAAACCTCAACAAAAAATTACAAAACAAATAAAGTGGTCGAATTTTATATTTTTTTTATAATAATACACACACAAACACATGCATACACGGCACGCCTGCACACAGACAAAACATACAAACACTTAACTGCCAATTCCATTGACTGCTATATCACAGGATTTGACTACCAGATAGTTCATGCTATTCATGCTGGCTCCCGGAACCCAAGGAACAATGTTAGTTTTAATTAATTGAATGGAGTCTCCTTATTAATATTTCGCCGCATTCCTGAGGCCAGTGTTTTCCCTTGGAGAAGACTCAACCCCTGTTTATCTGTGGTCTTCTTATCCTGTTACTCACGCCTGACTCCATGTCAGCCTTATCTGAATCCTCACTACACTCAGCTGCCTGATAGGGCACTGGCTGTAAGCTATTAAAATGGCCTCTTCACCAGATAAGAGCAGGAAAGTGGTCAGATTGAAAGCCACAGTCTCTGAGGGTAAAGTCTTTAGGTTACAGTCCCCGGGTTAAATAGCCTGAGGGAGGCAGAGTGCCAGATCAAGCCAGGCTCTGTGTGTGTGTGTGTGTGTGTGTGTGTGTGTGTGTGTGTGTGTGTGTGTGTGTGTGTGTGTCGCATCTTAGGGTCTCCAAATTTACAATTAGACGCCACCTCCATGCCAATAGGCTAGTATTGAGACCCGTTGACTTTTTCCACATTTTGTTACGTTACAGCCTTATTCTAAAATGGATTTTTTTTAAATCCCTCATCAATCTACACACAATACCCCATAATGATGAAGCAAAAGCAGGTTTAGACATTTTTGAAAATGTATACATTTAAAAAACAGAAATAAGTATTCAGACCTTTTACTCAGTACTTCGTTGAAGAACCTTTGGCAGCGATTACAGCCTCGAGTCTTCTTGGATATGGCGCTACAAGCTTGGCACACCCGTATTTGAGGAGTTTCTCCCAGTCTTCTCTGCAGATCATCTCAAGCTCTATCAAGTTGGATGGGGAGTGTCGCTGCACAGCTATTTTCAGGTCATTCCAGAGATGTTTGATCGGGTTCAAGTCCGGGCATTCAAAGACATGTCCTGAAGCCACTCCTGTGTTGTCTTGGCTGTGTGTTTAGGGTTTCTGTCCTGTTGGAAGGTGAACCTTTACCCCAGTCCTATTGCCTGAATGCTCTGGACCAGGTTTTATCAAGGACCTTTCTGTACTTTGCTTTCCCTAGGTGAAGCATGGTGGTGGCAACATCATGCTGTGGGGATGTTTTTCAGTGGGAGAGACTGGGAGACTAGTCAGTATTGAGAGAAAGATGAAGGGAGCAAAGTACAGAGAGATCATTGATAAAAAAACCTGCACCAGAACGCTCAGGCAGAGCGTTCTGAACGCTCAGACGCTCAGCTCCCTCCACAGATTTTCTATGGGATTAAGGTCTGGAGACTGGCTAGACCACTCCAGGACCTCTTGCTCCTACCTGGCACGCAGGCGTCCCATCTAGACATCTGGAAATGCAAATGCGCTACGCTAAATGCTAATAGCACTCGTTAAAACTCAAACTTTCATTAAAATACACATGCAGGGTATTGAATTAGAACTACACTCGTTGTGAATCCAGGCAACAAGTCAGATTTTTAAAATGATTTTCGGCGAAAGCATGAGAAGCTATTATCTGATAGCATGTAACACCCCTAAAGACCCGCAGGGGACGTAAACAAAATAATTAGCATAGTCGGTGCTACACAAACCGCACAAATAAAATATAAAACATTCATTACCTTTGACCATCTTCTTTGTTGGCACTCCTAGATGTCCCATAATCACTATTGGGTCTTTTTTTTTCGAATAAATCGGTCCATATATAGCCTAGATATCGATCTATGAAGACTGTGTGATCAATGAAAAAAAATAGCGTCTTATAACGTAACGTCATTTTTAAATAAAAAAAGTTGACGATAAACTTTCACAAAACACTTCGAAATACTTTTGTAATGCAACTTTAGGTATTAGTAAACGTTAATAAGCGATCAAATTGATCACGAGGCGATGTGTATTCTATAGCTGTACGTCTGGAAATAATTTCAGTGTAAATCTCAACCAAAATATCCGGTCGGAGACCTGAAGAAATGGGCTGTCTCTTCTTTCGTTTGACCAAGAAACAAAGCCTAGGCAAATGACAAGACTGTTGACATCGTGTGGAAGCTGTAGGAATTGCAATCTCGGCTCCAGGTAATTTGCTTTCCCATAGACAATACATGCAAGTGGCGCATTGATATATTTTCCAATTTTCAGTGATCAGATTTTCCTGCGCTTTTCGATGAAACGCACGTTCTGTTATAGTCACAGCCGTGATTTAACCAGTTTTATAAACGTCTGAGTGTTTTCTATCCACACATACTAATCATATGCATATACTATATTCCTGGCATGAGAAGCAGGGCGCTAACAGAATGTTCGAAAAAGTAGGGGGTAGGAGTAACAGGTTAATGTGCTTCTTGTTGAGCCACTCCTTTGTTGCCTTGGCCATGTGTTTTGGGTCATTGTCATGCTGGAATACCCATGCAAGACCCATTTTCAATGCCCTGGCTGAGGGAAGGAGGTTCTCACCCAAGATTTGACGGTACATGGCCCTGTCCATCGTCCTTTTGATGCAGTGAAGTTGCCCTGTCCCTTTAACAGAAAAACACCCCCAAAGCATAATGTTTCCACCTCCATGTTTGATGGTAGGGATGGTATTATTGGGGTCATAGGCAACATTCCTCCTCCAACACGGCGAGTTTTGGTCTCACCTGAACACAACACTTTAACCCAGCTGTCCTTTGAATCATTCAGATGTTCATTGGAAAACTTCAGATGGGCATGTATATGTGCTTTCTTGAGCAGGGGGACCTTGTGGGCGCTGCAGGATTTTAGTCCTTCATGGCGTAGTGTGTTACCAATTGTTTTCTTGGTGACTATGGTCCCAGCTACCTTGAGATCATTGACAAGATCCTCCCGTGTAGTTCTGGGCTGATTCCTCACCGTTCTCATGATCATTGCAACTCCACGAGGTGAGATCTTGTATGGAGCCCCAGTCCGAGGGAGATTGACAGTTCTTTTGTGTTTCTTCCATTTGCGAATAATCGCACCAACTGTTGTCACCTTCTCACCAAGCTGCTTGGCGATGGTCTTGTAGCCCAATCCAGCCTTGTGTAGGTCTACAATCTTGTCCCTGACATCCTTGGAGAGCTCTTTGGTCTTGGCCATGGTGGAGAGTTTGGAATCTGATTGATTGATTGCTTCTGTGGACGGGTGTCTTTTATACAGGTAACAAACTGAGATTAGGAGCACTCCCTTTAAGAGTGTGCCCATAATCTCAGCTCGTTACCTGTATAAAAGACACCTGGGAGCCAGAAATCTTTCTGATTGAGAGGGGGTCAAATACTTATTTGTCTCATTAAAATGCAAATCAATTTATAATGTTTTTCTGGATTTTTTGGTTGTTATTCTGTCTCTCACTGTTCAAATAAACCTACCATTAAAATTATAGACTGATAATTTCTTTGTCAGTGGGCAAACATACCAAATCAGCAAGGGATCAAATACTTTTTTCCCTCACTGTATTTTATACAGTCTTTTTATATTTTATATATTTTTATATCTTCTTTATCAAGGGTGGCAATAATTTCGGAAATGAATGAATGAAATGCATAGGCATCCATATAGTATGTATGTATACACAAATATCCATGAACAGTTTTTTGGCTGAAACACACAGATGCCCTGCGCACATACTGTAAACACAGACAAAATTAACAGTTCTGTCATGGAGCATTCCATTTGACATATCCATGCAAATCACAAGGAGTGACCCTCTCTAGACTGTTTAGATTTTAGAATGTCAGTTGTTTAGATTCTAGAATGCCAGCTGGAATGAGTTTATATATTGACGTTGCAGATGTCTAAAGGATGGCGTTCAGTACAGGTCCAGTGTCTCAACACCTACGTGAGACTGGTGTTCATCAAACTACAGCTCAGCGTTCAAAACCATATACCCTCGAAGGTTATCACTAAGCTAAGGACCCTGGGACTGAACACCTCCCTCTGCAATTGGTTCCTGATGGGCTTGGCCCCAGGTGGTGAGGGTCGGCAACAATACATCCGCCAAACTGACCATCTACATGGTAGCCCTTCAGGGTTTGCGTGCTTAGTTCCCTCCTGTACTCCCTGTTCACCCATGACTGCGTGGCCTTACACGACTCCAACACCATTGTTAAGTTTGTCGACGACATGACGGTGGTAGGCCTGATCACAGACGACGACCAGACAGCATATTGCTGACGTCTCCATCAACGTCAGCAAGATAAAGGAGTTGATTGTGGACTACAGGAAATGGAAGGCTGAGAATGCCCTCATTCACATCGAACAGGACTGTAGTGGAGCGGATCAAGAACTTCAAGTTCCTCGGTGTCCACATCACTAAGGATCTATCATGGTCCAAACACACAAACACAGCCTTAAAGAGTGCACTACAATGCCTCTTCCCCCTTGTTAAGAGGGCACGACCATACCTATTCCCCCTCAAGAGGCTGTTAAGATATTGCGTGGGCCCTCAGATCCTTAAGGAGTTTTACAGCTGCACCATCTAGAGATCTTGACTGGCTGCATCACCACTTGGTATGGAAACTCCTTGGCATCTGACCACAAGGCACTACAGAGGGTAGTGTGTACGGCCCAGTACATCGATGGGGCGGAGCTCCCTGCCATCCAGGACCTCCTATACCAGGCAGTGTCAGAGGACGGACCACATTTTTATCCAAAGACTTCAACCACCCAAGCCACAGACTGTTCTCCCTGCTACCGCATGGCAAGTGGTACCATTGCACCAAGTCTGGAACCAACAGGACCCTGAACGGCTGCTACCCCCTAAGACTTCTAAACAAGGCAGATAAATAGCTAATCAGATGGCTATCCGGACTAAACACATTGACTATTTTTTGCACCAACTCTCTTGCACCAACTCTCTTGCACTAACTCCATGGACACACACTGGCCACTACCCACACATTCATACATACAGTACTTACACTGACACCCCAAAACACACACACACACACACACACACACACACACACACACACACACACACACACACACACACACACACACACACACACTCGCTACTGTCTATTATGTTGCCTAGTCACTTTACTCATACCTATACTGTATGTAGAGTACATAGCTACCTCAATTACATCAAATTAGTACTTCTAATCCCTGTATATAGCCATGTTATTGTTCTACTCCCTGTATATAGCCATGTTATTGTTCTACTCCCTGTATATAGCCATGTTATTGTTCTACTCCCTGTATATAGCCATGTTATTGTTCTACTCCCTGTATATAGCCATGTTATTGTTCTACTCCCTGTATATAGCCATGTTATTGTTCTACTCCCTGTAAATAGCCATGTTATTGTTCTAATCCCTGTATATAGCCATGTTATTGTTCTACTCCCTGTAAATAGCCATGTTATTGTTCTACTCCCTGTAAATAGCCATGTTAATGTTCTACCCCTGTATATAGCCATGTTATTGTTCTACTCCCTGTATATAGCCATGTTATTGTTCTACTCCTGTATATAGCCATGTTATTGTTCTACTCCCTGTATATAGTCATGTTATTGTTCTACTCCTGTATATAGTCATGTTATTGTTCTACTCCCTGTATATAGCCATGTTATTGTTCTACTCCCTGTATATAGTCATGTTATTGTTCTACTCCCTGTATATAGTCATGTTATTGTTCTACTCCTGTAAATAGCCATGTTATTGTTCTACTCCTGTAAATAGCCATGTTAATGTTCTACCCCTGTATATAGCCATGTTATTGTTCTACTCCTGTATATAGCCATGTTATTGTTCTACTCCTGTATATAGCCATGTTATTGTTCTACTCCTGTAAATAGCCATGTTATTGTTCTAATCCCTGTATATAGCCATGTTATTGTTCTACTCCCTGTAAATAGCCATGTTATTGTTCTACTCCCTGTAAATAGCCATGTTAATGTTCTACCCCTGTATATAGCCATGTTATTGTTCTACTCCTGTATATAGCCATGTTATTGTTCTACTCCTGTATATAGCCATGTTATTGTTCTACTCCCTGTAAATAGCCATGTTAATGTTCTACCCCTGTATATAGCCATGTTATTGTTCTACTCCTGTATATAGCCATGTTATTGTTCTACTCCTGTAAATAGCCATGTTAATGTTCTACCCCTGTATATAGCCATGTTATGTTCTACCCCTGTATATTCATGTTATTGTTCTACTCCCTGTATATAGCCATGTTATTGTTCTACTCCTGTAAATAGCCATGTTATTGTTCTACTCCTGTAAATAGCCATGTTATTGTTCTAATCCCTGTATATAGCCATGTTATTGTTCTACTCCCTGTAAATAGCCATGTTATTGTTCTACTCCCTGTAAATAGCCATGTTAATGTTCTACCCCTGTATATAGCCATGTTGTTCTACTCCCTGTATATAGCCATATTATTGTTCTACTCCCTGTATATAGCCATGTTATTGTTCTACTCCCTGTAAATAGCCATGTTAATATTGTTCTACCCCTGTATATAGCCATGTTATTGTTCTACTCCCTGTAAATAGCCATGTTCTACCCCTGTGTTCATGTTATTGTTCTACTCCCTGTATATAGCCATGTTATTGTTCTACTCCTGTATATAGCCATGTTATTGTTCTACTCCTGTAAATAGCCATGTTAATGTTCTACCCCTGTATATAGCCATGTTATTGTTCTACTCCCTGTATATAGCCATGTTATTGTTCTACTCCCTGTATATAGCCATGTTATTGTTCTACTCCCTGTATATAGCCATGTTATTGTTCTACTCCCTGTATATAGCCATGTTATTGTTCTACTCCCTGTATATAGCCATGTTATTGTTCTACTCCCTGTATATAGCCATGTTATTGTTCTACTCCCTGTATATAGCCATGTTATTGTTCTACTCCCTGTATATAGCAATGTTATTGTTCTACTCCCTGTAAATAGCCATGTTATTGTTCTAATCCCTGTATATAGCCATGTTATTGTTCTACTCCCTGTAAATAGCCATGTTATTGTTCTACTCCCTGTAAATAGCCATGTTAATGTTCTACCCCTGTATATAGCCATGTTATTGTTCTACTCCCTGTATATAGCCATGTTATTGTTCTACTCCCTGTATATAGCCATGTTATTGTTCTACTCCCTGTATATAGTCATGTTATTGTTCTACTCCCTGTATATAGTCATGTTATTGTTCTACTCCCTGTATATAGCCATGTTATTGTTCTACTCCCTGTAAATAGCCATGTTATTGTTCTACTCCCTGTAAATAGCCATGTTATTGTTCTAATCCCTGTATATAGCCATGTTATTGTTCTACTCCCTGTAAATAGCCATGTTAATGTTCTACCCCTGTATATAGCCATGTTATTGTTCTACTCCTGTATATAGCCATGTTATTGTTCTACTCCCTGTATATAGCCATGTTATTGTTCTACTCCTGTATATAGCCATTGTATTGTTCTACTCCCTGTATATAGTCATGTTATTGTTCTAATCCCTGTATATAGTCATGTTATTGTTCTACACCCTGTATAGCCATGTTATTGTTCTACTCCTGTATATAGCCATGTTATTGTTCTACTCCCTGTATATAGCCATGTTATTGTTCTACTCCTGTATATAGCCATGTTATTGTTCTACTCCCTGTAATTAGCCATGTTATTGTTCTAATCCCTGTAATTAGCCATGTTATTGTTCTAATCCCTGTATATAGCCATGTTATTGTTCTAATCCCTGTAATTAGCCATGTTATTGTTCTAATCCCTGTATATAGCCATGTTATTGTTCTAATCCCTGTATATAGCCATGTTATTGTTCTACTCCCTGTAATTAGCCATGTTATTGTTCTAATCCCTGTATATAGCCATGTTATTGTTCTACTCCCTGTAAATAGCCATGTTAATGTTCTACCCCTGTATATAGCCATGTTATTGTTCTACTCCTGTATATAGCCATGTTATTGTTCTACTCCCTGTATATAGCCATGTTATTGTTCTACTCCCTGTATATAGCCATGTTATTGTTCTACTCCCTGTATATAGTCATGTTATTGTTCTACTCCCTGTATATAGTCATGTTATTGTTCTACTCCCTGTATATAGCCATGTTATTGTTCTACTCCCTGTAAATAGCCATGTTATTGTTCTACTCCCTGTAAATAGCCATGTTATTGTTCTAATCCCTGTATATAGCCATGTTATTGTTCTACTCCCTGTAAATAGCCATGTTAATGTTCTACCCCTGTATATAGCCATGTTATTGTTCTACTCCCTGTATATAGCCATGTTATTGTTCTACTCCCTGTATATAGCCATGTTATTGTTCTACTCCCTGTATATAGCCATTGTATTGTTCTACTCCCTGTATATAGTCATGTTATTGTTCTACTCCCTGTATATAGTCATGTTATTGTTCTACTCCCTGTATAGCCATGTTATTGTTCTACTCCCTGTATATAGCCATGTTATTGTTCTACTCCCTGTATATAGCCATGTTATTGTTCTACTCCCTGTATATAGTCATGTTATTGTTCTACTCCCTGTATATAGCCATGTTATTGTTCTACTCCCTGTAAATAGCCATGTTATTGTTCTACTCCCTGTATATAGCCATGTTATTGTTCTACTCCCTGTATATAGCCATGTTATTGTTCTACTCCCTGTAAATAGCCATGTTATTGTTCTAATCCCTGTATATAGCCATGTTATTGTTCTACTCCCTGTAAATAGCCATGTTATTGTTCTACTCCCTGTAAATAGCCATGTTAATGTTCTACCCCTGTATATAGCCATGTTATTGTTCTACTCCCTGTATATAGCCATGTTATTGTTCTACTCCCTGTATATAGCCATGTTATTGTTCTACTCCCTGTAAATAGCCATGTTAATGTTCTACCCCTGTATATAGCCATGTTATTGTTCTACTCCCTGTATATAGCCATGTTATTGTTCTACTCCCTGTAAATAGCCATGTTAATGTTCTACCCCTGTATATAGCCATGTTATTGTTCTACTCCCTGTATATAGCCATGTTATTGTTCTACTCCCTGTATATAGCCATGTTATTGTTCTACTCCCTGTATATAGTCATGTTATTGTTCTACTCCCTGTATATAGCCATGTTATTGTTCTACTCCCTGTAAATAGCCATGTTATTGTTCTACTCCCTGTAAATAGCCATGTTATTGTTCTACTCCCTGTATATAGCCATGTTATTGTTCTACTCCCTGTATATAGCCATTGTATTGTTCTACTCCCTGTATATAGTCATGTTATTGTTCTACTCCCTGTATATAGCCATGTTATTGTTCTACTCCCTGTATATAGCCATGTTATTGTTCTACTCCCTGTATATAGCCATGTTATTGTTCTACTCCCTGTATATAGTCATGTTATTGTTCTACTCCCTGTATATAGTCATGTTATTGTTTCACTCCTTGTATATAGCCATGATATTTTTACTTGTTATTTCTACTCCTTATTCACTGGAAGGTATGTGTGATGCCAGACATTCGTAAAGTGCGCTAGTCTAAATCTCTAGTCAGGCATTGCCAGCCTGGAGGTTGTGATGTCACCTTGTCTTTGACCTAAAGACAGCAATTGCCTCCTGGAGCTACAACCTTGGCTTTAGCTCAAAGGGTTAACACACTGTCAATTCTGAAGAGCCAGAGACCTACTGGTAAACAACAGTTTGATGTAGCTACAGATTTGCCCCACAAACCAACAAAAAGCAATGAAAAGTTGTCTTCCTACTGTCCAAAGAGTATTGGTATTTGTGGCGACTTCTCTGGGCCTTGCTGGCAAGCTGCGTGACGGCCGCATGTTTTTAAGCCACTGGGCCACACTCAGAGCCCTGCTAAGACCCTGCAGGAGAGATAAAATGGCCGTGGTGGGGAAAAGGCAGACGCAGACCAGCGGTGTGAAACAGGATCACAGACGACTGGAGGACGGCCCATGAAGAAGGAGGGGGTGGAAGAGGGGGTAGCAGAGGAAGGGGCAATTTTGGACAGGGAATGTGAGAGCCATCGCACCAGAAGAGGATCCTGGGATAGCAATGGCTGCCAGCCATCTTCGGAGACAATCACAAGTATAGAGAAAGAGAGAGGTCATAGTTATGTTCGATTGGTGTGCACACATGGAGTACGCATGTAATGAGCATGGAAACCGTAACAAAGCATCCCACTGGGCACAGACGTCAATTCAACGCCGAGTTTTGATTTACAATTGGTTGAGTTGTCAACTAACGTGAATTCAACCTGAAATCAACCAAACATGTCACCCTGCCATTAGATTTAGGTTAAAAGTTGGGTGAAAAAAAAAAGGAAAAAAGACACTGATGACTTTTGCAAATCAAATCAGTTTTCCACGTTGATGCAATGTCATTTCATTTTTGGTTAAAAGTACGTGGAAACAACATTGATTCAACCAGTTTTTGCCCAGTGGGCTTGGTCAACAACATGGAACTTAGAAGAGCATCACGTTCAATAACCTACTCTTTCATAATTGTGTAAGTAATGTTGTCTGTGGGTCTAAAAAGGTAGTGGCTGTCGGCAACGGCAAGTACCTACTCGGCCACACACTTAAAACCATCACATTCCACAGTAAAACAGACGATTCACAGGGCCAGTTTGATAGGCCAATGTAGTACCCTTTAGTCAGTAGAACACACAAACAGGAAGTGACTCAATGCATGGTGAAATGCTCTATATTTCACAATAGCTAATCCTACAATAAACCTCTTTCCTCCTACTAAATTGAAACCACCACTTATAGAAGCATGTGATGCACAACACAGTGCCAAACAGCTGTGCTTCACTCTGTATTATTTGATGGTGAAATATACAATGTACCTCTCCAGAGACAAGAGGGGAAAGAGAGAATGAGAGAGAGAGAGAATAAAAGAGTGAGAGAGCACAAAAGAGATGGAAAGGGAGGGGAAGGCAGAGAGATGCGAACATTGTCGAAAACACCACGGACAATGTGTTAAATTGGAAAAGGAACAAAGCCTTCAGCCTCTAAACAAAGACTAATGAAGGCGGACATGATGCTAACGAACGCGTCTGCACGGCATTGGCAAATGGATCCTGGGAGGACCTAGCAAAACCCTGGCACTAGAGTGCCAAAGCCCATTTGATTGGATAGAGAGCAAGGGAGCGAGAGTAGGAGAGAGGGAAATAACATCTATGAGGTGTATGTTAAGTGTGTGTGTGGGGGGTTAGATAGGTGGTGGTGAGGGCGGGACTTGCTGTTATTTTGGCATTTCTGCTCTCTTATTTATTCTGCGGCTGGTGAATTTGTTTAAAGTCCAATTGGAAAAGGCTGATCAAAAAGAATGGGACAGGCAGAGAGAGAGGGGGAAAAAAGCCCTCGCTGCCGACTTACATCAAACGCAGGCACAGCGGGTGACAATCAACTACCAATTTTTTTCACACATTTCTATAGTTTCTGGAGGAAGGAGCGAGAGCTTGGCCTCTGAAGTCTTTTGTTTTGATCACAAAGAAAATGGAGCCCAGAACAGTCGAGAGCTACAGTATAGGTTCTCTCTTTGCGGAGTAATATAGAATGTATCACATTCCAACGCCTTTCAAGTGACACCAAGGATATGTCACATTGATATTAAAAGTTGTTACAAAAGTACTTGAGGTCATAGGCTACATCTATTTATTTGAAGGATATTCTACCCATGTAACCTAGGCCTGATAAGAGAAATGGTCTACTAGATTAAATCCACAATGTATTGATTTTATAGAATCACCATTAGGACTATAGGTCATGTACCTCCGTGACCCTTATCAATCTGTGACCGTAGAATTAGTTTACAACTCAGGAACATCAGTTTTTGATACCATTTGTGATAGCAAACATATTGGGGACCCTCTCAGAATATCAGAACACAACTCTTATATAGAGAGTGATTAAAATAGCATACAAGCAGTTTTACTATGACTTCTGCAGTGCATGGCCGGACTAATCAAGTCTCGGACCCTGAAAAAGAGAACCTTTTGACGTTTAAAGCTCATTTATTGCAATTATACACATTTTGCCATAGGGCAGAGTGAAAGAGCTGCCGCTTTAAAGCTTAAATTACACTGCATTATGTTCAAAACATTTTGGGGGAATATAAGAAGAATTGAGTAGAAACAAATGTGTAAATGATGGAGTACTGTGTATACAAATATCCATGTGAGCCTCCCAGGCCCATGTTGGGCATCTAAAAGGTTAAGAACATAAATTGTGGATGTATAATATTACATTGTATTGTACACTCGACTTTTTCCCCACATCTCATACAAAATGTATTAAACTGTTCTTGCTAGCAATATTCATAAAAAGGGTATTAAAAATATATGTATAGACATATTGAGGTCTTGCCATGGACCCCCGCAGTATCTCCTCAGACTCCACTTTGGGAACCCCTGAACAAGGATGCCTCATTGACTCTTACTGAAAGGTCAAGCCAGACATCACAGAAAAGCTCCAGAGTGGACTTGAACCACAAGGGTTTATGTGTTAACATAGCAGCAGGTCAATGTAGGGTTCATAACCCACAAATAAGAAATGTTGCTCATTTAAAAGCCTAATTTGTAATTTCAACAGCCTAACACCTGCCACTTTGTTTGATAATTTAAAGGAATGAGCTGAGAGAAATGTAACCACTCAGATTCATAGATGGATGGGTGGATCAATGGTAATGCCCTGAATGGGAAAGGGCACAGTACACACCAGGGATGTGACATTGGAGAATCATCATCCGGCTCTGGCCAGACAGCTGCCGACAGTTGGCACCAGGTCACCCAGCTGGAGAGGGCATTCCTCTGTGATATGTCCCCTCACAGTGTAGCCAGTCTGATAAGAGCCAAGGAGGTGCTCATCAATTGTCTGTCTGAGGGAGTTGGAGCAGTTGTCAGTAGGTGTTATTAATGTTGACTAACTACTATGCATGCACCTGTGTGTGTGTGCTCACTGACGTGCGTGTTCGCTGTCCTGCGAGTGCAAATTCTTCCCGTCTTCAAAATCCATATCCCCTCTCCACATTTTGCAGTCTATTTCATGTCAAGCCTCTCAAATCTTTACTCTGCTGGTGGTGATGCAAGAACACCTCGTGTGCCTCTGAATTGGTATAGAGGGTGTAAGGTGCAGGCACACGTAAAAATAGAAAGAGAGAGACAACCTATTTGATTGAAATCCCAGGTTTTGATCAGACAAAAACACATTTGGCTTCTCCACAGTGAGAGAGCATGTTTGTAGTTTTGCATCCCTGTGTTTTTAAATGTTATCATAGATTTCAGTTGGCCTACATAAATCCCCTATGCTTTTGTTCTGGTATACTGTCTTGGGTTGAACAGCTAGTCATTAGGTTGCATGACTATCCAGAGGACACACTTGCCCTTCTGATGCATTTAGCTTGTTAATTTACAAGCCTATTTAGTATTGGACCTTGACAGTGGACCAATGTTAAAGACGCAGCTCTGTCGTGTATGGCAGCCCACTGAATAAACAATGGTTGCACTGTCGGCAGACCAATGGATGTCTGTGCATAAAATGACTGGATGGAGAATCACCATATATGGTTCCCTTATTAACTGCCCCAAGACCAAATAGACAACTAACTTGACAGTTAAACCATATTTAGGGGACAGGATGACTTAAGGGATGTGTGATTTCTAATTATAAAGACAATCTAAATAGTTACAATGATGCCAGAAATTTCAGTGGTTACACTTTTGATCGAGAGAAAATAAACAATGAGCGGATGCAGTTGGCATAGCCTAATAAATGCAGGTCCACACATCACTCGAGGTGCACTTTCTCAAGATGAGGGCGATTGACTGGTAATTAAACTCGTGCTGGTAGCTAGTATGATCAACATCAAGATTAAAACGAACCCAGTCATTATCGCGCTAATTATTTCAGACTTGACTTGATTTTGATGAGATTCAAGTTAAGCATTTCTTGAGAACGCCCACTGGGCAAAAAGTGGTTGAATCAACGTTGTTTCCACATAATTTCAACAATAACTAATGTGATGACGTTGATATAAACGTGGGAAACTGATTGGATTTGCAAAAAGTAATTAACTAAGGAAAGGTCCTCTTTTTTTCACCCAACTTTGAACCTAAATCCAATAACATTGTTACATTGATTATTTCACGTTGAATTCACGTTAGTTGACAACTCAATCAAATGTAAATCAAAACTAGACGTTGAAATGGCATGTGCCTAGTAGGTGAGCTCCTTGTAGACCAATTCTCTTGTAGCACGCAATAAAAAAAATGGTGCTTGACTGCGCACACTTTTTAAGTGTCAGTAGCGATCATTATAGGGCACAAAATTGACCAAGTATGCTAAAATCACACTTTCATACCTGCTGCCCCGCTCCCTTCGCGCCCTCCAAAAGGTTAAGGTTGCCCTTTAATCCATCGGCACTGCTACAATCCAGCCGTGCGTCTGTCCGCGGGCGACATCAGCACAGCCTAGATTTGTGTAGGACTGGTCCAATATTGCTTGACAGTGATAGATATCCGAAAATTAAATCCACGCGCACACAAATGAAACACTGCTCGTTTTCTTGGAACAAATACTTGACTGAGCACAGAAAATTATTCAGGAGCTTTCTCGTCCTATTATGCTTTTTGATAGTCAGGATATTTATTGTCCAATATGTGAATACACTGATATTTTTTTCCCCAGTCTTAACGGAGTGTGATCACACTTGAAGTGAGAGAAAATAAAATAACCTAATAAAATAAATAGTAATAAACTCAAAATTGAAGTTAAATGGTCCCTACTTCTGCCTCAGTTGCGGCACCAGTCTGTATTCCACGGAGTTCCATCAGAGACTGACTGTACGCACTAACTTATCATACAAACACCTACGAACCGCTGCGCTCATCACAGACGCGGGAATAACCCATCATAGTGGCACAAGGCCACTAACACAATCCATCGCCACTGGCGTAAACACACTAATAAGCCTACATTGGTTAATCATATCAAGACTACACAAAAATGTCTTTGCTCAGTTTTGCGCAAATACGATCAATGGGATTTTCGATTCATGACATTGAATTGCATCATGTCATTAAATATGATTTTTGAAAGTTGTAAGAGACATGACATTATAGCTTAGGGGTAGTATTTGCATTGGTCTAGTAATGTGTAAGATTGAATTTAACTTTGGCAGATGTGAGCCTTAGGGGACCCAGTTTTGCATAAGTAGATATATTGTATACCTTTAAATTGTCATGTGTGAACAGGTGTGGATGGATCACACAGACTAATTAAAACCTCTTAAAGGCGCAGTGCAGTCAAAAAGTGAATTTCTTGTGTTGTATATATATATATATATATATTTCCACACTATGAGCGTGGAATAATACTGTGAAATTACGAACATGATGATAATGAGAATTTGCTCTTTGCTATTTGTTTCTTTTTGACCATTTTAATTGAAAACAAAACCCACAGTGAGGTACTTAATTGTTACCCGGAAAGGATTTAACGTTGAGATAATAAAGGCAGCATTGGACCTTTGATTCCTTGTGAACTTCAACAGAGCTGGACTTGGGCTACAGTGCAGTGAACTATGTTGCTTTACAGTCAAAAGTGGTGCAGCATTGCCATCATGTGGATTGTTTCAGAATAAGTTCCAAACTTGATGTTGGCAGTTATGTAAAAAAATATATTTTTAAAAATCACAGTATATTTAGCCTACATATCACTTCATTCAATCATTTCAGGAATGATTGCTAGACTTATGCTTCAGGCAATAAGGTCAGATGCAGTTTAAATAGGTCAGCCATACAAATTATTCAAAAATATTTATTCGGTGGTGAAAACGTTCCAGCTACACACCCCCTCCCATTATTTGCACAAATTGCAACATTTTCTTATACTTAATGCAGACGTGGGGACGAAAAATCAACAATATGACATGACATGACAAGCATGAAATGATTGATTTGCTGTGGCAGTTCAGGGAAAAGGAATGTCTTATGAGATATACTTTTCACCAGGTCCTTTGAACTCCTTGAATTAAGACAGAAAACTGATAAGATTTGTCTGGAAAGAAAATCTTATAAAGTTTTAAAAGGCAGAGAGACGTCACCATCAAGTTCCTCTGAGTTTTGGATAGAGTGAATGTCCGGGCGCTCTTGGTTTGAAACGATTGTTCGAGCTGCTTTCCGAAAGGCGTCAGCGGATGTAGTAATTAATCGCTTTAGTGGACTCCATTTCCCAGAGGCCTCAGCACTCCTCTTTGATGTAGATTTGATCATCTGTGTCCGACTCTATGTGCTCCAGCCTGTCAGTTTGTCCACTCATAATCTCATCTGGGGTTTTCATGAACCTGAACCGCACATACACACAGTGGTTAATCATTAACTCAAACTGGACAAGTATATATATATATATATATATATATATTACTTCAAATAATTATTGGGTTTTAACTAAACCCTACCATACCTGAATAAGAGTCTCTGTCCTGGCTCTTTCCTGATAATGTTCAGTTTGTAGTAGTGTCTCAGTGCTCGCGACATCTTCTCGTACGTCATATTGGTCCTGTTCTGTTACAACCAATGGAACAAGATATAATGTCAACACAGAACTTTAAGAAAACCGGCACTGCGGGAAAATGCCTTTCCCAATCAAACACTGGGGGGTGGAGTTCGTTACCTTGTGGTTCCCCCACAGGCGAGCCAGGCCGTTGGGGTCCATGATGCGGAAGACTTTGGTCTCTGTGTCCTCCCAGCGGATGTAGTTCTCGTACCGGCTGTCTGAGAGGAGCTGGTAGACGTAGTCCCACAGCAGCCTGCAGTCTGGGAACACAAACACGTCAGAGGTGACACATTTCAGACAGTACCTGTTAACTTCAACTGTTTTCTAGCCACACTTCCTCCAGAGTTGGTTGAAGCCGTGACCACCCCCCTCTAAAATGAACCCTGAGTAGTTAGGAGTGTTAGTTACCTGCTATCCGTCCAATGGGCATTGTCTGTTCCTCTGGTGGCGAGACAGGCACAATGACGTGGTGGTTCCTGTAGAGCGCCTCCTCCTGCTGATGCAGAGTGAGCTGCTGGTGGTTGGCCAGTGCCAGCTGGATGTGGCCCTTCCCCTCACGCCCGTTTTCATGGTGGGCCTGAAGTGGTGGCCCCCCACGGCCATGCCTGAAGTCTCCAGCGCCACCTCCTCGCCCTGGGCTAAGCAGCAGGGGGTGCATGATGGCGCTGGGCATGAGCTGGATGACACGAGGGGGGGCAGCGTCCTGGCACCCGGGGCTGCCTGGGCAGGGGGCCTCGCGGGGTGTGGCGCAGCGGCCGTTAGGGGCGGCCGGGGACACCGATAGAGTGTACAAGTCCTCTGGCAGGTGGTGGTTGCTGTCGGGCAGCTGGGAGGACGTCTGGAGGTGGTCCTCGGCACCAGGGCGTGGATAGTTGGGGTCCAGAGGGGAGAGGCGTGGAGCGGTGTGGTGTGGCGAGCGAGAGCGGTGTCGGAGCTCAATGGTGGGTGGGTGCTGGGGTTGGAGCTCTGTACTGCGTGGTGTCCGCCGTACCGTTTCTGCAATGAAGGGGAAAAGGGGATACCTTGTCAGTTGTACAGCTGAAAGCCTGCCATCAACTGAAATGTGTCTTCCGCATTTAACTCAACCCCTCTGAATCAGACAGGTGCGGGGGACTGCCTTAAATCGACATCCACGTCTTTGGCGCACGGGGAACTGCCTTGCTCAGGGGCAGAATGACAAATTTTTAACCACTTGGCTACCTGCAGCCCCTTGGATATATGTTTCAAAACATATTTACATTATGTCCAGTAGATGTCACTACACACATTTACAAACTTCATCATGTCTCAATGTATGTGGGTGGTAGATTATTTGTGATTAATTTGGACTGCCCTCTACTGGGTAGGACATTATAACATGTATAGTACACATTTACTTAGTGTTTACATGTGAATAGCTAGTATTCTTTGCCTCTAAGCAAGAAAGAAATCCCTTTGCTTCTGCATACCAAAACTAGCATACCGAACAACAAGGAAGTCCTGAGCATCTTAATCGTCTAACCCAATCACTTCCCCTATAAAACATGTAGAGATGAGGAACTGTAGATATTCAACTCCTAGACCAAAGGTTGTTTAAATATAGAAGCATTTCCTTGTGGAGCAGGTTTCACTGTCAACACTCCAACCCCACACCTCTCCTCCCCTTGCTCCTCCTATTTCCATCTATCCATGGCAGGGAAACGAGTCCAAAGTGTAGCACGAAGAAGGTGAAGTCCCTCTTTTCAGGTGGATAGTAAACAGAGACTTAAATACCTCTCTCTAGAGTAGACCATTGAACCACTTGCTACTTTTGTCAGATTCACTTAAAGCATACTTGAGATGCTTTCTCGCAATTGTATTGCTATAATGACCAACTGATTTTTGCTAATCATGTGTAATTAAATACTTGAATTGAAACCACCGTCTAAGATTGTTGAGTAACTCCTGTGAAACAGAAGTCAGATAAGTTGGGTTCTTCAGGGGGAATTACACATGGCAAATTTCCCTAGGCAAGAACAGAATTGCGAAATTCTTCTGGCAGACAAGTTTGATGAATAACAAAATAATATTGTCAGGAAAGTGACGCAATGGTGATGCCTTCAATATTAAACTCCACGGTGGGCCTCAAATGTTGTTGTCTTTCCCCCCCATAGGCTAATACGTTGATTTCACATTGGTCTGAGAAATGCTTTCCAAGTGAACTGGCTCTCAAAGATCACGTTACAATAATCAACAGCCATCCTAAGGTTATTGAACTCAACGCCACTGCATTCCCCCCATTCAATTCAACGCTTTCCTGTAATCATCGCTCTCCATTCTTCCTTCAGTAGGTGTGATCTCTAGAACACCATCAGGCTGGTGTTCAGTAGGGAGAGTTAAACGCAATGTACAACATTAACTTGTCTGAACACAGATTTGAATTTGCTGTTACAAAGCCCTGTGCTACAGTGTGCACTAATGAACATCACTGACCTTCCAGTTTGTGGTGCTGGAGAGCTCCCTCTGGCAGAGGGTGGAAGGAGTTGCCGGGGAAGTAGGCGGAGGGGTAGGAGACGTGCGGCTTCCTTTGCTTCAGGATGTGCTGCAGCAGCTCATACAGGACGTCCCCTGCAGGATACACGGGTCAGTGGTTAGAGGTCAGACGTTACCGTATGAGCCCCTCCAATGGTGCACCCCATAGACAGGGCAGCAGCTGTCAATCAATGTCATCAAAAGGATTCAAAAAAGTTTTAAAACATGTTCGGACCAAACAGATGGTAAATGATGCCAACAGATCAAGACAAGAGTCATAGTGTTGCTAATGAGTCAGCCTGCCAAGAGACCGTTTCAAGACTTGATATTATTGCCTAGCAACTTCCGTACCTCGTCCGTTCTCCTACAAAGCAGCCTGCTTGAGGTGGTCATGGACGTGACAGAATCCTAATGGCAAGTCTAGTCATAAACCAACCATGTGACTCACTCCTAGATTCCTGTGTTAAGGCTAGGTTGATTGTGTCAGACGATAAGAAAAAAAGCCTGTAGTATCTTCTACAGAGATGGCATTAGCATAACACCGTTTAAAAATGGTGTAAAAATGGCATGATTAGGCCACCCTGAAAGATGTAACTCGCTACCTGTATATGAAGGGCTCTGAGAGAGTATTTCCCTCAAAGAGAATCAATAGAATGGAGGGAGTTTTTTCACTTCAATTTGAGAGGCTTCCCGTCAGAACATCAAGGAAATGGTTCTCATAAAGGAAGTGAAGACGCCACAGGCACACACACTTGTACACATAAACCCCTTTCAGTTCTCACTTTCTGGCCCTGCTGTTTAACACGGCACTGCAGGGGAAATTCCTGGTGTTAGCAGGTGACGGTTGAGGTCGGTTTGCACTTCCTGATCGGCCATTTACCCAACCAGTCTCCTACTTCCTCCCCCCAACAATAAAGACAGACAGCAACTCCACTAAGGCAGCTGCTAAATCACCTGATATTGCTAGGCTAAAGGTCTATCAAAGACATTCAGCGAATGCCCTAAACACATGGCCATTATCTTAGGTCAGTGTGCCATTTCTCTAAAGTCATTCCCCCTTCAGTATTAATTATTGTTAAACATGAGCATGTTGTTAGAAATACGGTCTAATAACATAGCAAGCGTTTGAATTAATAAGGGCCGTGGGAGGTGGGCGTACCGGAGTGGGGCGAACGGTAGCGGAAGTCCTCCTTTGTGAGGAGGAGCAGGGCCTTGCCGTTCATCTGGAAGCTGCCGCTGGTGTTGGGCCGCAGGGCAAACTCCCTCTCGGCCCAGCGCAACCACTGGCCCACGTCCTCCCTGCTCCAGAACACCGGCTGCAGGCCTGGGGGTGGAGGGAGCGAGGGGGGATAGGAGGGAGAGAGGAGTGGTAGACGAGAGAGTAAAGTGTTGGGGAGGAGGGAGACCGGGGGGGGGGGGAAGTAAAGGAAGGAGCAAAGGGAGAGAGGGAGGAAGGAGACAGAGGTGGCAGTAAAAAGGGAAATGAGGGAAGGAGATCAAAGTAAGAGGGATTGATTCGAAGATTATAGCGGAGGTGGGGGGGGGGGGGAGGGTATGAGGTGAGATAAGCAGAGTGCGGGAATGGAGGTGTCGAACAAGAAAGATGAAACTTCAGTCATGCGTGCTCACATACAGTGCGCGTTCATTTCATATTTGCTTAATGTTTGTCAATATTTGTGAGATAACCTTGGTAGATTTATTTCGCTAAGGAAAGCCTGTGGCTTTCTCTCAGTCTGTCTAAAACATAGTGTATAACTAACTACATGTGTATTAGAGTAATCTAATGCATAGTGCATAAAAGGCAAAGACACACTAAGGAATACCAGAGGAAACAGCTCTGACATTTTTCACCCTTCAGGCTCTGAAATATTTTTCACTGCCGTGGGAACTTACGAGAGCAAAACATCTGCACTGATGGATCGCCCAAACACATTAGTGACTGAGCAATAGCCCAGAAATCAACGCTCACTATAAATGTGTGACCAGGACCATGACTTAGAAAATGTAACCTTGTTCCTTGTAACCTAAGCAATAACAACGTGGTTAAATCAAACCATCAGGTGCATTCTATACATTCTTTTAGGAAATTGATGTCATAAAAATCACGACATTTTTCGTTAAACCCACACATGAACAATACAATAGTATTCAAAGGGAAAACAATGGCAGGTAACCGCGGGAATCAGAGAGCAGTGGATGTCTAGAAAGTAAACATCATGTAATTCACATCAGCTAGAAAGCCTTACCATGGGTTTATACGGCATATTGAATCAAGTCGTATTGTTTTCCCAGTCTTGCTCATCATTTTGCAATTGAGAGTACGAGATGTTTAGCACATAAATCACTGACAGAAAAGTAATTGTTGTTTGTCAGGAACTGTTTTCTCTGGCGTCTGGAGCAGGAGAGTCTCTCCCCAGGAACAGCGTTGGAGAGCCATGATCTAGATGACGTCATTGGGTACTGGGTGGCCTATATTTACATTCATACATGTGTACTAGGCTCTAACCTGTGAACAGATTTACAGTAACGTTGTGCTTCACCACACACACACACACACACACACACACACACACACACACACACACACACACACACAGCAAACCACCAGAGTAGCATCCATCACGCCTACACCAGACAAAGAGCAGCAGTTTCTACGTCTCACTTATCGCCAGGCCTCAAACACTTCCTCTTGGAATGGGACAACTGTTATCTTTGGCCGGCGGTGCGCGCAATGTCACTGTCACAGGAATAATCTGAACCCGTGCGCTGTTTCAGAGCGATCGCTTCCCCCCCTCACCCGTCAAACAAAGAACGTTTTATACTGGGAACAATCAATATAAAAAGAAACGTCTCTTAGACTGTCAGTTTCCCATTTCTCTCTTCCCTTCCATATTGAGATAGAGAAGAGAGATTGGCAGGGCTTGTGAAGGGAAAGTTTATCTAGAATATAGCATATGGACATAACTAACCCCAGCAAAAAAAGAAACCCTGTCTTTCAATTTTTTTTTTGTTGTAAAAATCCAAATAACTTCACAGATCTTCATTGTAAAGGATTTAAACACTGTTTCCCATGCTTGTTCAATGAACCATAAACGAACATGCACCTGTGGAACGGTTGTTAAGACACTAACAGCTTACAGATGGTAGGCAATTAAGGTCACAGTTATGAAAACTTAGGACACTAAAGAGGCCTTTCTACGGACTCTGAAAAACACCAAAAGAAAGATGCCCAGGGTCCCTTCTCATCTGCGTGAACATGCCTTAGGCATTCTGCAAGGAGGCATGAGGACTGCAGATGTGGCCAGGGCAATAAATTGCAATGTCCCTACTATGAGACGCCTAAGACAGTGCTACAGGGAGACAGGACGGACAGCTGATCGTCCTCGCAGTGGTAGACCACGTGTAACAACACGTACAGGATGGTACAGGATGGCAACAACAACTGCCCAAGTTACATCAGGAACGCACAACCAGTGCTCAGACAGTCTGCAATAAGCTGAGAGGTTGGACTGAGGGTTTGTGGGCCTCACCAGACATCACCGGTAACAACGGCCACAAACCCACCGTCGCTGGACCAGACAAGACTGGCAAAGAGTGCTCTTCACTGACGAGTTGCGGTTTTGTCTCACCAGGGGTGATGGTCCTCCTCCCTCATGTGGTACCCTTCCTGCAGGCTCATCCTAACATGATCCTCCAGCATGACAATGCCACCAGCCATACTGCTCGTTCTGTGCGTGATTTCCTGCAAGACAGGAATGTCAGTGTTTTGCCATGGCCAGCGAAGAGCCTGGATCTCAATCCCATTGGCCCAACTGGCAAATCGGGTGCAGTCCATGAAGAGGAGATGCACTGCAGTACTAAATGCAGCTGGTGGCCACACTGTTACTTTTGATTTGACCCCCCCTTTGTTCAGGGACACATTATTCCATTTATGTTGGTCACATGTCTGTGGAACTTGTTCAGTTTATGTCTCAGTTGTCGAGTCTTGTTTTGTTCATACAAATATTTACATTTGTTAAGTTTTCTGAAAATAAAAGCAGTTGACAGTGAGAGGACTTTTTTTTTTGCTGAGTTTATATAGCCAGTGACCAACTTGATGTGTAATGGAATGTTTTATGCAGCCTATTCCATCACTACACAGGGTCTACTTAGATAGTCTCCACAAACAGCCAAGTCAGAACCAGAGTCTGAAAAATACTACAGATTGTCACAGGGGCCATGCATCTGGTTATCTAGCTGAGCTGGATTTTCAAATCAGGGGCCAATTGGCCCCCAAAGGGTCACATATGACAAGTAAAGAGCCCTTTTATGAGTAAAGGTGTAAATCATACAACAGTTGGATACCGGTGTTCAAGAATAACATGAGGACTACAGCCCATTGTTTGTAGGGATTTTAGAATGTCCCAATGAAATATGTTTTCATATCCTTTCACTCTAATGCCAGCTCTAGATTTTAGATTGAACAACCGAACAATGCCATTGCCTCCCATGAACAAACACTATCAGTAAGGTAGCACCTAACAAGAGAACAGATCTAATTACCATATGCTCAGCATCCACCAGCTGTGCCGCCTACGGGTGACCCCTTAATCACATAACCTTAGTGATGCGTACGGCGTGCAGGGAGGCCCTGGCTGTGAGGTCACTGCCGTGGTATGTTCTCTCCACGGCTGGAGAGAGAGAGAGAAAGAAAGAGAGGGAAGGAACAACGCTGCCAAAACTCCACCGAGATCCGGCCTTCTGGACCCAGCCATCTGCACAGGGCCCAGCGGAGGGGGGGGCAAACACGCTTGGGCAGGAAGCGATCCAGCATGGGCTCCATTTCAGCACAGGAAACTTCCTACGGTAAGCTTAGGGAGCGACGCTGTGAGGTTTATCAACAGTCAGCAGCAACAGAGAGAGTGGAGAGAGAGAAAAGGATAGAGCAGGGAGGGGGGTAGAGAGAGTGATGTGAACCAGAAACAATAACGGAGAAGTGGTAGAAAAAAGAAGACCAACAGGAAGAGAAACGGATATTAAGACTCAGCAGACAAACACATGGTGAGAGAGAGAGAGAGAGGAAAGAGAGAAGCTGAGGCAGCCAGAATAAGATCAGGAGGAAAGAGAATGACAGTGGCTCTTTGATTAGCCCCACGTCTTAATGTCCCTCACAGGCTCAGAGCAGTTTCCCCTTTCGCCCAATCCTTTTCACATTTCACTGAAGATTTACTGTTTCAGTGTTCATGACCAAATCAATTTCAGCCCCCCTCTCGTTTCACCATCCGTGTCTTTGTTGGACACCATCTCGGGTTTCTGGTGTGCAGCGTGTTTGTGTATGGGATGAAACACTCTCGAACACGACCGGCGGATCCACCCGAAAGGCCCTTGACTAAACCGTGGGCTACTAATCCTCTCTGATGACACATAATTTTCACTCTGTGGATTTGCAGGCCCCCGCACTCACACAGTGATGCACGCTGTTGCCGGGGAAACTCGGAAGTGCATGGGATGAATGAAGGAGAGAAGGGATGAGATCACTGGTATCTTGTTTCGTCGTTACCCTCCACAACCTCTTTAACTCCTCTCTCAGCAAAACAGAACATACAGGGGAAATATGTGTCCATTCTGTAGACCTCTAAAGGTCAGACCAGTAGAGTGTGTGTGTACAGTTTTACCTGTAAATGCTATAGAAGTTGGCAAATGCTTTTGACAGCTAAGGACTTTGGTCAAAAGTTTCCTGAATCAATGCTCTCTATAGTCATTTACCTTTGCTGCAAATGTTTGCTTTCCTTCTTGAATTGTCTTCCATGCTTGATTGAAAATAGCTTTTCTTCATGCAGGGTAGGAGGGAGAAGAGGCCTTTTGACCTTGTGAGTCAGGCATGAGAGTGCAACACCTTACACATTTCCCTTACTCACACCCTCTTCTCTCACCCTGCCCGTTTCTGTCCTTCACTTTATCCCCCCTCTCTCTCGCTCCAGGTCAATATGCAAACTACATACTTCACCTCATCGGAAACGGTGTGTTCCAAATCCAGCCGGATTGGACTCCATCCAGTCAAAACAAGCATAAAACAGATGACCAATCAAACGCTTGGTTTATGGGCAGGAAGTAGCGCAACCTGTTTGATAGTATGTTGTGCATTGGGGGCAAGCTGGCTCATGTACTGTAGTTTGTTTTCAACAAGTTCCTGCCTTCACTGATTCTATTTATGCATTTTTATAAGAGAAGGCCAACCCTCTTTTAGAAAATGTAGGAACGAGTAGTACTGTACTAATGCTGTACCTAAAAAGCTACACTTGTGAATCTTAATTGCACACCTACAAGCTACCATGCTTTCCTTCTCTTTGGGCAAACAGACCACAGAACGTGTACATGCTAGATTGAGGTTTTTGTTCAAACAGACTAAACAGAGCCAGCTATGCCCTTGAGAGCTTAGAGCCATAGAATACCAACCAAGAACTTAGAATAAATGCAATGTTTCACGTTAACAGACCCTTACAGGATTGAAGGTTTCATATATATGACATGTTGCATACGAAATTATGCAAATGTATTAGGAACATACATCAGCCCAGCTAGAGGTTTCAGAGATGTTCAAGTGAATAGCTGTTCTCAGTTTGACCTCATTGTTCAATCCAGAATTATTCTGTACTAAACCACAATGTCATGGAAATTAGCATGTCATCTATGCTAATGACATTTGCAGTAGGCGCTTCACTTAAAAATGTCAACTGCCCCTTAGGCCGTTTAAAACCAGAGAAGTTGGTTATATCGATATGAGTTAGAGACATCAATTGTATGGTCAAAATGATCTACAACGTGTAAATAGGATAATTTTGGTCATGAAGACAGTCTCATCCAAAACGGAGTTCTGTAAATGAGTTTGTCGTGACTTACTGGGGGGGGGTTGGGTATGGATTACGGTCATGCCCACTCACACGAGAGGAGCAGCTGTACTGATTGCGCTCCATCAGCTACACGCGCTCTATCCAATCATAGCAGCCAGAACCTCCAGACTGTGAAACAGATCTGCCCATTACACAGCATCTCAGACTTGTTTACATAAGACAACTGATCTCGCCAACGTTATGTTGAAATAACCCTTGACCCTAAGCCCTTTATGGAGTGGCCACTTGATTATGTTTGATAGTGTCAATCACTCGAGTCGGACACTTTTTTGGGGCAAAATGAGACGAGAGCACTGCTTAATATTCCAAAACCCATTCGCAAGCATCTTGTACTTCCCACGACCTGTTTTGTAACATGATTCCCTATTAAACACTGCCAGACAGACTCACATTCTGGTAATAGATGGTGAGAAAGTTAAAAAATCTATTAAAATAAATAACAGCACCGAAGCAGACAACTCACCACTGACATGAGAAGATGATTGTGGCCTGGCTGCTCAGTGTGCCTGCTTGCCCCTACTTGCTAGCTTAATTGACAAACACAGAGTTGGAACTTTGCTAGCTAGCAAGTGATTTGTACACTGATAAACAGTGTGTTGCTTGTGTTTTATTTACAATAGTTTGACAGCTTACAGATGATACTGTAAAGATATTATTGTTCTCAGAAATCAGTCCAGAGCGCGGAGCCAGACTTTCCTGGCTCGATAGACTGTATGCAGTGCAGACTAGTTTTTTTATGCAAATGTTTTTACTTAAGAATTACTGCACCAAACACCTTAGCTAGATGCAAAATTAGCGCGACTAAGACCTCCTCTGCAAAACCGTCTAAATGAATTAATATTTTGAGGAAGTGGTTGTTGTTGCAGCAGTGACTCAGGAGGGACAAACACCTGCCAAGGTACAATTAACCCATTTCTGTGTTTGCAAACATTACCTCACGAGAGCGATACGCACAAGTTGGTGGCATAACACGGGGAAGTTCTTATAGAACGCCAGTTTTTGATAGCATTTCACACTACTTTTGGATTTTAAATGGGCCTTTAAGGCTCGTATGAATGTTTGTGTCATCATCGCAAATCAACTGCATTTTACTTTAAAAACATTTAAACTTCAACCAGTAAAATTACTCTTTGGCTAGCTTTTGCTACAGACTATGTCAATGAGCATTAGCATTCTGGCTAACAACTGCGGCATCCAAAACAGTTATTTTGCAAAGATCACAACCAAATAGTCTTATTGACTGTTCAAGCTATAATCAAAACACAATTGTAAGTGTATGAGAACCCCCAAAAGTTATTTTGTTTAGAAGTAATAACTCTGGTTTGGCTTCAGTCGTGGTCTCTAGCATTTCTTATTGAGCAATCTTCAAAACAAAGCCAAAGGAAGTGCAGCCGCCCTTTAATTTTTTTAATTTTTATTTTACCTTTATTTTACTAGGCAAGTCAGTTAAGAACAAATTCTTATTTTCAATGATGGCCTAGGAACAGCGGATTAACTGCCTGTTCAGGGGCAGAACAACAGATTTGTACCTTGTCAGCTCGGGGATTCGAACTTGCAACCTTTCGGTTACTAGTCCAACGCTCTAAACACTAGGCTACCCTGCCACCCCACTAGGCAGAATGGGTAGCATTAGCAGCATAGTCTTTTAAGCATCAATCTGTCTGGTGGGCTCAGTTTTCTCCCTGCCTGGTTTAGGGTGGGGAACTATGACCCCCCACTTTCCTCCTAAACCTCCTTCCTTCCCTGATGGCATGTGGAGTGTTTCAAACAGGAAGAGAAGGGGCTTCTCTCCACTTGGCTGTTGGCATGTGAGAATAGTTTCCCCTTTCAGAGGGAGAAAAGGGAACGAAGGGGGGAAAAAACAACAACATTTATTCAGGAAGCGCCGTCTGCCCACTCAGGAAATTCCTGAGGATGAGAACGGCTTTCCCCTCTGAAAGGCACTGGGTTACACACAGTCACACATATACAATGACTGCACACACACACACACAAGACACTCAAATACCCTTGTGTGTACTGTACCGTTGATATGCACACAAACATCTGTACACATACAGAAAGACTCCACAAACTAGTATGCTGGCACACACACACAGTACAATTACTCACAGTGTGACATGTAGACATGCACAGACAAGGAGATGACTGATACACAAGCACACACCAACTCCAACATGCCTGTACACAAAGACAGTCTCACACACACTCAGCCACCCACTCACCCAGTAGAAACCCAGCTGTGAGCAAAGAAAACTCAATCTATTGAGAAAGGTTTACAAAGAAAAACAGCAGCAAGCCAAGTATCCAAGACGAGACTTCTTTCTCCGTCACCCAGCAAGAGATTTCTCATGTTCAATAAGCTTCCATGTTTAATGTAAACTGTACTCTCCATACAAATTCCCATAGACACTCACTCCATATTCTTTGAACTTGTCACAGGTGTCTCAATGTTACCTCCCCATCAGTGCCCGCCCGACTTGTCGTGACGTCAGTAAATAGAGTGAATCCCTTATTGCAGTGAGCCTGAATGACACTGCTACGCTTCTTAAGTGTCTGCTAGGCGGGTGACCTTGAGGCTGACACATTGCAAGACAATTAAGTAAACACGATTAATGGAATGGAATTGAGGGTTGAAAAGTCATCAACTTCACTCAAACGCTGACATCCAGTGCAGCCAAACAGTATAATCAAGTGTTTTACAGCTGTGCTTATTTTTCTTTTCATGTGAATGTTCTATAGTTCAACAATGAGACAGCTAACAGACAGGAAATTGGAGGATTAACGTGAAAATCCGCCAATGTGATGGAGAAATGTAACTCTTAACTTCACCACTTCAAGAACATTCACCCAGGCAATCCTCTCCCATTCAGAGTGGGGTGGTTTCTAACACTCCTGGCTAAATGGGGTAAAAAGAAGAGAAGCCTTCTTTGAGAGTGAGGAGACGGCTACAACTCTCCCCCTGATCTAATCCACTTCCTCCTCAGGAAATGGAGAAGGCGGATTTCTGCCCACACTGCAATTTCCTCCCCCCCCCCGCTTTCATTCTTTCTTTCAGGAAGAATGATGGCTTTGAGCCAAACAAGGTTCCAATAAGAGGTTAGGGAACTGTAGGCCTACAGGTGAAGGGTAGTTCATATATTTCACAGAGTTAAAGACAGAGTCAACATGTATAAACGAGGGAAATCTTGCCTAATCTAAAGATTCAACCAAAAAGTTTGATTGAAGCTCACAGTCCAGCAGACCACATTCACCACGCCCAGATAAACGGCCCTAACAGACAACCTCAGACCAAAACAGACATGTTAAACGTTCTTCCTTTTTCTATGGCAATACAAAAGGGGAAGTGGAAATGGGGAATTTCCTCTGTATGGTCCACGTGGATAGACACTACAGGTCATTTCTTTTAGATATTGAGCTTACCACAAAGTGTGTTAATATACTGGTATAATTTAGGAGTACTGTACCATATCTTTGCCAAACACACCAACAAACCGCCAATATTTAGGTAAATTACCCTCAAAAGTTCCCACGACAAATCATTGTGCACAAACTGGTAGAATTAACGCTGTTTCCACTAAATTGCGTTGAACCAACATGGAATAGACGTTTAATTGATGTCTGTGCCCAGTGGGAAGATTTATATCCAAACTCACTGAAGAAATACAAAGACGAATCTCACTAGTCTTCAAAGCCCTAAAAGTCATACATGTTAAATGGTGCCTGGTTAAACATTAATAGTTTTTCACACAGAGCAGGCCCAGTGACTCTACAACTCTCTAAACACCCAGTCTATATCCTGGCTGTGATCCAACCCCGCCTGTTGTTTTATTGGCTCAGGCAGTGGCCGGTTGAGACCTGCCGTCAGCTCCACCAGACAGTACACGGTTGTCATGTTCCCTCCTCTCCTTGTCCCTCTTCCTTCCCCCTTTTTTGAGGCCCTTGGGGATTTTATTGGTCTTAAGAATAGGTACAAAACATGGTTTCCACCATTGCTCTCACTTTTCCAACCATGTCAGGTCAATAAACACCTCAAATCGAAGTTTATTTGTCACGTGGGTATAAATGATACAGTGAAATTCTTACTTGCTGCTCTTCCTCAACAGTGCAGAATAATGTAAAGTAGCACAGTAAATCAATATACGCATCTGCCCTCCCGATACAAATATTCTCTTTACCATGCCTCATATTTACAGCCTTCTGCCTGCTTTCCTTCTTGTCCGTCCTGTCTTGTAATACCTCACTCTCTCTCCTATTTCTAGACTCTCCCCAGCCCAACCCATCTCCTACTTCCTTTCTTCTCCTAAACTCTTTACATGTTATACTCCTCCATTACACTGGGCTATTATTCTGTGCTGTTCTCTATTCTCCTGTACTGAGCTACCTTGTGTTGTGTGCTGTCCTTCAGTACCCTGAGGTGTTATTGTACTGAACACTGCGGTGCTGCCGTGTACTGAGTTGTGTTGGCTGTCACTGTCCTGCTGTGTTGAATTCCACTGTGTAGTGTTCCAGTACAGTGACTCTGCTATGGTCCAGGAAAGACGTCTTGTGTTGGTCCTTGACCCTGGGTCTGCTGCACCTCAGAGGAGGGATACATGAGTAGGTCTGTCTGTCCTCGTGGGGAGAGTGATGCCAGTTGGAGTGATGACGTGACATGCAAGTAGCTAAAGTAAATCATGGCTTTCAATCTGCCATTTTCTGAGGTCAAATGCTCTCGAAACAAATGTTTATGGGATAAGAATGCAGGCTGAAAAGACAAAGAGATTTGTTTGTTGATTATGACTGCCATGTGTTCTCTGTGTGCGCCTGTGGGTGTCAGGAGTTGTGTGTGCGTGTCTGCATGTTTGTGTGAGTGACTCACGCAGGTGCACGGGCAGCCTGGCAGGCTCGTCCTCCATTCGGCTGGCTGTCCTGGCCGTGGGAGCATGGACGGGGGAGGAAGTAGAGTTTGGCAGGGGGCTGACGGAGGAAGGACTGAATGAGCGCCTCTCCTTCTATGAATAGATACAGAGACACAAAGCATGCCTTAGTTACAAACCTCCCCGAAACCATCCTTAAACCCAAACAGCCTGAGAATCACCACACCGAGAAACTATAACACCATTTACACATTCTTTATCTAAGTGATAAAGGTACCCAAACATAGCAAATCTTTTTATTCATAAAATCGTATTTGACTTATTTGGTGAAAGATGCTGGTGTGTTTGCATGGTCAATGCAGCCAGTCACTAAACAGGAGGTTGAACTTACTGGTATTTGTGCACATTTACTTATACAAAATGTAACCTGTCAAACTGACAATGTATGCATGTGCTGTTGTGTACAATGGTCTTCTAACAGCATTTGCCTCTTTCTGCTCTGCACCTTCTATGGAACATCAACAGTGCTGCTGAATGTGATGTTTATAGGCTCTCCGTTTGCCAACAGCAGCATCTTATAACATGGATTGGTCAGTCAATCTAAAATGGCTAGTTCCTATTAGCCTACTGTATTAGGAACTCACTGTGGCTGGTTAATATGTAGCAATGAGGTTTTAATCTAATTTTATTATGCAGACCGCCCTACTCTTCAAGAATACTTCATGTATTTTGGTAGCCTATAGCCAACAATAATACACTATATCAGGTCTTACCTTTAGAAGATTTTGCATTTGTACAGCCCAGATTTGACAAGGTTATGTACGGTCAAAAAGGGGTTCACGTACAGATAGGGCCGAGAGGGGGCAAGAGAGTGAGTTTGTGTGCGAGTGTGTGTGTTTTGGGGCATACATATAGTCTTCAATAACTCTGCTACTTTTCTCTGCAAAACAATATCATTCCAAAATATCTTTGGGCCTACTCTTCTAGGGTTGCATCCCAACAATCCCAAATAGTTTCCTTGTCACCTGAAATTTGAAGAGCCATCTTTAGACTGTCACTGTAATGTAATAACATGATAACCACCATGCATTTATGCACTGCAACTGTTTTACATATTTTAGGCCTACACATGTCATGTTTACATATACAAAATGTATTGTATAGAGAATGAATTACCTGTGTATACGATATATAAGGATAGTCACATTTCTGGTGGTTTTCAAACAAGCCATATGGCGCGTTCAAAACAACTGGGAACTCTGAAATCTCCGACTTCTGACTTCAGTGCGTTCATGACAACAAGCAACACAGAAAAAAAACGAGCTCGGACTGGGATAAATCGTTTAGGGCATCTTTCTATAGCTCCGACTTTCTGACCTCAAGATCACTGACGTCATGATTTGACCTCGTTTTTCCCCCGAGTTCTCAGTTGTCTTAAAAGCACCAATAGCCTATGAAAACGAACGTCCTGACGAAAAACGTTTATCTCAGGTGTGCTGCGAAGTCGGTAAACTTGTAGCGCAGCATTGGATGGACTTACCAGGCGCTGCTGTAGTATACAACACAGCGGCGAAACGTTCCCCTCAGCAACAGATGATTACCAACACACACGATGCAGTTGTCAACAACACGACTGCGTCAAGCGCATCTCACCCCGGGGTCCTAGAACTTGATTCTGCTTTATAAAATCAACAAATACCTTGGTTATGAGCTGCGATGAGGATTCTGACATGTCTCGCTAAATTCAGGAAGTTCTCCTCTTCCCACTTTCCTTTTCTCGTTCTCCTCTTTGAAATAAACCAGAAAAAAACACCCACACCCGACTCCCTGACTTGGAGGGTTACAGGGCCACGTAATAAATACGTTTAGGGTTTATTATCGATCCATTATATAACCATGTTTATCATAAACGCGTGAAAGTTCTTTGTTTTCTGTAGGTGCTGTGCTCTACATTTCGGCGACGCGTTGGTTAATTCTCTTCCTGGAAGACGGGTAAAAAAGGCAGACATCTCCGTGGTGCTGCTCATTGACTTGGATGTTAAAACGGCGAAATGACGTGAATTCTTAGTATTGAGCCCAGCCCACTTGCTACAGAGGGTTTGACTGCAGCCTGGTAAAAAAGGCGTTCCTTGCGTAGAATTACCTTATTGGTTTCCTGAGTTTCGTAGGCGTTTCTTATTGGGGAGAAATATCTCCAAATGGTTCATTGCTAGAAAGAGACGCCTACGAGATCCAGGGAGCCAATTAAATAATTATATTCAAGAAACACACTGAAGTCTAGCCTGCAGCCAGACTCTCTTCTGCAGCCACTTCTTTCTTAAAGGGGTACCCCATATCGGGATATTGCCTATGATGTTTACACACGGAGGGCTGAGTGTCTGCGTCTTTTCGCTCCACCCTTGTACTTGAGCGATGCACTAAGGTCACTAATTAGTAAGGAACTCCCCTCAGCTGGTTGTCTAGGGCCCCTGGGGTTTCAAGAGGTCCCCGTGGGTCCTCCAAAAGGTGCATATTTTAATAAAACTCTCATAACAATATTTTCCCTCTATAGCGTTTGTCAATTATACTATGCATGTAGGCCCCTCAAACACAACTCGGGACCTCGAAGCCAGTTACATGGCATTTGTTTGAGGGGGCGCTTTAGACCTGGGACTTAATTCATATGTAGAACAGAAAACCAGCAGGCTCCGTTGTTTGAGGGGGCGCTTTAGACCTGGGACTTAATTAATATGTAGAACAGAAAACCAGCAGGCTCCGTTGTTTGAGGGGGCGCTTTAGACCTGGGACTTAATTAATATGTAGAACAGAAAACCAGCAGGCTCCGTTGTTTGAGGGGGCGCTTTAGACCTGGGACTTAATTAATATGTACAACAGAAAACCAGCAGGCTCCGTTGTTTGAGGGGGCGCTTTAGCCCTGGGACTTAATTAATATGTAGAACAGAAAACCAGCAGGCTCCGGACCTCGTATCCGGACCTCGTAGGGTAAGAGCTGAGTACTCCTGATGTAGGATATAAGCCTATTATCAGCAAATTAGCCCTACTCTCCCTATGTGTACTTTTGCATGAAGCCCAATGGTACACTTACAACATAGGCCAGAGACAGCAGAGACTACCCCACCTCTGCCACCAATGTAATATGAGATAGTTTCAACCTTGCTGTACAGCCGTGAGTGTAACTCCCTGGCATATGGTAACGACGGCACAATCACCAGTGGAGGCTGCTGAGGTGAGACAGGCTCATAATAATGTCTGGAATGTTGACCATGGAAACCACGTGTTTGGTACCATTCCATTGACTCCATTCCAGATATTATTATGAGTCATCCTTCCCTCAGCAACCTCAACTGGCACTCACTATAAACAATTATGCACAAATGTAAGGATGGAAATTGCAAAAAATTCATGGAAATATATTGATAGTTACATGTTAAAGAATTCTGATCACTTAAAGTGATTTGACTGACATGAATTTTCCCTAGGCCTAGAGTTTGGATGGGATGCATCTGACATCTACTGGGCATAGTTGGTATTTTTACAGTAGACAGGCGATTGTAGACCTTCATATTTACAATCCAATGATAACGATTCCAGGCCTATTTATATAAATACTATAACACATTGGCATGATGACTCCTTGCTGTCCCCAGTCCACCTGGCCGTGCTGCTGCTCCAGTTTCAACTGTTCTGCCTTATTATTATTCGACCATGCTGGTCATTTATGAACATTTGAACATCTTGGCCATGTTCTGTTATAATCTCCACCCGACACAGCCAGAAGAGGACTGGCCACCCCACATATGCTCTCTCTAATTCTCTTTTTTTTCTCTCTCTCGGAGGACCTGAGCCCTAGGACCGTGCCCCAGGACTACCTGACATGATGACTCCTTGCTGTCCCCAGTCCACCTGACCGTGCTGCTGCTCCAGTTTCAACTATTCTGCCTTATTATTATTCGACCATGCTGGTCATTTATGAACATTTGAACATCTTGGCCATGTTCTGTTATAATCTCCACCCGGCACAGCCAGAAGAGGACTGGCCACCCCACATAGCCTGGTTCCTCTCTAGGTTTCTTCCTAGGTTTTGGCCTTTCAAGGGAGTTTTTCCTAGCCACCGTGCTTCTACACCGGCATTGCTTGCGGTTTGGGATTTTAGGCTGGGTTTCTGTACAGCACTTTGAGATATCACCTGATGTACGAAGGGCTATATAAATAAATTTGATTTGGCTAGTGTCAAGATCTTGCTAATTATTTTGTGCAATATGAACGCTTTATTTCATTGCAGAAGAAGTAATGACCAGTAAGGTTATACTAAGTTTCGTTTTCGATTCACTCACCAGCTTCCTTCTCAACACGTCATTTCCTCATCAGAGTCCCGAACCATATGGAAAGAATACAACTGTGTATAACGAGTTGAAGAAATGACGGAATCGACAATAACTAAACTGATTTGTGCTAATCGTGGATCAATGAACGTCGATGAATTAGATGCAAATGTTTACAGTGACTTGCAAGTCTCGGTGCGGGATGTAATTAAAAATAGAGAGAAATTTTGTTTTGTTGTTTTTAACGGAGAGCAAAGGGTGGTAGCCAAGACTGGAGTTCGATTGTGCAAATCCAAAGATTGCCAGGGATGCGGAAATTTACATTTTTGTAAACGATTCATGCTTGGGGATTGCCCATTCAGACGGAGAAGGTATGGAACTTCAACGCTTCCCAATTTTGATACTGTTGTTACCGTGACGCTATTTTAATTAAAAGGCCTGCTCTGGGGAACTTTTGGCACATAGCCTTTCCCTTTGCTTCATGGCAGGGATCATAATTACAAATCATTTGACTGCAAATTGACCGCAATAATCCCAAACATATATAATATTTCACTGAAACGTAATAATTTCAAATCTTGCTTACATTTGTTTACGATCAAGTCTCTCTATATTATGCTTTTGAATGCGTGGAACATATTTCCCTAATTAAAATCACTCGCAGCTGATCTCCTGGTGTTTAGTATTTTATGTCCAAAAAAAAAAATTTTTTTTTTTTTTGGCTCAGAAAACTTGGGGAGCAAATATAAAACAACCGTTGTTGCCAGTTGTGGAACCCTGGTTTATGGTGTTATTGTTGTATATTGAGAACCACCAGGGTTGCCAGGTGAAGATAATATTTTTTTCAACAAATGACCTCTCAAAACCCACGCACAAGGCCTGAGAACTATTCCTCCATTTGTTCCACAGCAAAGAGAGGAGTTTACCTTAAACCCTTTTTTCCATAACGTTATCCAGCAGTTAGGAATGAATATTGCCATAATTTGTAACGACATAGGCGGAGGTCAAATTAAAATTTTCCATCAAAATAATGATCTTTCTGAGTTTAGGAATATGTTGCAAGAGAAAAGATAACTCACCCTTGTTAAACATTTTCCATCAATTGATGTCGATTTCACTTATTTTGACTGCTATAACTAAGCAATAATGCCCAAAGTGGTGTGGTATATGGCCAATATACCACGGCTAAGGGCTGTTCTTAGGACACAGAACATTAGATTGATAAGCGTGAGTGCGCAGTGACGCCTGTTTGAACAATGTATTTGATTATTATGGCCATTTGTTTGTTTTAACCTGCTCGTCTCTACCTATTTATGTAACCACACTGACTTAACTCACTCATCCAAGTCCGTGTGGTTCCTCGTTCTGAAAAGACCCAATCTGTGGCAGTCACAACCTCTTCCAGGTCCTAATACTTATAATAGTTTGGTTATTATGTGCCAAAAGAGCAAGGATGTCCTTGTTACTAAAGCCAATTCTAAAGTATAGTTTCACCAGTCATGTAACTCAGGCATTTCAAAGGCGGAGCACACAGCAACAGGGAGCCAGGGAAGTATGCATTTATTAACTAAATCCCCTACTTTAATCTTGAAATACAACTGCAACTTTATTCTCAAAATATTGCCACATTATTCGCAAAATAAAATTGACTTTATTTTAAAAAATACATTTCAAATGTATTCTCGAAATGTCTCGACTTTATTCTCTATGGTTTTCAAGTACAATCCGTGCCCAAAAAAATCAAAGTACAAGTATGTGAGGATATCTCTGGGGTGGTCTGAGGGGGGCTAGGCCCCGACACTGCCTTTTCCTGCAATTTTGAGCCATAATCACTATGCTTAATTCTATGTCAGAATTTTTTATTTTTCTGTATTTTTAAGCATACAGTGCTTAAATTCTCCCACGGTTGTTCAGTTTGGCTGGACAGCCAGCTCTAGGAAGAGTCTTGGTGGTTCCAAACTTCTTCCATTTACAAACAATGGAGGCTACTGTGTTCTTGGGGATCTTCAATGCTGCAGAAATGTTTTGACACACTTCCCCAGATCTGTGCCTGGTTCCTTTTTTAAATAATATAAATATGCTTTTCTGTATCTGCTAAAATCGTGAATGTCTTATTCAGTACATTTAGAAATTGCTTGCTTTTCTAAAGTCTACCAACATTGCCAGCAGGCATGCCAGCTAAGATAGTTAGACAAGCTAGCTGAAATGGCTTCTTGGTGACCAGCTATAAGGTTGGGAGATAGCAATTTTCTGAAGTTGGCTAGGAGTATTACAGAGAAACACCAACAAAAAATGAAACCAAAAAATAATAAAACTATTTTTTGAACAGAACAAATCTTAGGAGGCACAAACCCGAGGGGGCCTACTTTGAATAACTTTTCCAGTAGGCCCTATCCAAAATATTACAATTACGCATTGCATTCAAAAGTTTTTCCATTGTGCGCTCAGCTAAACGTAGTTGCAATAAATAGTAAGAAAAAGGCCTGGGCATACTATCATGCACTGATCAAATACCCAATGAGAACTAACGTCTGTTCAAAGTCTATTTTTGATTTACATTTGGTTGAGTTGCCAACTAACATGAATTCAACGTGAAATCAAATAAAAATCCATCATATTCCATTTAGGTTAAAAGTTGGGTGAGAAAAATACAAAATTCCCTTACGTTGATGACATTTTGCAAATCCAATCAGTTTCCATGTTGATTCAGCGTCATCACATTACACATGTGTTTTTTAATGACATGTCAACAACGTTGATTCAACCATTTTTTGCCCAATGTGTAGGATCTCTATTTTTACTGTTTCCAATGGATTAAGTATAGGCCTATAGCCGCATCCCACTGGGCACACCACGTAATTTCAACGTGGATATTTTTGTAATATTTATTTGAGATGTTGATCAGTGAGATTTCAATATTTATTCACCCACTCAGAAAGACAGCCAAAAGTTTGTTGAATTCCCTATGAATTCCCTATGTGTTTTCACAATGCTCTCAATGAGAGCCGCACACTAAGAGCTCAGATGCAAAAAAATGTAATGATGGATAACATGATTGAAGAGAAATGCACAGCTCTGCAAGGAGCCGTTAATGATGATGGCATATTCATTGAACTGATGAAAACTGACCAAGCATTCCAGGACAAATTGTCTACAGAAATTAAGGAACTTAAAATCAAGAAATTCAACCAAGACAAAAAAGACAAGGCCGAGGACAAAGTCTACTTCTGGAGAAACTCTGACAAGAGAGGTCCTGCTCCGCCTCTCCATGACAGACGCAGGAGAGATGCCGGTTCCTTTTGTCCACCCCCATCTGCCCAACGCTCTTCAACCAGCTTCTCATCTGCTTCCAGTGGCAGTATTTTATCCAACGAGAGACTGGGCCGACAGAAGGGCGGAGGTGGCCGTAGGCCCACGCACCGACGAGATGCCGCACACGACGTGGTAAGAAGAAACGACTACCAGATTGCAGAGGGGACCGCTCACACGGTCCCAGAACCTACGGGACTGAGTGTCTTTAATTTATCAAGCCTTTTGTGCCTACAACTCAGTGCAACGATTTTGATGTTAAGGTAGACATGTTTAAGTTTTTTAGAAGCATCCGTTTCAGGGAATACTTAAGCTCCCCTAATCGTGGTATTTCTACTGAAATAGTAGGTTGCTCACCTGTACATACTCTGACACCTTTTAGAAGTAAGAGTTATTTTATACCTCCAGCCAATCACAATCACTCCATTGAGACATATTGCAGAGTTGTCGTTCATTTCCTTAAGAACATACATGAGTACATATCTTTCCATAATTTACCTAAGAATGAAAAACAAGCTTTGCTTGATTTACAATCCGATACGTCAGTCTTTACCCACCCTGCTGATAAGGGTGGGTCGGTTGTACTCATGGATAGGACAGCTTATGTAAATGAGTGTCATAGACAACACCTTTTACAAGAAACTCCCACCACCCAATTTCAGAACACGATCTTTACTGGCCTAGATGGGTATTTAAGTTCTGGTCAGAACCAAAAAAGAACACTACATTTTGGCTATTCAACACCCTAAAATTGCCACTTTCTATACTTTGCTGAAATTACACAAGAATGTTACAAAACCTCCAGGGCGTCCTATTGTAGCGGGCATTGTTGCAGTAAAAGCCCCTCTATCTACTTTTGTTTACTTTGTTTTATTAGACCACTCTATCATCTTGATCCTCTCCCTGAGAATACTTTGTTAGTTGCTTTTGATGTTGAGTCGTTATACACAGAAACTCCACACGGGGGCGGCATTGAAGCTATGGAACATTATCTTCTGCAACGTGACCCTAATGAACTATCTTCCAGTGTATGCATTATAGCACTGCCCGTTCCATGATCTCGCCATCACGGTTGACAACTCCATTGTGTCCTCCTTCCAGAGCGCTAAGAACCTTGGCGTGATCCTGGACAACACCCTGTCGTTCTCAACTAACATCAAGGCGGTGTCCCGTTCCTGTAGGTTCATGCTCTACAACATCCGCAGAGTACGACCCTGCCTCACACAGGAAGCGGCGCAGGTCCTAATCCAGGCACTTGTCATCTCCCGTCTGGATTACTGCAACTCGCTGTTGGCTGGGCTCCCTGCCTGTGCCATTAAACCCCTACAACTCATCCAGAATGCCACAGCCCGTCTGGTGTTCAACCTTCCCAAGTTCTCTCACGTCACCCCGCTCCTCCGCTCTCTCCACTGGCTTCCAGTTGAAGCTCGCATCCGCTACAAGACCATGGTGCTTGCCTACGGAGCTGTGAGGGGAACGGCACCTCAGTACCTCCAGGCTCTGATCAGGCCCTACACCCAAACAAGGGCACTGCGTTCATCCACCTCTGGCCTGCTCGCCTCCCTACCACTGAGGAAGTACAGTTCCCGCTCAGCCCAGTCAAAACTGTTCGCTGCTCTGGCTCCCCAATGGTGGAACACACTCCCTCACGACGCCAGGACAGCGGAGTCAATCACCACCTTCCGGAGACACCTGAAACCCCACCTCTTTAAGGAATACCTAGGATAGGATAAAGTAATCCTTCTCACCCCCCTTAAAAGATTTAGATGCACTATTGTAAAGTGGCTGTTCCACTGGATGTCATAAGGTGAATGCACCAATTTGTAAGTCGCTCTGGATAAGAGCGTCTGCTAAATGACTTAAATGTAAATGTATAGCATAGGCTGAAATAGTACTCACACACAACTACTTCATGTTTCTAAATCATTTCTTTATTCAGACGAAGGGTACTGCTATGGGATCCCCGATGGCTCCTAACTATGCTAATTTGTATGTGGGTTACATGGAGAAATAGTCTATTTTCAATCCTCTCAAAAATGTTTTCTTGCCTAACATCATTATTTGGAAACGGTATATTGATGATATTTTTGTTCTGTGGAGGGGTGATGCAAAACAGCTCCAGGCGTTCCAAGCTTTTCTTAACTCCTGTTCTGAGCATTTGAGATTTACTATGCAATCTGATACACGTCAAATCTTGATCTTCTGATCTTGTGTGAAGATCATGTTCTATACACGGGTCTTTACAGGAAACCTACTGATCGTAACAATTTGTTGAGGGCTGATAGTTGTCACCAACTTCACTTCAAAAATGGCCCTATAGCCAATTCTGTCTCGTCAAAATCATTTGCAAAAAACAATCATATTTCGATAGAAATGGTCAGATTAATACTGCCATTGAGAAAATTCGAAACAAACTCGCTATTCAAAGTGCTCTGAACAAATTAAGGGAATCGTTCACAAATATTGGTACATTCTAAGATCCAATGAATGTATTGGTAATGTGTTTCGGACCTTCCCTTGGTCGTATTCTCGCGGGGCAGAAATCTCAGAGATCAATTGGTAAACTCTGATTTACCAGCCCAAGATATTGCACCCATACTGGATGGAAACTACAAGTGTAATGGCTGTGCTCAATGCAATGGCACTTGTAAATGTAGATCCTTCAAACACCCCCAAACAGGGAAACAGATCCCAATCAAAGGGGTTGTCATGGGCTCAACTAAGGCAGTTATTTATCTTATAACTTGTCCTTGTGGTAAAAATGTTGTGGGTAAAACAAAGTACGAATCTCGGAGCATCGTAGCACCATTAGGTACAAAAACTCGACTTACCCAGTTGCGGCCCACTTTTTGAAGCAAACCACTCGATTTTGTTTCTGCGTTATATTGGCTTCAAACATGTCATCCTTCCTAGGAGAGGGTGTGACCTCGATAATTTGTTAAAACGAGAGGCTGCATGGATCTTTAATTTAAAGACCCGTGCTCCCTTCCGTCTCAATGTAGACTTTGATCTGAAGCCATTCTTGTGATTGTGATTTTGCTATTGTAAATGTTTGTAGGCTTATGTAGCCAAATTGTATCTATGATCGTACACTATCCATTTATGTTTTTTGTATGCTATTTTAATATGGATTAACCAATTAACCAATGATATCAGGCCTCACCCGGCCATGATTACAAACACCAGTGTGTGTCTTTTGACACTATATAAACGAGTCACCCCGCAGTGTTTGTCATTATACCCTGATGAAGACAGCTTGTCTGTTGAAACGTTGGACATTACATTGTTGCATCTGAGCTCCTAGAGTGTGCAGCTCCCCTTTATTTTCAAGTGTTCCATTCCGCTAGCCAGCACCTCGCCTAAATAGGTGTGCGTTTCTTTCACCTCTAGATCACTATGCTCTCAAACATCTAAAAGCACAACCAAATTCCAATGGAAAAGCGATGTCTGATTTTGGTTTAGGGCTCTTTTAAATTTCAATCGCACTATAGCGCTGAACTTCGGTGATACAGATTGAATCAAGCTCTTAGTTGTCATCTGTCACGGATCCCTCTGGAACAATCATTGCGCACACCTGGCTCCTATTCCCACTGATTGTATTTGTATATATGTGCCCTTTGTTTATCATGGTGCTGTCGATTATTGTTCCAATGTCCGTTGGTGCATGTGAGTACCTGTGCTGTGTGTTTTGGGCTTTCATGCCGTTGTGGATTGCGCAGATGATTACGGGTCTCGTCCTGTGTGTTAATCATTGTGTGCGTGTGTATTTATTCAAGGTACTCCTTGCTCTTTTGTTTGGGTTTCAACCCTGTGTTTTGTGTATGTGTTTGTTTGGTCTTTGTCCCCGTGCCTTTACACGGCACGCCGTAATTTTGGGTGTGATAAAAAAAACTATTACGCATTCCTGCGCCTGTCTCCCGAATCTCTTCATACCAGCGGGACATCATCTAAATGTGTTATCACTGCGCTCTCAACCATTTAAAACCACAACAAATTTCAGTTGGGAATACAATATCAGATATGTTGCATTTATGCATCTATTTAATGTGTTATCACCTTGACAGACCTGCAACCTTTGCATACTATTTTGAGCACGCACACTTTCAGTAATTACATAAGACATTTATAGTTTATTATACAACGGGTGGGTCTAATCCTGAATGCTAATTGGTTAAAACCGCAATCCAGCCGGTGTCTATTCCACAAATTACCACAGGCATTTTAACTTAATAGATTTAGCCTATTTACTCTGTTCCATTTGACTGCGCAATCTGCTGTCTCATCAGCCCAGCCAGGTAATTTATAAAAAGCATCTAGACATTATCTCAATTTCTTTTAGACTGACATTTAGTTTTCAACTACAGAGATTTGTATAAACCTTGCTGTCTGTCTCCCCGACATTTGCAACATTGTTTCAATATTTTAAAAAATCTCCAACTGTCCAATAGTAATTAATGTCGTGACGATTCAGACAGGCAGGCAGCGTTTCTCAGCCAGTCAAAATCATGAATCAGCTGGCATCATTTTTATGGATATATACACATAACGTACAACTAAACGGAGTGCAGCTAGTTTGCAGACTTTTCAGCTTCAGTTTTAAGTGATTGTGTTAGCTGTGTTGTTGGCTAGCTCCTCTGAACAACAGTGTCCTGACGAGTGAACACCTTTTCTACACCAGGGGAAATCGCTCATTGTTATGGATGTATCCAAATAAATGTAATTTTGAAAAAAGCTAATGCAAATGCAGCTACATTGTTGTTATTCTGGCTGCACTGTTTGACGTGACTTTAAGTTAGCCGTAGTTGGCTAGCTAGCAAGCAAGGGATAAGAACGTTGCCAGCCAGTATGGCAATGTAACGTTTAGAATGAACGACTGGGTTGGGTCCATTGATACAGGACAAAAAGCCCAAACAACTGGGTCGTGTCTCTGGCAACCAGCTTGTGTAGCAACCCTAGATTTGTGTCAGAACTACAGTATATCTCGTGGAAGGATGAAATTGTATTAATAAATGTATCTAAATAATGTTAATGAAAATATGTCAATCATTATTTGAATATGTTGGTAACCCATTGTATCAAAGTGATAATGCCATTGAAGTCAGTGTTTGGAGGATATGTTGGCACGGTTTGCCAACATATCCCATGCCAATATATCCTCCAAACACTGGCGTCTCGGGCATTATCACTTAAATAAATACTGTTACATTAGTTTGTAAGATAGCCTTAACTTAAGGCTATTTACTGTATGGCAAAAGTGATATTGAATTGTCAATGTAACCAAATATCAACATTTGAAGGAGATATATATTTTGTGGCACTGACTTAGTCTGTCTTAAATTCCAGTTGGTCTACAAATAAGTTAATGATTAAATCAAATCAAACTTTAAATGTACTTTAAATACAGTTGTATTCGATTTAGATGGAGATGGAGACAGGAATCCAACATATCCATTATGAATTTGTAGACCAAGTGGAATGTAATCCAGACTAAATCAGTGGCACAAAATATACATCTGTTTCAAATGTTGATATTTGGTTGCATTGACAACCAAACACAATTCAATATCCAGTTTGTCTACAAATGAATAATGAATATGTTGGAATCACGTCTCCATCTCAACCCAAAATCTAAGTTAAAGAATAGGACTAAATCAAATCAAACATTAAATGTGGTTTGATTTGATTTAGTCCTAATCTTTCATTTAGGTCTTTCGTTGAGATGGAGACATGGATCCAACATATTAATTATTAACTTGAAGAGTATATTTGAAATCAACCAAAGCTTGAAACCCTAAGCCTATATGTGTTGCCTATTTTTAGTTGAACCCTGGGTTGAATAGAAACAATAGCTGTTGATTTTGCAAATGCTACATAGGCCTATTAGATAATATGACTTAATGAATGTTAACATTTGATTTGCTCTGTTAAACCTACCATTTGGAATGACTTCGATAGCAACAGTAAATCTATTTGGTTATTAAGAGACCTCTTAATTCTCACAATAGCACATTGGTTGTAGTCAGTGACAAATATCATAGCTGTGCAGGGCTTGATTAAAATCCTGTATGGGAGACCAAAGGGTAGCTGTAGATCAGTAGAGGTAGGAGATGCTGCCAAGTCTTTTGTTATTTTTCTGATATTGGATATAACGTTGAAGATCTGACGTTGTTTCAAAGATACAAATTCAGCATATTTTAGATAAGCTTTGTCCATGTTGAAATTTCACCTTCAAAACTTTTTTCACACTCAACCATTTTGTACACTCAGTGTACAAAACATATTTCCATGACATAAACTGACAAGGTGAGTCCAGGTGAAAGCTATGATCCCTTATTTGTCACTTGTTAAATCCACTTCAATTAGTGTAGATGAATGAGAGTAGACAGGTTAAAGAAGGATTTTTAAGCCTTGAGACAATTGAGATGGATTGTGTATGTGTGACATTCAGAGGGTGAATGGGCTAGACAAAAGATTTAAGTGACTTTGAACGGAGAAAGGTAGTAGGTGCCAGGTGCACCGGTTTGAATGTCTCAAGAACTGCAACGCTGCTGTGTTTTTCACACTCAAGCATTTCCAGTGTTTATCAAGAATGATAAACACTGCCTCCCGAGTGGCACAGCGGTCTAAGGCACTGCAGACCCGGGTTTGATCCCAGGCTGTGTCTCAACCGGCCGTGACTGAGAGTCCCATAGGGCGGCGCACAATTGGCCCAGCGCTGTCCGGGTTAGGGGAGGGTTTGGCCGGGCGCTCTAGCAACTGTTTGTGGCTGGTCAGGTGCCTGCAGGCTGATTTCGGTCGTCAGTTGAACGGTGTTTCCTCCGACACATTGGTGTGCGGCTGACTTCCAGGTTAAGCGGGCAGGTGTTAAGGAACGCGGTTTGGTGGGTCATGTTGTGGAGGACGCATGACTCGACTTTCGCCTCTCCCGAGCCCATTGGGGAGTTGCAGCAATGAGACAAAATCGTAATTGGATCACAATTGGATATCATGAGAGAAAAAAAATAATGGTCCACCACCCAAAGAACATCCAGCCAACTTGACACAACTGTGGGAAGCATTGGAGTCAACATGGGCCAGCATCCCTGTGGAACGCTTTCGACACCTTGTAGAGTCCATGCCCTGACGAATTGAGGTTGTATTGAGGGCAAAAGGGGGTGCAACTCAATATTTTGTACATAGTGTATTTTCCACATAGATTTCACGTTACAATACATTGACAAATAATGTTGATTCAACCAGTTTGTGCCTAGTGAGATGGAACATTGTATCAAGAAAATGTTTACTTTTGACTACAGAGGAGGATGTCGCTTCAACCATGACATGACTTCGGGGGACAACAGCAGAGTCCTGAAAGAACACGGACTGGAGGAACTGAACAGATCTGAGCTGTGCACCCTTCTGCTTCAGAATGATGGCTTCCTCTTACCACCAGTACGTAACACTGCAGTAGGCCCCTTTGCTAAAGTATACTCTGTCTGGTTAAGGCCTTGTGTTTAGTGATCATGATCTAAATTAAGTTCATGTTCCGCCAATCTTGTGCTGTGGTGTGCAGATGTATACATGGAATATCCCAGAATATTGTGTGTGTGTGTACTCATACATGCATGTGTATGGGTGTGTGTGCATGCATGTGTGTTTGTGTGTATTGTTTTTCTCATACAAACATTTCCTTCTGCTAGGTGTGCCACAACTACAACAACGGCGTTGGAGAGTATGGCAAATGCCAGGATGGCGAGACATGCAAGAGGCTCCACATCTGTGAGATGTATCTCAGGGGTAGCTGCAACTGTCCCAGATGCCATGATTTCTACGAACCCCACCCATTAAAAATCCTACAGGACAAAGGGGTGCCCAACGAGCTCATTGCCTCCCTGAAGTCGGTGTACATGAACATTGAGTGGTTGCAAAAGCAAGACCGTGTCATGCAAGGCAAGGGGCAACATCAAAGAGCTAAAGCTAATGCAACCGCTAACACAAGTAACAAGTCTAACAGAGGCCCACTGAGCACTCACGGTAAGGCCGACACTGTTATTAGCATGTTAACTCATAAGTTATTAAACAATATTGTGTTATACCTTAATATAGTTTTACTAAAGTGTAAAGATGGTAAAGTGAGTTTGTTTAATTAATGAGAACATAGCATTTAGTGGAACCTAAATGCTACTTCCTAATATCTTCAGGAGTTAGAAGAAATAGTGTGTGATTATAGATGCATTCTCATTTTTTTATTATTTTTTATTTTTTTATTTCACCTTTATTTAACCAGGTAGGCTAGTTGAGAACAAGTTCTCATTTGCAACTGCGACCTGGCCAAGATAAAGCATAGCAGTGTGAACAGACAACACAGAGTTACACATGGAGTAAACAATTAACAAGTCAATAACACAGTAGAAAAAAGGGGGAGTCTATATACAATGTGTGCATAAGGCATGAGGAGGTAGGCGAATAATTACAATTTTGCAGATTAGCACTGGAGTGATAAATGATCAGATGGTCAAGTACAGGTAGAGATATTGGTGTGCAAAAGAGCAGAAAAGTAAATAAATAAAAACAGTATAAAAACAGTATGGGAATGAGGTAGGTGAAAATGGGTGGGCTATTTACCAATAGACTATGTACAGCTGCAGCGATTGGTTAGCTGCTCAGATAGCTGATGTTTGAAGTTGGTGAGGGAGATAAGTCTCCAACTTCAGCGATTTTTGCAGTTCGTTCCAGTCACAGGCAGCAGAGTACTGGAACGAAAGGCGGCCAAATGAGGTGTTGGCTTTAGGGATGATCAGTGAGATACACCTGCTGGAGCGCGTGCTACGGATGGGTGTTGCCATCGTGACCAGTGAACTGAGATAAGGCGGAGCTTTACCTAGCATGGACTTGTAGATGACCTGGAGCCAGTGGGTCTGGCGACGAATATGTAGCGAGGGCCAGCCGACTAGAGCATACAAGTCGCAGTGGTGGGTGGTATAAGGTGCTTTAGTGACAAAACGGATGGCACTGTGATAGACTGCATCCAGTTTGCTGAGTAGAGTGTTGGAAGCCATTTTGTAGATGACATCGCCGAAGTCGAGGATCGGTAGGATAGTCAGTTTTACTAGGGTAAGCTTGGCGGCGTGAGTGAAGGAGGCGTTGTTGCGGAATAGAAAGCCGACTCTTGATTTGATTTTCGATTGGAGATGTTTGATATGAGTCTGGAAGGAGAGTTTGCAGTCTAGCCAGACACCTAGGTACTTATAGATGTCCACATATTCAAGGTCGGAACCATCCAGGGTGGTGATGCTAGTCGGGCATGCGGGTGCAGGCAGCGATCGGTTGAAAAGCATGCATTTGGTTTTACTAGCGTTTTAAGAGCAGTTGGAGGCCACGGAAGGAGTGTTGTATGGCATTGAAGCTCGTTTGGAGGTTAGATAGCACAGTGTCCAATGACGGGCCGAAAGTATATAGAATGGTGTCGTCTGCGTAGAGGTGGATCAGGGAATCGCCCGCAGCAAGAGCAACATCATTGATATATACAGAGAAAAGAGTCGGCCCGAGAATTGAACCCTGTGACACCCCCATAGAGACTGCCAGAGGACCGGACAGCATGCGCTCCGATTTGACACACTGAACTCTGTCTGCAAAGTAATTGGGTAAGCCAGTGTCACTCATAACTGCAACCCACCTCTCACATGACCAGGGGCCTACTTGGGTCCCGACTCATGGTTTAAGAAACCCTGGGCTACAGTATAGGCTACTAAATAAAATATCCAGTGACACTGGCTTACCCAATGATAAAGATCCATTCATGATAACGCTTGAATATACGTAGGCTACTCACCGGTGATGGACGATTTGCTTGAGCCAATCAAAATAACTGGTTCTTTGCTTAATATTGGCAGGTGTTGAGAAAACATTTGGTAGCTTCTGCAGACAGATTAGTCCTCTCTGTTCAGCAAGAGACATTTGCATTTCAAACGAAGTTTTTCCCGCGATTGTATTTAGACATTAACGAAAGGCCTATAGCTTGCTCTTCACTGACAACCGCAACAATATAATTAGAATACACAGAACGGTTGTGTCCATTGAAGTCAGGACTGGCAGGCATCTTGAGTGTACTCATGAGTTTACCAGTCAAATTGCCAGGGTTAGAGGTTCCAAGACCCTTCCATGGATTATAGGTCTATGGCCACAACGCAACAAGCAGTTGGATATTTGGTGCGCTTGCTGCCCAAATTGCGGCTCTCTGTGGTATTATTTTGAATGCTTTTATTAATGTCTGTACAGACAGGAGTAGGCTAATTATATATTTTTGGAAAATATGTTTACATTTATCAGAGGTTGCTGCAGAAACTCCAGCACCCCTATTTCCCGCTCCTATGCTCGCCAGACTCAGGGCGCTCCACCTCCAAGAGGTTGAGCATGATACTGCTACTCCTGCTGCTGCTGCCACCGCTGCCCTTAACACAAGCCAGAGGTCCAACAGACCTAGTCAAGGTAACGGCAATACTGCACGTAACATGGTGGTCATGCAGTCACATCATTGATGTCAAGAATCAACATATAGGTTCATTGTGGCTTTCTTGTCTGAAATAACATTTGGCAGAAACTATTTTATGTGCTCAGTTACAGTGTATTTGTATGATTATTAACTGGTATTAAGATCCGATGAGTGATGAACATTAAGAACAAGTTCCCAGTCACAAGCTATCAAAATGTATAGATGTTGATTCTATTGGCATGGTAAATGAAATGTCCAGTTCTCTTTTTCAGATAAAGCTGAAATATGCATGTACTTCATCAAGGGCAGTTGCATACACGGTGGTAAGACAGCATTTTCAAAGCATAATTTTATGAATAATCAATGCTTAGAGCTTAATAAACACAAGACTTCAAAACCTAACTTTACTCATATTTCAGATAAGTGCTTTAAAGCCCACTCTACCATGCCCTACCAATGGGAGGTGAGGGAGGGACTAAACTGGACAGCTCTACAAAACAACGAGGTAATTGAGAAGGACTATTGCGACCCAGCAAAGACATACAGGTGGGCTCTACCTTTAAGAAGAATTCACTTGAATGGGCAGTAACACGTAGGGCTCTTGGTCCATGGGGGGCAAATGTTGCTAGTTGCTAATACAATGAGTTATTAATGCCATATACGCTTCTAGTTAGTGTGATATACAGCTTCCCCTATTGTGATTGCTGATTGTTCGCTGTCTTTTATTCTCTCGTCTAGTCGTGGAGTCCAGCCTGTGTGTTTCGATACGATGACTTGCGGCCTGAACAAAGCCCGGCGTCTCTCCACCGTCTCCTCTGTGCTACAGCCTACCTTCATCCTCACCACGGAGTGGGCCTGGTTCTGGGAGGACGAGTTTGGAAACTGGATCCAGTACGCATCAGCAGTGAGTGACGACGAGCACTGTTGAATAGTGATGGTTGAATAGGACAGAGTTCAGTCCCTCTTTAAATAGAAATGATGCAAATAATGCATAACCTCCATGTTTTCTGTCTTGCCCTACAGATCAGTGGACACAGTGCAGCCACCATCACCAGTGAAGACCTGGAGAAGAGGTTCCAGGAAGACAACAAGGCTGTGATAGAGTTCACTGCGGGGTCACAGACCTATGAATTCAGTTTCCCTGGTGAGCACAGATGACGTGATATCGAAGATAAACCAACTGCAGCCTTAAAACTATATACACCAAACATAGTATATTACGAACAGATATGCAGTGATTCTTACAGCTACTGCTGTATGTGACAAATTGAGAGATTTCTCGATGGAGTCACTATGGTAAAACAATGACCTGCATGTGAAGTGAACTGTCTGTTGTTACAACAGCTCTGCTCCTTTTCAGACATGATTCAAACAAACAAGCAGTACACCACCAAGAAGGTTGTGAGAAGACGGCCTGTGTTTGTCTCTTCAGCTGATGCACAAACTATCAAAACCAGGTAAGATAAAGCTGTGAATGTTTTTTGCATGGATCAATTTGCTCTTGAAATGACTCTCCTGGGAATTGTTCACTCACTTCACCACTAGGCTCCTCATGTGTTCTCTTGCCTTGAAAGATGTCTATAGAAGAGGAGTAGCTGACCGGGTGCACGTTTTGATTTTGCCGTAGCACTATAGCCTTGTACGAACCATCCTGATGACGCAAACTTACATTCTGTTTCGCAACACGGATACAGTATGGCAACGACCAGATTCAAACCATTTGAGCACATCCCTCTCCCTCCACCGTACAGCCGGACCAATCAGCAGCGTCCTCTGATAATCTGTGGGGGTGGTTTAGTTGATGATGACAACGAGAAGTGCCTGGAGGTTGGTGTTGATGCTGCTATAGCAGCAGTTATTAAAGAACTGGAGGCAATAGGTTAATTGAAAGAACAGCAAAAAACTGCATTGAAGACTTTTCTTGGGGTAGAAGATGTTTTATCGGACTGGATTCGGAAAGAGCTTGATTTACCAGCTAGTTCCGCTGGTAGGCTGGACAATAGAATAAGTAAATATTCACCCAAGGCTGAAGAACAGCCAAAGGAACATTGGCTGAGCTGGGACACCAGCGCGAGGCCATAGCAAATGGATTGAAACAAACCTTCGCTGAGCCTCTTCTGACTGAAGTTGTGATCTGTTTCACGTGTCCTTGTGATTGTCTCCATGCCCCTCCAGGTGTCGCTCATCTTCCCCATCATCCCCTGTGTATTTATACTTGTGTTCTGTGTTTGTCTGTGTTTGTTGCCAGTTCATCTTGTTTGTCAAGCCAACCAGTGTTTTTGTGTCAGCTCCTGCTTTTCCCCAGTCTCTCTTTTCCCATCCTCCTGGTTTTTGATCAACCTTTGCCACATCTCTGGATTACCAACCTCTGCCTGACCTGACCCTGAGCCGGCCTACCATTCTGTACCTTTGCCCCATCTCTGGATTACCAACCTCTGCCTGACCTGACCCTGAGCCTGCCTACCATTCTGTACCTTTGCCCCATCTCTGGATTACCAACCTCTGCCTGACCTGACCCTGAGCCTGCCTACCATTCTGTACCTTTGCCCCATCTCTGGATTACCAACCTCTGCCTGACCTGACCCTGAGCCTGCCTACCATTCTGTACCTTTGCCCCATCTCTGGATTACCAACCTCTGCCTAACCTGACCCTGCCTACCATTCTGTACCTTTGCCCCATCTCTGGATTACCAACCTCTGCCTAACCTGACCCTGAGCCTGCCTACCATTCTGTACCTTTGCCCCATCTCTGGATTACCAACCTCTGCCTAACCTGACCCTGAGCCTGCCTACCATTCTGTACCTTTGCCCCTGCTGCTGTAATAAACATTGTTACTTCAACACGGTCTGCATCTGGGTCTTACCTTGATCCTTGATAGAAGGGATACTTAGAATTCAATTTCCCCTAAATGGCACCAAAAGAAGTATCCCTTTTTATTTTATAAATATTATTTTATAAATAACAACTCAGTGGTGTCAAGTGTGCTTACATCTGCGCAATGAGCAAGTATAGAAAAATTGCAACTTCTGACTTTTTCTGGTCTAGCGATCGATGACAGCAGAGCTCGCTGCCCAGACTTGCATCATTAAAAATAGGAGATTCTCCTGATTAAAAATGGTGTCCAACGTGAATTTTTTTTTTAATATACACATTGTGAGATATTTGGTCGAAATAGACAGACGTGTCCTTGTAGAATTTCCCCATAGCGAAACAATGGAGCAGTAGCCTCAACAGTAATGTGTAATTCCTGACATTTGAAAGACTAGCGTTTGATGACAGCAGAGCTCGCTTCCCAGACTTACATCATTACAAAGAGGAGATTGTAGTGTTTTATTATGTTGTCAGACTTGAAAATAATCTAAATATATACATTTTGTAGATATCTGGCGAAATAGACAGACATACCCCTATTTCCCCTATAGGAAACAATGGGACGAGCTCTGAAGTTTTAACTTCCAGCAATTGATCACAGCATAATACTTTACCCAAACGTGTGTACATCATCAGAAAGAATAGATTATCTTGATTAAAATGCTATAGAACTTCAAAACAACAGAATACATAAATATATTGATATTTGGTGAAATAGACAGACTTCCCCCAAAACAATGGCAGTCTAAAAAGTATTTTATTTAGCCAGGTTACTATTTATCTGCAACCATTTTGCCTTTTTTACTTTTGTTTTACATTTTGTGGTTGAACTGGACAACCAAATGTCTCTTTGCATTTTTACCTTTAGGAATATTTTTTTGTTCTTCTACATTTCAGAAAAAGGGCTCCGATCAATCACTCAAATTTCAGAGCTTTACCAGGACACTGGGACAAGGCACAAACCCCTGAAACCGGACACAAGGTATTATATTATATACAGTACATACCAGATGCAAGGAACCTGCCGTTTTAGACCAATGGAGATGACTGTTTGGAGCAGTTATTTTGCCCAGGAACAAAACAATCTGTCCCTACATGGTAGGCTAATGGTGTATTATGACTGTTTCTCTGTCTCCCATCATGTCCCTATCAGAGAATTGACCTTCCGTGCTCGTCAGTGGAGTATAAGGAGATTCAAGGACTTTTTCAGAACACCATGAGAGGCTTCAGCATCCACCAAATCGAGAGGATTCAGAACAAAGCCCTTTGGGAAGTCTTTCAGTGGTACGTTCCCTCAGACTACATACACTTTCAATTGACAATCACCTATTGATTTTTTTAACCTTTATTTAACTAGGTAAGCCAGTTAAGAACAAATTCTTATTTACAATGACAACCTACCCTAGCCAAACCCGGATGACGCTGGGCCAATTGTGTGTCGCCCTATGGGACTCCCAATCACAGCCGGATGTGATACAGCCTGATGCTCACTTCCTGACTGCACCCACAATAATTGCACATTATACAATATTTCTCTCTCTCGACTAACTTTCTGTCACAAATATAATCTCAAAAGGAAATACAAATAATTTATTTTCAATACATTCTGCACACTGTCGACAGTGCTTCTAGAGGACATACACTGATTGCAAGGCAAAGAGATGTATTTCTATTATTCTGATTGCAAGGCAAAGGGATTTATTTGATTTATTCTGATTGCAAGGCAACGGGATTTATTTGATTTATTCTGATTGCATGGCAAATGGATTTATTTGATCTATTCTGATTGCAAGGCAAAGGGATTTATTTGATTTATTCTGATTGCATGGCAAATGGATTTATTTGATCTATTCTGATTGCAAGGCAAAGGGATTTATTTGATTTATTCTGATTGCATGGCAAATGGATTTATTTGATTTATTCTGATTGCAAGGCAAATGTATTTATTTGATCTATTCTGATTGCAAGGCAAAGGGATCTCATGAAGAAGAACAACAGAGGGAGGAATGTGACGGAGAAACAGCTTTTCCATGGCACAGACTCCAAATACCTCGATGCCATCTGCCTTAACAACTTTGACTGGCGGATCTGTGGACTAAATGGGACAACCTATGGGAAAGGTGAGCTGTCTCATGTGCTTGTGCTATTACATGTCATTCTAATTATTGACATAAATCAACATGATATATCGTTGATATAATATAGTTTCCTGTGATGAATGATTACTGCTTACCCCTTCATCCAATTTCAGGGAGTTACTTTGCCAGGGATGCCAAATACTCCAACAGCTACACTGGCCAATTAAATACGAGGTTCATGTTTGTCTGTCGTGTGTTGGTGGGAGATTACATCAAAGGGCACTCGAGCTTCCTCCGGCCCCCCTCGAAGGACGGAGGGGACACCATCTTCTATGACAGCTGTGTGGATGACGTCAGCAACCCCTCCATCTTTGTGGTGTTCGAGAAGCACCAGGTATACCCAGAGTACCTCATCCATTATGGTGAGGACGATGCATGGTCACAAGGATACCAGCAATACTACCGTCCAGCTCCTGTACCTGCACCAGCACCAGCATACAGACCAGCGGCTGCCACAGCGCCTAGACCAGCACCAGCATACAGACCAGCGGCTGCCCCAGTGCCTAGACCAGCACCAGTATACAGACCAGTGCCTATACCTGCACCAACATACACACCATCACCAACCCCTGCACCTAAACCTGACAGCTCCTGTGTCATTAGTTGAGGCTGACTGCGAGTGGTGAATTGTGAACCTTTTTGATATTAAACCGAGGCAAAAACATATGCTTTTGTGAATTAGAGAAATGGATTTAGCACTCTGTTAAATGTTTGACAAATTACAGATAATATTGGGATGCACCTTACTATGATTACTAGATGTTCTGTTTTCTACAATGCAAGCATTTTTGTAGTGCTACTGACATTATATAATAGCAAATTGCGAACCTCACAACAAAAGTAGTTGTGTACATTATAAGCTTTATACCTTTACAGTACAGTGGTTTTACAGTATATTCTGATGTGCATCAGTTCAATGGTTGTGCAATTATGAGTTTCATTTATTTTATTAATATAATCCATCTGTTTTCTTTGCTTTATTAATGTTACTGAGCGAGGGAGGGAGGGAAATGCAGAATGTTTACATTCTGTCAGAACATGTTATGGTTAGACATCAGATATCCTATGGAAAGGAGAAAGGCCACAGTCAACAAGACAGCCATGAGTTGGGGAGGAGTGAGGAATTTGGACTGAGGTCAGGTCAGATGAAGTGAGAAAGAACAGAAATCACTAAAGTCCTGTCTAGCAACAGAGATCTATTGGCTGTCCAGATGTGTAAGGACGGGAAGGTATAGCAGGAAGGTTTAAATACCAGTGCTTGTGTAAATATGTCTTTGTCATTCAGTTGTTTGACCCATTGGGTGAATAAACTTGATTTGAGCTTTACTAGTCGTCTGAGTTTCTACTCCGTTTATTTAGAATCCAACAGTTGGCGCTGCGAGCAGGGTTCACCACGATTTACAGTCGAACTAGAGAGTCGGAATCAGTGAAACGAGCTGGCACCAGAAACAAGGTAGGCACAATTCCTACATCTGTTACCACCAATTCTGACATCTTGGGGAGATGAGAATCGTAGGCTGAAAATTATAGGATACGGACCCAGAAAACCTGAGTTTATTCAGTAGGCCCATTGTCTAACAACCGGTCGTAAATATATGGTGTAGGGTAGGTTCCATAAGGAGAGGTCCCGAGTGGAGCTAGTTCTCTCTGAGATCCATGAGTGACATGTAGGATAGGTCCCTAGTGGGGGTCTTCCCCTGTGAGATATGAAAGTCCCAGCCGCAGTGGCAGTGAGGCATTAGAGTGTATGTACAGTTGAAGTCTGAAGTTTACATACACTTAGGTTGGAGTCATTAACACTCGTTTTTCAACCACTCCACAAATTTCTTGTTAACAAACTATAGTTTTGTCAATTTGGGATTTTCTTTATTTTTACTATTTTCTACATTGTAGAATAATAGAAGAGATCAAAACTATGAAATAACACACATTGAATCATGTAGTAACCCAAAAAGTGTTAAACAAATCAAAATATATTTTCTATTTGAGATTCTTCAAAGTAGCCACCATTTGCCTTGAAGATAGCTTTGCACACTTTATATAATGGCAAATTGTGAACCTCACAACATGAAGTAGTTGTGTACATTATAAGCTTTATACATTTATAGTACAGTACAGTACTTTTACAGTATCTGCTGATGTGCATCAGTTCAATGTTTGTACGATTAGGGGTTTCCTTCATTTTATGAATATAATCCATCTGTTTTCTTTGCATTAATCACAATTTTGTAAATATTTTGAGAAGTATAATTTTGCTGATTGAAGTAGCACTTTATTCATTCTTATGAACACACCGGAATGTAAGTGTAAAGTTATGCACCAAGAATGAAATGAAACCAAGTGATTGTAATTGTAATGATGGGTAGGTTGACAACGTCACGTAAATAATGCGTGCACATTGATGTGGCTGGAAGCCGTACTTTGTTATGATTCTGAGCGATCAGATAGCTGGTAACAATGACAAGAAGCTGCTTTATGGGGAATTTTAAGTGGCTCGTTTCAGCTAGTTTTATCTTGTTCTTGATACCATGTCTTGTTTTGAGGTGTTTTGACTGATTTCATGTCAATGCTAATATGGCAAAAAAGCTTATCAACTACTGTCATGATGTATTTGAGAGACAACAAGCTCATTGTGCAAATGTATTTAAGTTTTCAATAAACATTTGGAGACATAATAGAGTTAACATGTTGACAACAATCTAAGATAACCCCCTCTGTTTTGCCCCATAGTTGTCAGTTTTGTTGCTAAACAACCAACCCATCTATGAGGACTGCTCCATCTGAGGAGTACCAATATGGCGGACGGTGGCTTCAAAACCTCTCATTGGAATAAATAGCAATCTAGGGTTTATATACATCATTGGTTAAAAATTATAATAATTCCAAAAATAAGTGACCGGGTCCAAAAATCTGACCGGGTCCGTTCGAATCCGGGTCTAATTGTCCTCGTTCTGATCTGGGACCAACGTTTTGGACCTGTGAAGTAGGGCATCAATTGGGCAATATGGCAGTCACCATACCCTACCTAGCGCAACACCAACAATTTAAAATTGGCAACTAAAATCATTCCAATCCCAATTAAAAGGAAAATGCAGTTTAGCAGGATTAGAGGGCTGGTTTTAGGAACATGCAGAGGGCTCAGAGCAGGGTGAGAAGGCTGTTTGCCCAGCTAGCTGGCTTTAGGACTATGGACAGAGAGAACATTGACGCAGTTCTCCAGAAGACAGTGCAGTTCTATAAGATGGCTAGGTAACTGTTTGACTTGACGTGTAACTAAACTTTTGACCCCTGTGCTGAGCTAGTGCGTAGTAGCTAATTGCAGTATGACATGTTTGTAGAATGTTAAGTCCCCTATCGACTGAGGTGAATGAAGCTACAGCAGCCAATGTGATAATGGCTGGAGTGCATTTCGGTTGTTTTTGCTGTTCTCCTAAATGCATTTGAGAGTTTTTGAATTGTGTAGAAATGGAGTAAATGAGCTGCCATACCCTAGGTTTAGATTAAATGACGCCTCTGCCATGAAGACCTCAACCCCTGGGAGCTTCATCCTCATTCTCCATTGAAGAAATTACAGCTTGATCAGGTTTGTCACTAGGGGGTGCCATCCAACCAACTATGTGGGTTTCATACTGTACTGCTCTGAAGGAGGGCCCAAAAGTTATATATCTTGTCCCATAATACGTCCCATATCTTCTCTTGCTGCGAAGGGTTGCCTCCATGCTGATTTAAAATAGTTGCCTACACAGCTGTCTAGAACTACGTGGACAACCTTTTACATAACAGAAGTCCAATTTTTGTTTACTGTTGCTGCCAACTACTTTATAGTCCTGACATGGAATTTTACAGGCAAATGACAGTCAATGCTGTTTTAAAATACTGTATGTTGCGACCTCCACAAAGCCAATAATATGATAAGATAGAAATCGGTAGAAATTAATGGCACTTAGCCCAAAGGCCGGCAGATGGCGATATAATGGACTCGGTTTCGTTAGTTTCGTTTTTACCTAAAGTTTGCCAGAAATAGAAAGTGAAAGTGATGCTGCGGTAGTCGCCTCAAGTCGCGTCTTTTCCATATTATTTTTCCCAAGGCTGTGGATAGTCAATGAGATCGATAAAGTAAGTGAAATCTTTGCTTAAAATAAATACATATTATGTTATATGCAGTGTTTTGGATTCACAAAAATTGCACCCTTAATGTTAGCCTAGTTTCTCAAAGTTAAGTGAACTCAGCTATGTAAAAATGTATGATGACTATCCAGTTACTCATTTGTATTTCACTCACAGGGAGGTGGACCTCTTGGACTTCTTAACTCAACAACAGTAGTCCAGCAATAGATCAGCTAAAACGATAGCCCTGATGTCACGAAGAATGTGCTCAATATTCTACCGTAGTTGGAGTCTTCCTATCGAGAGTAGGTCACAAGGTACGGGCTTTGACTGAATGCATATGGTGGAAAGTAGATACTGAAACAAGCCAATGGGCTGGTTATTTTTCCCTGATCACGGGACCTGTTTTACACTTTTCCCTATAATTGAATGCTACTGAGCCGTCATAGGGCTTTGAGTTTTCCCTCTTCCTGATCACATGACCAGGAAAAAAATCTGACCATAATCAGCCGTAGCATCAGTGCAATTTACACCACACACTTTGCATTGATCAATATGGACACAAGCACAGGAGGCTGCTGAGTGAATGAAATGGCATCAAACACATGGAAAGCATATATTTGCCATATATTTTATGTATTTGATACATTCCACTGACTCTGCTCCATCAATTACCATCAATTACCAACCTCCTGTGAGACATAATACATTATTATTACTTAACTGTCTGGATAGAATTGAGACATGCAGCTATGTTCTGATCATATTGATGCCCATAGGCCTAAGAGGTCTGCTGAACTATGGCCTGTCATGCTGTGTGAACGCTCTGCTGCAGTCCTTCTCTGCCACCTGGGAGCTGGTAGATCTGCTAGAAGGGTAAGCCAGGTGGCAGGTTACAATACTTTGCTATTAAGAATCAACATGTAACAAAGACATTAGTTAGCTTACTGGTAGTTATCAGGCTGCTTGTGGGAAAGCATTGAGTGCTGGGAATGCTATGTTCTTAGGTGGAACCCAGTTGACAAGGAGAGTGTCCCTTTGTATCTGAGGAAGGTGCTGCTAGCCATGCAGAGTGATCAATCCCAGCCTGCTCCTCATAAAGACTTCCTGCACTGCCTGGACAGAAATGACATCCGCGGTATGAGTAGTCTGTGTCATTACATAAAACATTTTAAAATGATGAATTACAAAGAATATAATTTTACTGTCTGCAACTTTAATATTGACAAGAATATGTTTCTCAGACAATGTTCAGCAGGATGCAGATGAGGTATTCCTTTCCATTTTAAACCTTATCCAACAACAGATGAGTGACAAGGCCTTGGTATGTACTACTTAAATTGACATAATATTAGATCAACTAAAAAATAACAACAGGGACACCCAACAAAAAGCATGTTGGAGATGATACGATAGGAAGCTTCTCTGTCTGTGTTCTCCATCCCCAGGCTCAGGAGATTCAGTCTCTGTACAAGGTTACCGTGGAGACATACCTTCAGTGTCTAGAATGTAAATACATCGAAACTGGGACCAGCTTTCTACTCAGCCTCCCCATGCACATAAGAGAGAGCCATGACTCCCTGGTGAGGGTTCCGTCAAACTTGGCATGAGTTTTCTCTTATATTGGGATTCTATTCAAAGTACTTAGCACGGAATGTTACATTGCTCTATTTGATAGCTGTCAAAGGGAGGATGTGGTTTGTTTAAAATGAAAATGTAGTCTCTGTGTCTTTCCTATTCTGTGGTCTTCCAGGAGGACTGCATGCGGTTCTTCTTCGAGCTTCAGGAGCTAAGGGATGGAGATAAGTGCTACTGTGAAAGGTGTGGAGAGAAGAAGCCATCCAAACAGGTCAGCTCTTTATAACTGAAGGGATGTTCCATTGTAGAGACTGTTGTGATTTGCCTGTTCACTGAATTACTCCATTTTGTTCTTTCTTATGTAGGGCTTCAAACTCATCTCCCTGCCCCTTGTCTTGTGTCTTCACCTGAAGAGATTCCGTAATTCCCGTGGTTACACCAGGAAACTACACTGCAAAGTCACCTTCCCAGAAACCCTGAACATTTCTGAGATCTTGACAGCAGAGGCACTGTCAGAACGTTATGTACAGGTAGATAGGCAGATGTTTACCATTTTTGTTTGAGGTATGCTAATATACAACATTATGCACATAAAACAATTACACATGGGCCTCTATCTAAACACAATGACATTTTATCACAACATCATTGGAGGGAAATAGTACAGCTGTACTGACGGACATCAAATTGTATTTGTTCGTTCTTTCAGAGTGACAGCCAGTACAGTTTGTGTGCAGTCATAGTGCACTCCGGCGTTGCCATGTTTGGACACTACACAGCATACGTTCGTCACAAGGACCAGAGCTGGTACCACGCTAATGATAGTTCTGTACGGCAGGTAAGAGAAAATGAGCGGAATAATGTTTACACCACTCAGCAAGTTTGTATTACACCTATACGTTTTTTGGTATCATTAAAAGTAACCTAACATTTGCACAAACACAGGTTAGCTGGAAGGAAGTACAGAACACCTATGGAGGAAGTCTAAGGTAAGGTTTTAACACAAAATGACTTCTCTTCAGAATGGCGACAACTCTCAGTATTATCCTCGATCAATTCTGGGGCGGAAATGGCATCAGTTGACAGGTGTCTTATCCTTTGTTAACAGAGAAGGCACAGCGTATATGCTGCTCTACAGACGAACCCCAGAGGGAAAGCAACAGGAGTGGTCCTCAGGCTGACGGAGCTAAAGGGATAAAGAGTGGAGACTGGAGACCGTAGGAATCAAGGACCAAACACAAAGTGCACGACTACCTATTGGAGGGGTTGTTGTCTTCATTTAGCATTGGGGATGTCATTTATCTGGATGATTTTCACTTTAAAATGATGGGTAATGGGTCATTGTTTATGTGCAATTACGTGGATTTGTTTAAGTATATGGGGTGTGGTGTGTATATGTTTTGAGGTTTTGTTTATACTGGATATGTTGGACATTCATAGGGCATTTCTGAGCTTAGCCAATAGGTGGAGGCAAACACCCTTCACCCTGTCATTAGTACAGTCATCTTGTAAGCTCCAGAGTCTACACATTCTGAAAGTGTTCTGAAACCACTATAAGACGGGTGGTTTGAAGAGAGTGCTGAGTTGAGGTATTCTGGGGGAAAACCTGAAAAAGGCCATTGACTCATTGGTGATAATATTTGCCTGACATGGAAACATGTGACTCACCTTGTTTCAGAACAATTGGTTTATACAGTAGTTACCGGTACTCTGTTCTGTTGTGATTTCACTACCGATATAATGCTGTCAACAGAGAAATAAACGGTCATTTTCCCAGCTAGCACCTGAAAATGTATTGCGTCTTTTCCCAGTTACTGATATGAGCCCTGCAAGACCTAAAACACTCACCGTATGTGCCACAGGCTCTCTCAACACTCATACTTAAATGTGGTTTGGAATGACATGCATTGAAATGTCATGTTCTTGTATAATCTTCTCTATTGTTATTTTCTTATCTTCTATTTATTCTCATTTGCCTATCATCTTTCTCTCAGAAAAGGAGAGTGAGGCACAGATAAAATATCTCCAATCCACCTATTCCTTCTCAACATACTTTACAGTATATACTTTACAGTGCATGTACAACTGGTACAGGCTGTCTGTCTGGGGAATCTCACACATAGTTAATAAAAACTGTTCCCACTACCCTAGCCAAGACTGAGGACCAGTTGAAATGGTGCCCGTGTGTGCGCAGCCTGCCTCGTGCTGACAGAATGGAAGACGTCTGCACAGTGCAACAGGTTAAGTAGCCTACGTGGGCATTTCCCACCCGCAGTCCCCGAGCAGTAGCAGAGTAATGTGTTCAGTGTGTACAGTGGTGATGTACAGTTATTTTGCTGGCGTGTCCCTGTTCCTTTTAGATGTTGCATTTCTAGAGTTGACGCTTGAGTCTACTCAACACTACAGAAATGTGACAGTTTTGTAAGTAAGTCTTACACCTCACTCTTGATTGGTAGATATACACTGCTCAAAAAAATAAAGGGAACACTTAGACAACACAATGTAACTCCAAGTCAATCACACTTCTGTGAAATCAAACTGTCCACTGATTGACAATAAATTTCACATGCTGTTGTGCAAATGGAATAGACAACAGGTGGAAATTATAGGCATTTAGCAAGACACCCCCTATAAAGGAGTGGTTCTGCAGGTGGTGACCACAGACCACTTCTCAGTTCCTATGCTTCCTGGCTGATGTTTTGGTCACTTTTGAATGCTGGCGGTGCTTTCACTCTAGTGGTAGCATGAGACGGAGTCTACAACCCACACAAGTGGCTGAGGTAGTGCAGCTCATCCAGGATGGCACATCAATGCGAGCTGTGGCAAAAAGGTTTGCTGTGTCTGTCAGCGTAGTGTCCAGAGCATGGAGGCGCTACCAGGAGATAGGCCAGTACATCAGGAGACGTGGAGGAGGCCGTAGGAGGGCAACAACCCAGCAGCAGGACCGCTACCTCCGCCTTTGTGCAAGGAGGGGCACTGCCAGAGCCCTGCAAAATGACCTCCAGCAGGTCACAAATGTGCATGCAGAAACAGACTCCATGAGGGTGGTATGAGGGCCCGACGTCCACAGGTGGGGGTTGTGCTTACAGCCCAACACCGTGCAGGACGTTTGGCATTTGCCAGAGAACACCAAGATTGGCAAATTCGCCACTGGCACCCTGTGCTCTTCACAGATGAAAGCAGGTTCACACTGAGCACGTGACAACACGTGACGGAGTCTGGAGACGCCGTGGAGAACGTTCTGCTGCCTGCAACATCCTCCAGCATGACCGGTTTGGAGGTGGGTCAGTCATGGTGTGGGGTGGCATTTCTTTGGGGGGGCCGCACAGCCCTCCATGTGCTCGCTAGAGGTAGACTGACTGCCATTAGGTTGGCGGATGGCCCTGGGTGCCTCCTAATGCAAGACAATGCTAGACCCATGTGGCTGGAGTGTGTCAGCAGTTCCTGCAAGAGGAAGGCATTGATGCTATGGACTGGCCCGCCCGTTCCCCAGACCTGAATCCAATTGAGCAGATCTGGGACATCATGTCTCGCTCCATCCACCAACGCCACATTGCACCACAGACTGTCCAGGAGTTGGCAGATGCTTTAGTCCAGGTCTGGGAGGAGATCCCTCAGGAGACCATCCACCACCTCATCAGGAGCATGCCTAGGCATTGTAGGGAGGTCATACAGGCACGTGGAGGCCACACACACCACTGAGCCTCATTTTGACTTGTTTTAAGGACATTACATCAAAGTTGGATCAGCCTGTAGTGTGGTTTTCCACTTTTTTTTCCATTTTTGGGCTGCCCCCTATAAATGCTACTCTGTCTTTGAATAAAATCCAATAAAAAGTCATTTGTCACATGCTTCGTAAACAACAGGTGAAATTCTTACTTTACTTTCCAACAATACCAATAGAAAAATAATAACATGAGGAATAAACAGAAAAATAATAGATATTTGACTTTGATAGTTGAAATAACAGTTTTGAATTTCAGTACTTACAGCAGTAAGACAATGACACAGAACAATGCGCCCAAAATAATTCTGAACATGGAGTTAGATGATATACCTCTTTTTCTCTCTCTTTCTCTTCTATTATAGTGGTAATTGAATTATTGATGCCCAGTTACAATGAGGCCAACACTAACCAGGTGTTATTGCGTGAATGTCCCCTTATAGTCACAGGATGGCTGGCGTGTGCCACAATTTTCACTCAGGGAGAACACCTGCCGTGACACACCCCTCCATACCACATCATGTGGCTCCAGTGTACACTTAACTTACCTTAACACAGGCAACACATTAGCTCCTATTCATACGTGTGGCACACGCTACATGTCTGCACCACCATTGTTGAGCCTCCCAGTCTGTCGTCTGTCCTTTGTACTGTCATTACCCACCTGGACAGTGGACACCTTATGGGAGGCACCTTATGAACCGTTCTTGTATTTGGAAGGTTTTCAGTCGGTCTGGAGGGTATTGGTTACTGTATTGTGTTTACAGGATCTACTCTTCAAGATCTTGGCAAGGTGACTTATCTCTGCCCATAACAGTGACCGTTCTTGACACGCCAAGAGCGAGGGAAGAGACTAAACTAGCATGTGGCCCAGCTGAACTCATTGCCTGACCACAGTGTCATCTAGGTCAGAGGTTCCCAAACTTTTTCACTCAGATCCCTCTTTCTATGGGCACAAGCACTGTTCATGACAGAAACTGTTCACAGCCCTCTTGTTGGCAGAGAAAAAAGCTAATTTTCTTGCAATTCTACATATTATGCCATGTCTAATGTTTATTGGTGTGATATTTGAGTGACTTTTTGACTACAAAATCTATGGGCTAAAAAACCTAGCTAAAGAAAACTTTAGCTGACTTGGGCTACTTGATCTGGACATTTCTGACAAGTTATAAATAGCTCTCTAAGGTATGACATGACTGACATGACAAGAGGAAAACTGATGATGTACTACCCAATTTCGAAATTGTACCTTGTGCATTCTTTCTACTATTACAACTTTCAAGAGTAAGTTGAAAGTCAGATTGAGTGCCCCAAAAAACTGATGTAGGTGATGATATTCTACAGGCTTTGCTGTGTGGAAACTCTCAAGTGCTAGTGTTGTCTTTGGGCAAGGCTTCCTAATGCTTTGGGTTCTTTGTTTATGTGTGTGTACCAGTTACTAGGAGAGTGTGGATGGTTTATGGTGCATTTCAGGAGCTCAGGTCAGTGGTTTGCTTGAGAATGTGAGTGAATCTTTGTGACATATCCCTACCCAACCCAGTATTCCGTCTGTCTTGCCAAAGATGGCAGTTTCAGAATTCAACATGGCTTCCTTTGGGCATTTCTCACTGCTTTCATCCACTTAGTAGCTGTGAAAGAGGGGTGTTACATCACTGGTGTCATCCGTCCAGTCTTCCTTCCTTCCTCTTTAGCAGTGTTTACTGCACAGTATATGCTGCTGTGCAGAGGATTCCATTCACAGAAATGCCAATTGACTCTCAGGGCTTTGTAGTCTAAAGCAATATTTTCTAATTATTCAGAGGACATTGACTTTTGTAGGATTGAGAGACAAACCCCCCTTTGTGTTGCCTTTACAGTCACCATCTCGTATCTAGAACCAGGACATTGCCAATGGCGTTAGTTAGAATAATATATGCCATTTAGCAGACGCTTTTATCCAAAGCGACTTACAGTCATGTGTGCATACATTCTACGTATGGGTGGTCCCGGGAATCGAACCCACTACCCTGGCGTTACAAGCGCCATGCTCTACCAACTGAGCTACAGAAGGATTTAGTGCTGAATTTTAACCTACTTCACCATGATGAAAAGCCTATGTTCCTCCATATGTCCAATGACAACTACTTTAATCTCTTATTTCTACCCTGTCATGACTAGGTCTACTCTTCTATTTTAATCTTAGTCAACCTGTCATCATGAAACCTCTAGCTTATCTACCGGCTGTCGTGGTTATGTAATGGGTTTTCAAAGAGGAAATGAATCTGCTTCACTCACCGTGTTGAGTGTGCAGACCCTGGTGTCCATGGTGAAGGGAGGATGTAAATAATAACAAACAAGAACTGAATGCGAATGTCTTTTGCATCACTTTGATATTTCCATTCGTATCAATGTAGAATAATATAATGGAATGTAGCACTGAAACACTATCCACTTGTTGTCTCTTGAAAATGAAAGGTGCATGATTCTGACCTGCCACAATAGGTTTATCATTAATTATAGCTGTACCGTCTAGTGGAAATGTAGACCAACGCCTAATTCTTGTGAGATGGTCTTCCATCTGTTGAGCAGTGAGACATCCATCTGTCAGTTCATTGTGGAGGTATCCCTGTGATGTACTTTGATTGGTGGCCTGTGACACTTCACCTTTGCTTCTAGGGTCATGACCCTTGACTCATATTGATGTCAGCACTGACTGACTGTGAATGCAGGCATGTGTTCCTACGATACTCTGTCTAAATGGTATTCCTAATAGTCCTAGGTTCCTACTAGTAACCCTTGTCTAAGATTCACTCATAAATTAAACTGTCTGGAAACAGTAGAATCTTTTCTCTGGTCATGTATAGGCTGGTCATATATAGGCTTCAGCTTTCCCCTTCTGGGTTCCTAAAATATATCCTCTCCAGAGGGAGTCTGGACCTCATGAAGTTTACCTCTCCCCTCGGTCAGCTTTGCTCCCAATGAGTCTAGTTAGCGTGAGGGTCGTAAAACTAAAACTGTACATCTGCTGTGTTTTCTAAGAGGATGTTGTATCATATGTCTGACCACCATAACTAAAGATTCAAAGACTGAGGGAGAGGTGTGGTTCGGATTTGGTTCGCTTTCTGTTGTTGTCACCCAGGAAATGAACTCAGACAATCTCATCTTCTTCAGAGCGTTGGCTAACAGCTAACATGATATGATGTCCCAGTCTCTATTCATTCTACCTCTATTACTACCCCTCTGTTAGCACCTTATCTTCATTAGTTGTCAAACTGTGATTCCAGGCCAGATCAGTGATCTGTCTCACTCCGTGAGATAGGCCTTCTCAGGTTGCAGGGGAGAAACGGTCCTCTCTGTTGACTTCACACAGGGCCCTGATAGCTGGCCCTGCCTGTGCATGCCATCGCAAAAGCCTCTGTATTCTCTTGCTCCAACATGTACAGCGGCATCCAATGGTTCCCACGCTTACAGTGACTTTTTATTTTGGCTGGTATTGCAAATGATTGCAAATGTTTAGATTCCTCTCAAGTATACTTTGAGAATGTGGGTTTCTTGTCCAAGCAGTTACTCATGGCTCATGTAGCCTATCTAATTTAACAACATTCATATCAGAAGAGCAGTATGCTGCCATATCATGTCAGGAAATAGGTGCATCGGTTTAAGAATTACATCACAAATTACTCTTCTGCAGAGAACAGTCCACTTTAGGCTATGACATAACAACTTTTCATGAATTTATGCAGCAATTGTAACCCTTCTCTTAGCAGTGCTGGAAGCTCAGACTATGGTTATTTCATCTAGCATATTCAGGTCACTCTCACTGTACTGTACTGCAAGCATGCAGGAACATATAGAATTAGAACCTCAGGCTAAACGGCTGCCTCATCATTCCAAGCTCTGGGCTGAAGTGATAAGTCCACAGCACAGTGTTGTATCTGCTCCTGACACATTTGGGGTGTGTCCCAAAACACCCTATTCTCTATTCCCAAAGGGATCTGGTCAAAATGAGTGCATTATATTGAGAATAGGGTGCCATTTGGGACCCTAACCTTAGATAGCGATCGTGTTGAGTGTGCTATGTGTGCAATCAGTTCTCTCATCAGCAGAAAAGTTAATGATTTGTGCAGGGGGACGTGTGGGGGGAGGCTCTTGTGACCCATGACACAAACTGAAACTGTTCTGTGCAAACATACTTTTTTGCCTCTCTGCTTGTGCCCCTTCACCATGTTTTAACATTGATCCAGACTGTATGTACTGTTCATTTGCTAAGGATTGTGGACTTGGCTCCTTCGAGCCGAGGTATCAACTGTCAAACCTTTTTGACCTGTTCTCTTCTTCAGCCGCTCCTATTTCCGGACAAAGGCCCTCTAATGCAGGTAGCTGGTGTTGGCATTCCGGCTGGATTCCTACCTTGGAGAAGTTGCTGGGATCTGGAGGAAAAATGCATGAAAACAAAGGCAGACTCTCATTCACAGGGTTTAAAGTTCTGTGGGAAAATGTGGGCAGGACAGGAGGTGGATGGCAGTGGAATGTGAACCTTGGCATAGCTCACCAGTTACTATGACAGTGACACACACACACAGCCTTGCAGACTGATAGGGTGGAGGTCCATAGAGAGAGAGAGAAAGGCAGCTATATAATAGGGTGTGATCTTAGTCAAGAGGACAGAGCAGAGTTAGTTTTTTAACATTTAGGCCTAGACTGTCGTTTTAGATCTTCCTTTGTAGTCGTGTTTGGAGACATTCAACAAACCATCAATCTATCATGAGCCATGATTGACAGAGATTGGCCGAGGGGACTTCTGATTATGAGGTAATTTCCTCTTAACCCCAGACCAGACTGTCCTATGGGTCTTCTCAATGGTGTCCTCCTCCTAAAGATCAGGAGGCATTTTGAACATAGCGTAGCATACGAATGATCAGTCTTCTGTTGAGCTAAGTTACATTGTCTGAAGCCTTACATCGTTCTATGGTAGCCAGGCTAGTTCTACCACACATGATCACACTTGTTGAGGAGTGAGACAAGGAGAGTTCAAGGTTGAGTAAGGTTTGTTAAGGTTCTGACCTCACCTTACTCCAACTACTATGACCCTTCTCTGAGCTGTATCTGAGCGGTGGTCTGTGAAGATTAAGTGCTCCGCTCTGCTCTCAGCAGAAGAGGAGCCAGGATGCTCTCGAAAAATAGTTTTCAACTTAAGGGGATGTGAAATTAGCTGGACAGTGGCCAAATGTTGTCAAATGGCCGCTGTCACGTATATTTGAATGCTTCGGCCCCCAAAAAACCATTGCCTCTGTGAAAGTGCTGTGTCTACCATGAGAAGCCTCCTACTTCTGAGGCTGAGAAACATTGGGCTTTACCTGATGTCACACAGGAAGATTGATAAACATCCTGAATGTCATCTGTTGATAAACACCCCAGCCATTTTCAAATGAAATCTTGTTTAGAAGTTTCTCTTGTCTTAACCTGCCATCTGTTCATCTTGTTTTATGTATGTGTTGGTTGGTTCTTCTTACACACAGATATCATGATGTGCATTCTTGTCTTGCAGTTTCTGAGAGCTTCTGGCCACTGCTATATTTAACGGGCAACAGCAGGAGAGGCAGCAATGTCTGGACTATACTACTTGGGAGGAAATAGACAGGTGGGCGGTCGACCCAGGAGGAGTGCCGGAGCCCGCCTGGGATTCGCTGGAGCAGTGCGAAGAGGGGTATAGAAGAATGGAGTTGGCGAAGCAAGCACGGCGGCGCGGACGGAAGCCCGAGAGTCAGCCCCAAAAATGTATTGGGGGGAGGCACAGGGGGAGTGTGGCAGAGTCAGGAGTCAGACCTGAGCCAACTCCCCCCGTTTATCGTGAGGAGCCAAGGAGGAGCTCAGAAACAGAGCTGGTGTTGGAGGTGAGCGAAGCAGAGACTGTGAAGGAGTTAATGGGGAAATTGGAGGAGAGAGATATGAGGGAGTTGCTGGTTTGGTGCATGAGGCACGACATTCGCCCGACGGAGCGTGTCAGGGATTTAATGGCACCTGGGTCAGCTCCCCATACTCATCCTGAAGTGCGTGCTAGGGGTCTGGTGAAGACTGTGCCAGCCTCACGCACCAGGCCTCCTGTGCATCTCCCGAGCCTTGCATGTCCTGTGCCATCTCAGCACTACAGTGCTCCTAGCAGTGCTAACCGTGGCGGGTGTGGTGCTGGTCAGGCACCGTGTTATGCGGTGGTTCGCACGGTGTCCCCAGTACGCGTGCTTAGCCCGGTGCGCTACATCACAGCTTCCCACATCTGCCGGGCTAGGGTGAAGATCCATCCAGGGCGGTTGGTGCCATCCCTGCTCTCAAGATCTCCAGTACGCCTTCACGGTCCGGTCCATCCAGTGCCACCTCCACACACCAGCCCTCCGGTGGCAGCTCCCCGCACCAGGCTTCCTGTGCGTGTCCTCGGCCCAGTAGCACCAGTGCCAGCACCACACATCAGGCCTACAGTGCGTTCCGCCTGTCCAGCGCTGCCGGAGCCTTCCTCCTCTCCAGTGCTGCCGGAGTCTCCCGCCTGTCCGGCGCTGCTGCCGGAGTCTCCCGCCTGTCCGGTGCTGCTGCCGGATTCTCCCGCCTGTCCGGCGCTGCTGCCGGAGTCTCCCGCCTGTCCGGCGCTGCTGCCGGAGTCTCCCGCCTGTCCAGTGCTGCTAGAGCCTTCCTCCTCTCCAGCGCAGCCGGAGTCTCCCGCCTGTTCGGCGCTACCAGAGCTCCCGCCCGTCAGTCCAGAGGCGCCAGAGCTACTCAGTCCAGCGCTGTCAGAGCCTTCCTCTCCAGCGTTGCCGGAGCTTCCCGTCTGCCCAGCATTGCCGGAGCTTCCCGTCTGCCCAGCGCCGCCTGAGCCACCCGTCTGCCCAGCGCCGCCTGAGCCACCCGTCTGCCCAGCGCCGCCTGAGCCACCCGTCTGCCCAGCGCCCCCTGAGCCACCCGTCTGCCCAGCGCCGCCTGAGCCGCCAGTCTGCCCAGCGCCACCAGTGCCGCCAGTCTGCCAAGCGCCAGTCTGTAAGGGGCCGCCTATGCCGCCAGTCTGCAAGGGGCCGCCTGTGCCGCCAGTCAGCCAGGGGCCGCCAGTGCCGCCAGTCAGCCAGGGGCCGCCAGTGCCGCCAGTCAGCCAGGGGCCGCCAGTGCCCCTCAGCCCAGAGCCGCCAGAGCCCCTCAGCCCAGAGCTTCCGCCCCTCTGTCCAGAGCTTCCGCCCCTCTGTCCAGAGCTTCCTCCCCTCTGTCCAGAGCTTCCGCCCCTCTGTCCAGAGCTTCCGCCCCTCTGTCCCGAGCTGCCCCTCAGTCCAGTGGGGTCATTTAGAGGGGTCGCCGTGGTTAGGAGGCCACGGAAGCAGACAATAAGGCGGACTAAGACAATGGTGAGGTGGGGTCCGCGGCCCGCGGCCCGCGCCAGAGCCGCCACCGCGGACAGATGCCCACCCAGACCCTCCCCTATAGGTTAAGGTTTTGCGGCCGGAGTCAGCACCTTTGGGGGGGGTACTGTCACGTTCTGACCTTTATTTCCTTTGTTTTGTATTTATTTAGTATGGTCAGGGCGTGAGTTGGGTGGGCAGTCTATGTTTGTTTTTCTATGTTTTGGGGTATTTCTATGTTTCGGCCTAGTATGGTTCTCAATCAGAGGCAGGTGTCATTAGTTGTCTCTGATTGAGAATCATACTTAGGTAGCCTGGGTTCCACTGTGTGTTTGTGGGTGATTGTTCCTGTCTTTGTGTTTGCACCAGATGGGACTGTTTTAGGTTTTCTCACATTTGTTGTTTTTGTTAGTTATCTCATGTGTAGTGTCTTTATAAATGAAAGAACATGAATAACCACCACGCTGCATTTTGGTCCGCCTCTACTTCACCTAAAGAAAACCCTTACAATATGAAGCTGTGTTTTGCATCATATGATGCAAAATCCATCATACGCGGATGATCTCTGTATTTTGAAAGTTACATATCTTGAAAATGTGATTGCTGACAAACAAAACATGTTGGGACTATGTCAAGAATGGACTAATGAAACAAATACCGGAGTTTCCCTGTCATATAAGACTACACAACAGTCATTGGAAGTCACTTCACCAGCAGTATTGTTTTTACTATTTCCATTACACTCCTAAATAGTGCAAAACAAATATTTCTTTCTTAGAAAGGGGTTATAGAAAGAGCTTATACTCCTGGTGGGGAGTGTGTGTGGAGTGTGTGGTTGGAGAGTTCTGGATGAATTACATGGGTAAATGAAAGGAGGCCTGCTGTAACCCACAGGTCCATTCTGGGAGAGGAGACAGCCTCTGATGTGGCTTTATAACATTTCCTAAAAAGCGCAAAGCCCCCTGGGATGATACCAAAACCAGTCATCAATGGAGTGGTGTGTGTGTGAGTGTGTGTGCCTCATTGTGCTGTATTGTTCATCCTTCCTTTGATATCTGAGGATACAGTTGGCTATCTGTGGCTTCCCACACACACACACAGTATGTCCTCCAGAGCCCTAGAAGAGGCCAGGGGAGCACACCCCATCAGGCAGTTGTTTTCTCTCCTTTACACAGTGTTGTGTCTTCAGGGGTGTGGTTCATTATAGCTGAAGCCCTCTATAGAGGTCCTGCCTTGGAGGCATTTTGTGCTTTCTCACAGCTATGACATCAGTCATGCACACCCATCTGTAGCCTGGGTTGTTATCTGAGACAGCTGGTGCACTAATATCTACTTTCGGCGTGTTTGTAATTCAATTCTTACACAACCTTTGATTTTGCACCGCAAAGTGATGCAAGGACCTTTTAATATTGAGGAAATATTAATTATGTATTAGAAGTCTGTATTTCTGCAGTTTGTACAGTCAAATCCTTCTTGATTTAAGCCTTCAAATCCTCCTTTTCTGTGCCTGTGTGAGGCACATTCATTCGGCTTGAGACCCAGCCCTCTCTAGTCCAAACCTCCGCTCATCTGCAGTCTGTTATGGCGGACCGGGGGATGACATCATGCTCGTCTCGGAGAGAGCAGTTGCTGGTAATTGGCGCTCTCTACTCCACCAGCGATGCGGGCCAAACGGAACACACACGGCGGAGCCAGGCAATGCAAGTCAGATGCACTGCTGGGTTTTTCCAGAGTGGCTGACTTGACTGGGGCCACAGAGAGAGCCAGATACAAGAGGCCTCCGAGAGGGGGCTGCTCCAACTGTAAATGTCAGAAATTAATGAAGGGGCCTCAACCCAAAATTGAATCTGATATAATGCGCTTCAGGCTAGCCCAGACGTTTGATCTGATTCACAATGTGGCGCTGTCGTCGACATCGACGGGGATAGAGCTGTGCCTATTCTGGATGTTATGACATGGCAGAAAGGATTTTCATGTGTTCTTGGATGCTTTTGTGGAATCAGAGCTAGGCATACATCAATGAGTGCACAGTTACCCACACAGCTTTCCATTAAAGTTGCATTGGAGCTCTGTACCTCTGTAGATCTCTCTGGTCAATAGGCCTAGAATGGTAAAAGCAACACTCTGTATTGTCGTTTCAAAGCGGCTGCAAACATCTTAATGTCATGCAGGGAGCTTGTTTTTGTATCTTTTTAATAATACAAAGGTCCACGAGGCATTCATTCACCGCTTATTCTGAAACCCTTAGTGCATGTTTGGTGATGGTAGGGAGATTACACATCTGGAAATAAGATTAGGCATTTGTTCACGGTTTAGATGTGTGTCTTGGGGACGCAAATTACACCAGTGGGACAATAACATGCAGCCATTTTTTTGTGGCAATGTGAGCTGAGGCGAATTGGCTACAGTGAATATGTGAAAAAAGCATGCTTTTGCCCTCTTTTTGGCCAGCCATCCACCTCTGTCTTGCAAAGGATCCTATTTGTTTGTACAGAGAGCTTTCACCATGTTTCCTGCTATGTGGTTGTTGAAGGAAACACCAGAGGCGAGGCATGTTGATTCTGTGATATTGTTGTTTGTGGAAATGTTGCATAAGCTTCCTCCTCATCTTTGTTGTTATCTGGAGATGTTGTGAGAACATGTTCGCTGCAGTTGGCACGTTTGGGAAAACCCCTAGAGTATGACAAACAAGTGAGGGCAGAGCTGAGCGTGTTGGCACGTGCCCGTCTCCCGCCTTCTCAGCCACGTTTGAGAGCGCTGGTGCCCCATATATTTATGCGAGATAGTCTGGGTGGTGAATGGAGGGCAGGGCGAGAGGCTCAGCGTGCCTCGCAGGTGGTGAGAAGAGATCACCACAGTTCCTGTGAAGAACAAAGTGCAACTCTGTGTGTCTGTGGGTGAAGAGCAGAGCATGCAGAACTGTCAGAGGAAGTGCCCGTGCAGACTTACCAGCGTTGGGCAGATGACTCACTGACAATCAAAATGAGATGTGTAGAGTGGTTGTTGCAATAGCCAGGCCTTGAATTTGTTAATGCATCATATAAGTGGGTATCTTAGGCAAGATAGTGCTGTAATTTCTTTGTCTTTGCAGTCCCCACATATTTAATTAATTTCCATTAAAGTGAAGAAATCTTTGAATCACACTTAATGTAAGATACAAATGTATTATTTTATTTTTAATTTTTTAATTTGATTTATTTCACCTTTATTTAACCAGGTATGCTAGTTGAGAACAAATTCTCATTTACAACTGCCACCTGGCCAAGATAAAGCATAGCAGTGTGAACAGACAACACAGAGTTACACATGGAGTAAACAATTAACAAGTCAATAACACAGTAGGAAAAAAAGAAAAAAAAGAAAAAAAAGAGAGTCTATATACACATTGTGTGCAAAAGGCATGAGGAGGTAGGCAAATAATTACAATTTTGCAGATTAACACTGGAGTGATAAATGATCAGATGGTCATGTACAGGTAGAGATATTGGTGTGCAAAAGAGGAGAAAAGTAAATAAATATAAACAGTATGGGGATGAGGTAGGTAAATTGGGTGGGCTATTTACCGATAGACTATGTTAGCTGCTCAGATAGCAGATGTTTGAAGTTGGTGAGGGAGATAAAAGTCTCCAACTTCAGCGATTTTTGCAATTCGTTCCAGTCACAGGCAGCAGAGAACTGGAACAAAAGGCGGCCAAATGAGGTGTTGGCTTTAGGGATGATCAGTGAGATACACCTGCTGGAGCGCGTGCTATGGGTGGGTGTTGCCATCGTGACCAGTGAACTGAGATAAGGCGGAGCTTTACCTAGCATGGACTTGTAGATGATCTGGAGCCAGTAGGTCTGTCGACGAATATGTAGCGTGAATTTAAGCTATTCCTGGTTATAATTTATTCTCTGTGGACTGTGTTGGGAAATGGTTGCTAGTTTTAGTTTGGCTGGTGTACGCCATTACAGTGATGATTTAGCCTCCTGACTTCCTGTGACAAGTCATCTTAGGACAGGAAGTGCAGCTTGTGAAGGATGACCCAGCTAGCTCCAGTCAAAGCCTATCTCATGACACTGCCCATTGGCTTGACTGTGAGAAAATATGTTTCCAATACGGCTGAAGCATCTTTCCTTTTCTTCTACAGTAACTCACTGCCGAGGCATATTTTCCAGCACACCCTCTCCCAACTGGTGAGCTAGCTGTCGAGGCAGCAACAGCGCCTGAGGGAGGAAATTATTGTAGCATATGGGAATGCGTTATCACTCCTCATTCCCCCAGTAGATCCCTCATGCTTCATACTGTACGCCACACATGTGAAGAAACACATGTTGCGGCTCTGACCGAATGACATGTTTTCTATCTGTCCCCCCATTTGATGTGAATTGTTCTAAGGTCATGTATATTGAAATGTATTTGCCAAATGTCATGTTGGTTCTTGTTGTTAGCCGGCACACAGTGGAAAGTGGCTGTATCATGTTCCCCTTGTATGTACCACTCTCTTGAGGAAGCAGACACAGCTGGGTAGTTATAGCTCTGTTGTTCTTCTTCTCATTTTAACAGTCAGATTGAAAGCAGGACACAGTGTACACTGTCATAGCCTGTTTGTCCACTTATATGGCTGCCTGTATGTCTGTCTGCTTACCGGTAGGTGCATTGTCACCTGACTTCCTTTGCTTGTGTCATGTTGACTTGACCTCTTAAATGCACTGTAGTGCAGCATGGAAGAATGGGTCATGTTGTTCAATGCAACTTCCTACCTAAAGCTGCAGCAGCCCCCCAACTCTGTGTTTGTGGGAACTGTGAAAATCCACAGGACCTTCATAGGCACCCTAGTGTGTACCTACTGGGCACAGATGTCATTTCAACATCTACTTTTGATTTACATTTGGTTGAGTTGTCAACGAACAGGAATTCAATGTGAAATGAACAAAGAATGTCACCATGTCATTGGCATATTTTCCAGCACACCCTCTCCCAACTGGTGAGCTAGCTGTTGAGGCAGCAACAGTGCCTGAGGGAGGAAATTATTGTAGCATATGGGAATGCGTTATCACTCCTCTTTCCCCCAGTAGATCCCTCATGCTTCATACTGTACCCAACACTTGGTAGAACCTTATCAGTTAGATGTGAAGAAACACATGTTGCGACTCTGACCGAATGACATGTTTTCTTTCTGTCCAACCTCTTGATTTGAATTGTTCCTGATGTGTAGTATCAGCCAATGTCTATTTATTTTCTTTCTTTAAAAACAACAACTATTTTCTACATTGTAGAATAACAGTGAAGACATTAAAACTATGAAATAACACATGGAATCATGTAGTAACCAAAAAAGTGCTAAACAAATCAACATATATTTTATATTTGAGATTCTTCAAAGTCGCCACCCTTTGCCTTTGTGACAGCTTTACACACTGTTGACATTCTCTCAACCAGCTTTGTGAGGTAGTCACCTGGAATACATTTCAATTAACAAGTGTGCCTTGTTAAAAGTTCATTTGTGGAATTTCTTCTTCCTTCTTAATTCGTTGTGTTGTGTTGTGACAAGGTATGAGTGGTATACAGAAGATAGCCCTATTTGGTAAAAGACCAAGTCCATATTATGTCAAGAACAGCTCAAATAAGCAAATAGAAATGACAGTCCATCATTACTTTAAGACATGAAGGTCAGTCAATGTGGAACATTTCAAGAAAGTTTTTTAAAGTGCAGTCACAAAAACCATCAAGCGCTATGATGAAACTGGCTCTTATGAGGACCACCAGAGGAAAGGAAGACCCAGAGTTACCTCTGCTGCAGAGGATCAGTTTGTTAGTGTTACCAGCATCAGAAATTGGAGCCCAAATAAATGCTTCACAGATTTCAAGTAACAGACACATCTCAACATCAACTGTTCAGAGGAGAGTGTGAATCAGGCCTTCGTGGTCTAATTGCTGCAAAGAAACCACTACTAAAAGGGCTGAGTCACTGGCTTACTGGGGCTCTCTCATGCCGTCCCTGGAAGGGGTGCGTCACCTGAGTGGGTTGATTCACTGATGTGGTCATCCTGTCTGGGTTGGCGCCCCCCCCTTGGGTTGTGCCATGGCAGATATCTTTGTGGGCTATACTCAGCCTTGTCTCAGGATGGTAAGTTGGTGGTTGAAGATATCCCTCTAGTGGTGTGGGGACTGTGCTTTGGCAAAGTGGGTGGGGTTATATCCTTCCTGTTTGGCCCTGTCCGGGGGTGTCCTCGGATGGGGCCACAGTGTCTCCTGACCCCTCCTGTCTCAGCCTCCAGTATTTATGCTGCAGTAGTTTATGTGTCGGGGGGCTAGGGTCAGTGGGTTATATCTGGAGTACTTCTCCTGTCCTATTCGGTGTCCTGTGTGAATCTAAGTGTGCGTTCTCTAATTCTCTCCTTCTCTCTTTCTTTCTCTCGGAGGAGGACCTGAGCCCTAGGACCATGCCCCAGGACTACCTGACATGATGACTCCTTGCTGTCCCCAGTCCACCTGGCCGTGCTGCTGCTCCAGTTTCAACTGTTCTGCCTTATTATTATTCGAACATGCTGGTCATTTATGAACATTTGAACATCTTGGCCATGTTCTGTAATAATCTTCACCCGGCACAGCCAGAAGAGGACTGGCCACCCCACATAGCCTGCTTCCTCTCTAGGTTTCTTCCTAGGTTTTGGCCTTTCTAGGGAGTTTTTCCTAGCCACCGTGCTTCTACACCTGCATTGCTTGCTGTTTGGGGTTTTAGGCTGGGTTTCTGTACAGCACTTTGAGATATCAGCTGATGTACGAAGGGCTATATAAATAAATTTGATTTGATTTGATTTAAAGGACACCAATAATAAGAAGAGACTTGCTTCGACCAAGAAACACGAGCAATGGACATTAGACCATGGATATCTGTCCTTTGGTCTGATGAGTCCAACTTCGAGATTTTTGGTTCCAACTGCCGTGTCTTTGTGAGACACAGAGTAGGTGAACGGATGATATCTGCATGTGTGGGTAGTGTGTAGGAGGTGTGGGTGTGGAGTTGGTTTGCAGGTGACACTCTGGGATTTATTTAGAATTCAAGGCACACTTAACCAGCATGGCTACCACAGCATTCTGCAGAGATACTCCCTCAAAACCTGGTTTGCGCTAAGTGGGACTATTATTTGTTTTTCAACAAGACAATGACCCAACACACCTCCAGGCTGTGTAAGGGCTATTAAACCAAGACAGAGTGTGATGGAGTGCTGCAGTAGATAACCTGGCCCACAAAATCATCCGTCCTCAACCCAATTGAAATGGTTTGGGATGAAGGAAAATACGCCAACAAGTGCTCAGCATATGTGGGAACTCCTTCAAGACTGTTGGAAAGGCATTCCAAGTGAAGCTGTTTGAGAAAATGCCAAGAGTGTGCAAAGCTGTGTGTGCAAAGAATCTCACATCTCAAATATATTTTGATTTGTTTAACACTTTTTTGTGTTAAATCCACAGGACCTTCATAGGCACCCTAGTGTGTACCTACTGGGCTTAAGGATAGGAATGATGATGGTGTCTAAGAATCGTTGACAGACATGTTCTCCACATGATTCCATATGTGTTATTTCATAGTTGTGATGTATTCTCTATTGTTCTACAATGTAGAAAAGAGTAAAAATAAAGAAAAACCCTTGCATGAGTAGGTGTGTCCAAACTTTTGACTGGTACTGTATATTGAAATGCATTTGCCAAATGTCATGTTGGTTCTTGTTGTTAGCCGGCACACAGTGGAAAGTGGCTGTATCATGTTCCCCTTGTATGTACCACTGTCTTGAGGAAGCAGACACAGCTAGGTAGTGATACCTCTGTTGTTCTTTCCTTTTTAACAGATTGCAAGCAGGTCACAGTGTAGACTAATAGCCTGTTTGTTTTGAGGAACTGGGAATCTCCACAGGACCCCATATTCACACTAGTGTGTACTCACTGGGCACAGACATCATCAGACATCATTTCAACGTCTAGTTTTGATTGAGTTGTCAACTAATGTGAATTTAACATGAAATCAACAAAAATGTTAGTTTTTCGAGACCAATCGGTTTTCCATGTTGATTCAATGTCATCACATTTCAGTTGTTGTTTTTTTATGATGTGGAAACAACGTTAATTCAACCAGTTTTTATCCCAGTGGGTATACCCTGGGCCTACAAACACACACTCAGTTTACACACCCAGGAGTAGTGGTCTCATAATGAATGACTACCATTACAGCAAAGGACATGGAGAAAAGAGCCACACCTTCAATGCTCTGTCATGTCTACAAACATCTCAGTTTGGATAATCACTCCTCCCACACTGTGCATTGCAGAGATTCCTGAAAATCTTTGGTCTCTTTACCAAGACTTAAATTTGATTAGTTTGAAATGAAAATGTCCTGTTGCATTGTGGTCAGTTTCATTGCTCAAAGTTTTATCCAGTTGCTCAGTTTTGTGCGTTGTGCAAGATAGAATAAGTCCTCCGTTATTTTTCCCCATTGAAAGTCCTCCTCCCCCTTGGGAGTATTTATGTATACCAGGGCTAACCATAAAGAGAGCCTCCCTTAGCCTTAATTTCCTCATTGACAGTGGGAATCCTGACCAAGGGCCTGAGCTCCAGCACAGCCATCACTCCAACCATAACACATGCCTCACTACTTCCTGTTATGGATGCTTACATAAGGCTTGGAAACACAGACATCCAAGGTCGTCCAATTCCAAAAACAGCCAGGACACCTTCTCTGTATTTGGCATCAATGAAAGTTCCAATAGGGTTATTATTCTGTAACCCAACCTTGCTTTTTTCTTATCAAGATATGCCCCAGATGATAGAATTACAGTATGTGCATCACTGTGTGTAAATTGATGACGGCAGGTGGATAAAGCAAGATTTGTGATTATGATTTGTTTACATGGCTTTAGTCTGACGTAGAATAATGGAAAAATTCAGCTTCCAGCAGAAGAAAGTTTGTTTTTTAAACATTGGATATGTCACATTCATCATTCCTAGAAATGAAAAGGCTACAACGATCTGAGTGCACTGTATGTCTGATGGATTTGATAGATGGGCACCATCCAACAGTGTGCTATGTAGGTCAGTGTGATGGCCTGATGGGCCGTTTTCCCAGTCCGGAAGACCACGGAGGATCCGAAGCGATGGGGGCCAAAACTGGACGAGTGATCCCCAGGGATGTGGCCTTGGTCCTGGGAAATGGTGGCCCAGGGTGAGCCTGGAGCATCGCGGCAAAGCCTCGGCAGCACTGTGAACCTCGCTTTCTCCTCTCACACAAGTGGACCGGCTGGTGTGGGGCTTGACATTGGAATAATAATGTTTAAGGGGAAAAATACTCTGGGCCTCTATTCTTCTTCCCAGAGTTTTGGTGGGAAGAATCGATGACTTCCTCTCATTTGACCTCAGGGACGAGGGAGGGATATGTCTCTTCAGAGGTGTATCTGGTTTTAAAATACCCAATAGCGCGATCTGAATAGTCCTTGTGGGAATTTTGTAGTCTGATTGTATATCACTTGATTCTCAAAATGTTGAAATAAGGCTTGTGTGTGTGACATGTTGTATGTATAATATACCTGCTACTCTCTTGAGTGGTCTCTTCATAATGGCATAGTCAAAACCCTGCTCTCTGATTGGCCCCAACCTTTATTAGGACATTATGATATCATAATAACATTTCTTTCTGATTGGCCACTTCATAATGACATCATACCCCTGCTCTCTGATTGGTTCCTCATTATGACATCATCATAACCCTGCTCTCTGATTAGTCCATCATAAGAACATGATATTATGAAAGGACAAATCAGAGAGCAGGGTTATGACAATGTCATTATGATGCACTAATCAGAAAGCAGAGTTATGATGATGTAATAATAAGGGGTCAATTTTACATTATACACATTGTCTTATACTGTGGGGTTGTTGAATACTCTTTTCTGATGGGCTGGATGTCACGTTCTGACCATAGTTCTTTTGTGTTTTCTTTGTTTTAGTGTTGGTCAGGACGTGAGCTGAGTGGGCATTCTATGTTGTGTGTCTAGTTTTCCCGTTTCTATGTTTGGCCTGATATGGTTCTCAATCAGAGGCAGCTGTTAGTCATTGACTCTGATTGGGAACCATATTTAGGTAGCCTGTTTTGTGTTGGGTTTTGTGGGTGGCTGTCTTCTGTCTTTGTGTGTCTACACCAGAAAGAACTGTTTTGTTTTTTTCACATTTGTTGTTTTGTATTTTGTAGTGTTCACGTTTATCGTCTTTATTAAACATGATGAACACTAACCACGCTGCGCTTTGGTCCTCTCCTTCGTCCATAGAAGAAAACCATTACACTGGAAGGGTATTCGAGAGCTTGCATTATTTCCTTAGAACTCGGTATTAGCACGGTAGAATTCAATGGCTATAGTTCATATATGTTTTATGTTTGTGCTGCTTTTGAAAGTAAAAGTCGAATTGAAAATATTATTGGCATTGTTGAATTCGATTTTCATAATAGCAAGCTAGCACTGATGGTTTGGTTAGCTAGACTAGCAAGTCTGTTTGTTTGGTTACCAAGAAAACTACTGTAGCTATTTAGTAAACTTGCTTTCTACTTCAGTGGATGTTTAACACATTTCTATCTGCAAATGGACACATTTCTAGAGGCGAATGTGTTAAATTATAGCCATGGTATAAAAGCGATAATCAACTTGAAACAATGCAACTCCGTGGAGGGTCAGTTCCACTCCGCTAGCACGATGTGGAACACACCATCCATGGAGTTAATTATATTCTATAATATGCATAGCCTCTCGTTGATTATCCCTTACAGAACCATGCTCTCTGATTGTTTGTTCATAATGACATCATAACCCTGCTTTATGATTGGTCCCTTCATAATGCCATCATCATCAGCCTGCTCTGATACACCTCCCATTTCTTGGGTGTCTCTAACTTTGTATGTGACAACACCAGTATCAGGTTCTATTAGTTTCTTATCCAGGTTTGTATTTCAACTGGTTTTCACTGTGGAGAAAGAAAGTGCTTATTGCCCTCTTGCTAAATAAAGATCCAGCCTGTCGAACTGAATTTAGGCTCTCAAAGTAATGTGTCATGGGAAAAAAGACATGGGAAAACAGTGACCATACTTCTGAATGGACGGACAGGGAATTATGGGAGAACAATTAAACATATTTTCAGTGTAATTTGGAGGAGGATGAACAGAGAAGGAGAAAAAAGACATGACTTATCACAACACCAATCAACACTTGCTCCAATCCATTCATGGATCTCATATTTCTCCAATTGAGTTTTGAGATTAGATGATTGCAGTGTGCAGTATGTGAAATTCTTTGGCTTGGTCCAAAGGAATGCCCTGGTGGGTACAGAGCACTGACATACCAGCCTGATGGACCACGCTCTGATCCCAGGCAGACCACCGCAATACTGGTCCCACCCTGGTCAAGTCAGCCTCCTCTGCCTCCCTGGTCCTCCACGCCAGGAGAGAAATCACAGGATCAAATCCAGGCCGTGTCCCAAGGGATGGGGGGTAGCATGGGGAATGGTCACTGCCGGTCACACCGACCTCACCACTCTAATTCATATTATGGCATTTCCTGCAGATAAGGTGATAAGGCTGGAATGCCTGGTGCTTATCTCAGATCTTCTCTAGGCTATTTGGAATGTAAGATTATGCAATCTTGTTGGGATTTTTTTTAAATTACCATCGTAATGTGAGACTTTGTTTGTTTGCTTTGTTAATTGCCGGTCTCTGCTGCTGGACTGGTTTGTGGTGAGCGGTTTGGGACCGTAGTGGCCACAGCCATCTCTGGGCGATAGGCCATACCGCCCCCACCCTATGGTCCCTGAGTGCGCTAACCAAGCCTGTGCTACAAGATTGTACTTGACCCAGCCAAGGTTCCTAGAATGGCTTTTCACTTTGAGAGAAATATGTTGGGAAATCAGTCAGAAAGACTTACTGTACCTCACAGACATGGATGGCTTTTTCCCTTTGAATTGCTTGAAGCCCAGCAGTGTCCCCAGGATACTGCTGTGTTTGAGGATAACACTGTGCTTGCTCCAGACTCTGGGTTCAAATACTATATGACGTTTTTCAAATTTGTTGGGCGTTTGCTTTAGCTTTGCTGGAGTGCCAGGTGAGCGGGGTTTGCACTTTTGGGGATTTTTCTATTGGTCAAGTAAGCCAGGCAAGCTCAATCAAGCACAGATAAAGTATTTGAAATATTGTAATTATTTCAACCCTGGTCTGGCTGGATGGAATCCAAGTCCCACTTTGGGCTGCATGATGACTTCCATCGTCCTGTTGAATGGCTGAGTCTGGCGACTCTGGAGCTCTCTCACCCTGCATCCTCCCTCAATCTAATCAAGCAATGAGGCCAATAAGGTGAATTAAGATGTGAGCTGAGATGGCTATTCTCTCACAGAGTTCTCTTTGTGCCTGGTATAGGAATATAAGGCCCATGGTTAGCATGCATCACACACAGGAAAGGAACAGGGCCCCCAGAGCAGACCCAGGAGTCTACCCTCCACTGCTAGTGATTTATAGGGAGTCGAATCACCTTGCTATAGCAGTTTTCAAAGCACTTTCTTCAGCCATGCGAGCTATGGCCCCATTTCCTCCTTTCTCTCTGGAGGGAAATGTAAGTGTGCTGGGGAGGAAATGTTGCAAAGATGGAGGGAAGTCACAGAGACAAAGAAAGCAATGTTATTTGTAGACAAGTGGGGCCAGCGCTTTAAAATAAACTTCTCTGAAAATGTTTTACTGGAAACTGCTCGCCACTGATTAACACACCATGTTTTCAACAGGCTACAGAACAACAGCAATCATCAGTTTGTACAGAACTTTTGTTTGGGATGAGGATACTGTATCGCACCAGCCACTCTGTTGGTCTATCTGCCCCCTGGGCCTGTCTTCCTGTTGGACATCCTGACCCTGATGAATCAGCCTTTAAAGAGGATGCTGGTGGTCGCAAGGACACACCCCCTCAGCCCAGCACAACCAAATACAGCATCCTCCCCATTCAGAAAGCACCAGCCGACGCTGCTGCTGACAGGAGCTCCCTCACCGGAATCTTTTTTGTTTGTGTTCTCCCTTCCCCTGATCTTTGACCGCAGAGACCCGGTCCACTTGTGACAGGCAGCCCACTGCCTATTGGCTCCCACTCAGACCGCTTCCCTTCTTCACTGCCTTGAGATGTCTGTGATGTGAGGAGAGGAGAGCCAACCGGAGGGCGAGGAAGGGAACTGACTCAGTGGAGGCTGATGAGGGGAGGATGGCTCATAATAATGGCTGGAATGGAGCGAATGGAATGGCATCAAACTCATGGAAACTGTGTTTGATTTAGTTGACACCGTTGCACTAATTCTACTCCAGCCATTACCACAAGCCCGTCCTCCCCAATTTGGGTGCCACCAACCTCCTGTGAACTGACTGTAGAGCTGACAGACTGAGCAGCACGGGAGGGGGGAGGCTCAGCCTCAGGCTGGTTAGTTACATAACGCAGAATCCCTCTACCAAGTAGGGCATTCACAGAAGCTACTTCACTCTCTCATAGCCTACACACTGTATGAACAGGTTGACATACAAAGACCCCGTCTCAGGCTGGGCAGAGTGCGCTCCTCCAGGCGTCAGAGCATGAGTTTTGTTCTCTGTTCAGAGGAGAGGAGGGGATGTGATCTCACCCAGTAAAAATCCAACCTATTTTACTAGCTGCTCATGACTTAATTCAAGCTCCCCTCTTCCTCCTTTTGCACCCTCTCTCTTTTTTATATTTTACTAGGCAAGTCAGTTAAGAACACATTCTTATTCACAATGACTGCCTAGGAACAGTGGGTTAACTGCCGTGTTCAGGGGCAGAATAACAGATTTGTACCTTGTCAGCTCGGGGATTCGATCTAGCACCCTTTCGGTTACTGGCCCAATGCTCTAACCACAAGGCTACCTGCCTCCCAACTCACTCCTGAGTGTATGGAAGGGAGAGAGTAGGCTAATGTTCTCGAAGCGATGCTGTTTACAAGATAGAGACACAAGCTGATGGACGTCAGAGAGAGAGAGCTAGAGGGAGAGAGAAATAGAGGGATAGTTGTATATAGGAGGGGCTGAGAGAAGGTTGGATAGAGCCACTGACTCAGGTCTGTGTTCAAGACCAAAGACAAACACAGAACTGCTTACTGTCTCAACGTTGTCTTCTTAAATGTTGCCATTGGGTTTTGTATAAGAGCTTTCAGTTTCACTGAGAATCTCTCAATGCACAATGTGGGAAACACCCCTCCTTTTCCTGTTCTGAATGTATAGTTCTTTCCATTCATTTCTCTCTAGCTCGTCTGAGACTAAATTGAACTCTTTATGCATGTCTGCATAGACTACGTCTGTGTGTCTGTCTATGTAAATATTTTATTATCTTCCCTCAGTCTTCAACAGGACTCAAATTGAAAGGAATGACTTAGGCTGCAGTCAGGCCAACGCACATGCCTTTTGCTCTCTATGGTTTTTATTCTGTGCCAGGTCAGCTTTTCCGCATTGGCTCCAAGTTCCACTCTACAGCTCTGAGAGAGATGCTTACCCGCATTGGCTCCAAGTTCGACTCTACAGCTCTGAGAGAGGTTCTTACCCTCATTTGCTTCCAGTACCAAACTACAGCACTGAGAGAGGTTCTTACCCTCATTCTTCCAGTACCATTCTACAGCACTGAGAGAGGTTCTTACCCTCATTGGCTTCCAGTACCACTCTACAGCACTGAGAGAGGTTCTTACTCTCATTGGCTTCCAGTACCACTCTACAGCACTGAGAGAGGTTCTTACCCTCATTGGTTTCCAGAACCACTCTACAGCTCTGAGAGAGGTTCTTACCCTCATTGGCTTCCAGAACCACTCTACAGCTCTGAGAGCGGTTCTTACCGCATTGGCTCCAAGTTCCACTCTACAGCTCTGAGAGAGATTCTTACCGCATTGGCTCCAAGTTCCACTCTACAGCTCTGAGAGAGATTCTTACTGCATTGGCTCCAAGTTCCACTCTACAGCTCTGAGAGAGATTCTTACCCGCATTGGCTCCAAGTTCCACTCTACAGCTATGAGAGAGGTTCTTACTGCATTGGCTCCAAGTTCCACTCTACAGCTCTGAGAGAGATTCTTACTGCATTGGCTTCAAGTTCCACTCTACAGCTATGAGAGAGGTTCTTACCGCATTGGCTTCCAGTATCACTCTACAGCACTGAGAGGTTCTTACCCTCATTGGCTTCCAGTACCACTCTACAGCACTGAGAGAGGTTCTTACCCTCATTGGCTTCCAGTACCAAACTACAGCACTGAGAGGTTCTTACCCTCATTGGCTTCCAGTACCATTCTACAGCACTGAGAGAGGTTCTTACCCTCATTGGCTTCCAGTACCACTCTACAGCACTGAGAGAGGTTCTTACTCTCATTGGCTTCCAGTACCACTCTACAGCACTGAGAGAGGTTCTTACCCTCATTGGTTTCCAGAACCACTCTACAGCTCTGAGAGAGGTTCTTACCCTCATTGGCTTCCAGAACCACTCTACAGCTCTGAGAGCGGTTCTTACCGCATTGGCTCCAAGTTCCACTCTACAGCTCTGAGAGAGATTCTTACCGCATTGGCTCCAAGTTCCACTCTACAGCACTGAGAGAGGTTCTTACCGCATTGGCTCCAAGTTCCACTCTACAGCTCTGAGAGAGATTCTTACCCGCATTGGCTCCAAGTTCCACTCTACAGCTCTGAGAGAGATTCTTACTGCATTGGCTCCAAGTTCGACTCTACAGCTCTGAGAGAGATTCTTACCCGCATTGGCTTCAAGTTCCACTCTACAGCTATGAGAGAGGTTCTTACCGCATTGGCTTCCAGTATCACTCTACAGCACTGAGAGGTTCTTACCCTCATTGGCTTCCAGTACCACTCTACAGCACTGAGAGAGGTTCTTACCCTCATTGGCTTCCAGTACCAAACTACAGCACTGAGAGAGGTTCTTACCCTCATTGGCTTCCAGTACCATTCTACAGCACTGAGAGAGGTTCTTACCCTCATTGGCTTCCAGTACCACTCTACAGCACTGAGAGAGGTTCTTACTCTCATTGGCTTCCAGTACCACTCTACAGCACTGAGAGAGGTTCTTACCCTCATTGGTTTCCAGAACCACTCTACAGCTCTGAGAGAGGTTCTTACCCTCATTGGCTTCCAGAACCACTCTACAGCTCTGAGAGCGGTTCTTACCGCATTGGCTCCAAGTTCCACTCTACAGCTCTGAGAGAGATTCTTACCGCATTGTCTCCAAGTTCCACTCTACAGCACTGAGAGAGGTTCTTACCGTATTGGCTCCAAGTTCCACTCTACAGCTCTGAGAGAGGTTCTTACCCGCATTGGCTCCAAGTTCCACTCTACAGCTCTGAGAGAGATTCTTACTGCATTGGCTCCAAGTTCCACTCTACAGCTCTGAGAGAGATTCTTACCCGCATTGGCTACAAGTTCCACTCTACAGCTATGAGAGAGGTTCTTACCGCATTGGCTTCCAGTATCACTCTACAGCACTGAGAGAGGTTCTTACCCTCATTGGCTTCCAGTACCACTCTACAGCACTGAGAGAGGCTCTTACCCTCATTGGCTTCCAGTACCATTCTACAGCACTGAGAGAGGTTCTTACCCTCATTGGTTTCCAGAACCACTCTACAGCACTGAGAGAGGTTCTTACCCTCATTGGCTTCCAGTACCACTCTACAGCACTGAGAGAGGTTCTTACCCTCATTGGTTTCCAGAACCACTCTACAGCTCTGAGAGAGGTTCTTACCCTCATTGGCTTCCAGAACCACTCTACAGCTCTGAGAGCGGTTCTTACCGCATTGGCTCCAAGTTCCACTCTACAGCTCTGAGAGAGATTCTTACCGCATTGTCTCCAAGTTCCACTCTACAGCACTGAGAGAGGTTCTTACCGTATTGGCTCCAAGTTCCACTCTACAGCTCTGAGAGAGATGCTTACCCGCATTGGCTCCAAGTTCGACTCTACAGCTCTGAGAGAGATTCTTACTGCATTGGCTCCAAGTTCCACTCTACAGTTATGAGAGAGGTTCTTACCGCATTGGCTTCCAGTACAACTCTACAGCACTGAGAGAGGTTCTTACCCTCATTTGCTTCCAGTACCAAACTACAGCACTGAGAGAGGTTCTTACCCTCATTGGCTTCCAGTACCATTCTACAGCACTGAGAGAGGTTCTTACCCTCATTGGCTTCCAGTACCACTCTACAGCACTGAGAGAGGTTCTTACTCTCATTGGCTTCCAGTACCACTCTACAGCACTGAGAGAGGTTCTTACCCTCATTGGTTTCCAGAACCACTCTACAGCTCTGAGAGAGGTTCTTACCCTCATTGGCTTCAGAACCACTCTACAGCTCTGAGAGCGGTTCTTACCGCATTGGCTCCAAGTTCCACTCTACAGCTCTGAGAGAGATTCTTACCGCATTGGCTCCAAGTTCCACTCTACAGCACTGAGAGAGGTTCTTACCGTATTGGCTCCAAGTTCCACTCTACAGCTCTGAGAGAGATTCTTACCCGCATTGGCTCCAAGTTCCACTCTACAGCTCTGAGAGAGATTCTTACTGCATTGGCTCCAAGTTCCACTCTACAGCTCTGAGAGAGATTCTTACCCGCATTGGCTTCAAGTTCCACTCTACAGCTATGAGAGAGGTTCTTACCGCATTGGCTTCCAGTATCACTCTACAGCACTGAGAGAGGTTCTTACCCTCATTGGCTTCCAGTACCACTCTACAGCACTGAGAGAGGTTCTTACCCTCATTGGCTTCCAGTACCAAACTACAGCACTGAGAGAGGTTCTTACCCTCATTGGCTTCCAGTACCATTCTACAGCACTGAGAGAGGTTCTTACCCTCATTGGCTTCCAGTACCACTCTACAGCACTGAGAGAGGTTCTTACTCTCATTGGCTTCCAGTACCACTCTACAGCACTGAGAGAGGTTCTTACCCTCATTGGTTTCCAGAACCACTCTACTGCTCTGAGAGAGGTTCTTACCCTCATTGGCTTCCAGAACCACTCTACAGCTCTGAGAGCGGTTCTTACCGCATTGGCTCCAAGTTCCACTCTACAGCTCTGAGAGAGATTCTTACCGCATTGTCTCCAAGTTCCACTCTACAGCACTGAGAGAGGTTCTTACCGTATTGGCTCCAAGTTCCACTCTACAGCTCTGAGAGAGGTTCTTACCCGCATTGGCTCCAAGTTCCACTCTACAGCTCTGAGAGAGATTCTTACTGCATTGGCTCCAAGTTCCACTCTACAGCTCTGAGAGAGATTCTTACCCGCATTGGCTCCAAGTTCCACTCTACAGCTATGAGAGAGGTTCTTACCGCATTGGCTTCCAGTATCACTCTACAGCACTGAGAGAGGTTCTTACCCTCATTAGCTTCCAGTACCACTCTACAGCACTGAGAGAGGCTCTTACCCTCATTGGCTTCCAGTACCATTCTACAGCACTGAGAGAGGTTCTTACCCTCATTGGTTTCCAGAACCACTCTACAGCACTGAGAGAGGTTCTTACCCTCATTGGCTTCCAGTACCACTCTACAGCACTGAGAGAGGTTCTTACCCTCATTGGTTTCCAGAACCACTCTACAGCTCTGAGAGAGGTTCTTACCCTCATTGGCTTCCAGAACCACTCTACAGCTCTGAGAGCGGTTCTTACCGCGTGGCTCCAAGTTCCACTCTACAGCACTGAGAGAGGTTCTTACCGCATTCGCTTCCAGTATCACTCTACAGCACTGAGAGAGGTTCTTACCCTCATTGGCTTCCAGTACCACTCTACAGCACTGAGAGAGGTTCTTACCCTCATTGGCTTCCAGTACCATTCTACAGCACTGAGAGAGGTTCTTACCCTCATTGGCTTCCAGTACCACTCTACAGCACTGAGAGAGGTTCTTACCCTCATTGGCTTCCAGTACCACTCTACAGCACTGAGAGAGGTTCTTACCCTCATTGGTTTCCAGAACCACTCTACAGCTCTGAGAGAGGTTCTTACCCTCATTTGCTTCCAGAACCACTCTACAGCTCTGACAGCGGTTCTTACCGCATTGGCTCCAAGTTCCACTCTACAGCACTGAGAGAGGTTCTTACCGCATTGGCTCCAAGTTCCACTCTACAGCTCTGAGAGAGGTTCTTACCGCATTGGCTCCAATTTCCACTCTACAGCTCTGAGAGAGATTCTTACTGCATTGGCTCCAAGTTCCACTCTACAGCTCTGAGAGAGATTCTTACCCGCATTGGCTCCAAGTTCCACTCTACAGCTATGAGAGAGGTTCTTACCGCATTGGCTTCCAGTATCACTCTACAGCACTGAGAGAGATTCTTACCCTCATTGGCTTCCAGTACCACTCTACAGCACTGAGAGAGGCTCTTACCCTCATTGGCTTCCAGTACCATTCTACAGCACTGAGAGAGGTTCTTACCCTCATTGGTTTCCAGAACCACTCTACAGCACTGAGAGAGGTTCTTACCCTCATTGGCTTCCAGTACCACTCTACAGCACTGAGAGAGGTTCTTACCCTCATTGGTTTCCAGAACCACTCTACAGCTCTGAGAGAGGTTCTTACCCTCATTGGCTTCCAGAACCACTCTACAGCTCTGAGAGCGGTTCTTACCGCATTGGCTCCAAGTTCCACTCTACAGCACTGAGAGGTTCTTACCGCATTTGCTTCCAGTATCACTCTACAGCACTGAGAGAGGTTCTTACCCTCATTGGCTTCCAGTACCACTCTACAGCACTGAGAGAGGTTCTTACCCTCATTGGCTTCCAGTACCACTCTACAGCACTGAGAGAGGTTCTTACCCTCATTGGTTTCCAGAACCACTCTACAGCTCTGAGAGAGGTTCTTACCCTCATTTGCTTCCAGAACCACTCTACAGCTCTGACAGCGGTTCTTACCGCATTGGCTCCAAGTTCCACTCTACAGCACTGAGAGAGGTTCTTACCGCATTGGCTCCAAGTTCCACTCTACAGCTCTGAGAGAGATTCTTACCGCATTGGCTCCAAGTTCCACTCTACAGCACTGAGAGAGGTTCTTACCGCATTAGCTCCAAGTTCCACTCTACAGCTCTGAGAGGTTCTTACCCTCATTGGCTCCAAGTTCCACTCTACAGCTGTGAGAGAGATTCTTACCGCATTGGCTCCAAGTTCTACTCTACAGCTCTGAGAGAGGTTCTTACCGCATTGGCTCCAAGTTCCACTCTACAGCTCTGAGAGAGTTTCTTACCACATTGGCTCCAAGTTCCACTCTACAGCTCTGAGAGAGTTTCTTACCGTGGCTCCAAGGTCCACTCTACAGCTCTGAGAGAGATTCTTACCCGCATTGGCTCCAAGTTCCACTCTACAGCTCTGAGAGAGATTCTTACCCGCATTGGCTCCAAGTTCCACTCTACAGCTCTGAGAGAGATTCTTACCCGCATTGGCTCCAAGTTCCACTCTACAGCTCTGAGAGAGATTCTTACCCGCATTGGCTCCAAGTTCCACTCTACAGCTCTGAGAGAGATTCTTACCGCATTGGCTCCAAGTTCCACTCTACAGCTCTGAGAGAGATTCTTACTGCATTGGCTCCAAGTTCCACTCTACAGCTCTGAGAGAGATTCTTACCCGCATTGGCTCCAAGTTCCACTCTACAGCTATGAGAGAGGTTCTTACCGCATTGGCTTCCAGTATCACTCTACAGCACTGAGAGAGGTTCTTACCCTCATTGGCTTCCAGTACCATTCTACAGCACTGAGAGAGGTTCTTACCCTCATTGGCTTCCAGTACCACTCTACAGCACTGAGAGAGGTTCTTACCCTCATTGGCTTCCAGTACCACTCTACAGCACTGAGAGAGGTTCTTACCCTCATTGGTTTCCAGAACCACTCTACAGCTCTGAGAGAGGTTCTTACCCGCATTGGCTCCAAGTTCGACTCTACAGCTCTTAGAGAGGTTCTTACCGCATTGGCTCCAAGTTCCACTCTACAGCTCTGAGAGAGATTCTTACCGCATTGGCTCCAAGTTCCACTCTACAGCACTGAGAGAGGTTCTTACCGCATTAGCTCCAAGTTCCACTCTACAGCTCTGAGAGAGGTTCTTACCCTCATTGGCTCCAAGTTCCACTCTACAGCTGTGAGAGAGATTCTTACCGCATTGGCTCCAAGTTCTACTCTACAGCTCTGAGAGAGGTTCTTACCGCATTGGCTCCAAGTTCCACTCTACAGCTCTGAGAGAGTTTCTTACCACATTGGCTCCAAGTTCCACTCTACAGCTCTGAGAGAGTTTCTTACCGCATTGGCTCCAAGGTCCACTCTACAGCTCTGAGAGAGATTCTTACCCGCATTGGCTCCAAGTTCCACTCTACAGCTCTGAGAGAGATTCTTACCCGCATTGGCTCCAAGTTCCACTCTACAGCTCTGAGAGAGATTCTTACCCGCATTGGCTCCAAGTTCCACTCTACAGCTCTGAGAGAGATTCTTACCCGCATTGGCTCCAAGTTCCACTCTACAGCTCTGAGAGAGATTCTTACCCGCATTGGCTCCAAGTTCGACTCTACAGCTCTGAGAGAGGTTCTTACTGCATTGGCTCCAAGTTCCACTCTACAGCTCTGAGAGAGATTCTTACCGCATTGGCTCCAAGTTCCACTCTACAGCTCTGAGAGAGATTCTTACCGCAATGGCTTCCAGTATCACTCTACAGCACTGAGAGAGGTTCTTACCCTCATTGGCTTCCAGTACCACTCTACAGCACTGACAGAGGTTCTTACCCTCATTGGCTTCCAGTACCACTCTACAGCACTGAGAGAGGTTCTTACCCTCATTGGTTTCCAGTACTACTCTACAGCACTGAGAGAGGTTCTTACCCTCATTGGTTTCCATAACCACTCTACAGCTCTGAGAGAGGTTCTTACCCTCATTGGCTTCCAGAACCACTCTACAGCTCTGAGAGCGGTTCTTACCGCATTGGCTCCAAGTTCCACTCTACAGCACTGAGAGAGGTTCTTACCGCATTGGCTTCAGTATCACTCTACAGCACTTGGTTCTTACCCTCAATGGCTTCCAGTACCACTCTACAGCACTGAGAGATTCTTACCTTCATTGGCTTCCAGTACCACTCTACAGCACTGAGAGAGGTTCTTACCCTCATTGGCTTCCAGTACCATTCTACAGCACTGACAGAGGTTCTTACCCTCATTGGCTTCCAGTACCACTCTACAGCACTGAGAGTGGTTCTTCCCCTCATTGGCTTCAGGACCACTCTACAGCACTGAGAGAGGTTCTTACCCTCATTGGTTTCCAGAACCACTCTACAGCTCTGAGAGAGGTTCTTACCGCATTGGCTCCAAGTTCCACTCTACATCACTGAGAGAGTATCTTACCGCATTGGCTCCAAGTTCCACTCTACAGCTCTGAGAGAGATTCTTACCGCATTGTCTCCAAGTTCCACTCTACAGCACTGAGAGAGGTTCTTACCGTATTGGCACCAAGTTCCACTCTACAGCTCTGAGAGAGGTTCTTACCCGCATTGGCTCCAAGTTCCACTCTACAGCTCTGAGAGAGATTCTTACTGCATTGGCTCCAAGTTCCACTCTACAGCTCTGAGAGAGATTCTTACCCGCATTGGCTCCAAGTTCCACTCTACAGCTATGAGAGAGGTTCTTACCGCATTGGCTTCCAGTATCACTCTACAGCACTGAGAGAGGTTCTTACCCTCATTGGCTTCCAGTACCACTCTACAGCACTGAGAGAGGCTCTTACCCTCATTGGCTTCCAGTACCATTCTACAGCACTGAGAGAGGTTCTTACCCTCATTGGTTTCCAGAACCACTCTACAGCACTGAGAGAGGTTCTTACCCTCATTGGCTTCCAGTACCACTCTACAGCACTGAGAGAGGTTCTTACCCTCATTGGTTTCCAGAACCACTCTACAGCTCTGAGAGAGGTTCTTACCCTCATTGGCTTCCAGAACCACTCTACAGCTCTGAGAGCGGTTCTTACCGCATTGGCTCCAAGTTCCACTCTACAGCACTGAGAGAGGTTCTTACCGCATTCGCTTCCAGTATCACTCTACAGCACTGAGAGAGGTTCTTACCCTCATTGGCTTCCAGTACCACTCTACAGCACTGAGAGAGGTTCTTACCCTCATTGGCTTCCAGTACCACTCTACAGCACTGAGAGAGGTTCTTACCCTCATTGGTTTCCAGAACCACTCTACAGCTCTGAGAGAGGTTCTTACCCTCATTGCTTCCAGAACCACTCTACAGCTCTGACAGCGGTTCTTACCGCATTGGCTCCAAGTTCCACTCTACAGCACTGAGAGAGGTTCTTCGCATTGGCTCCAAGTTCCACTCTACAGCTCTGAGAGAGATTCTTACCGCATTGGCTCCAAGTTCCACTCTACAGCACTGAGAGAGGTTCTTACCGCATTGGCTCCAAGTTCCACTCTACAGCTCTGAGAGAGGTTCTTACCCTCATTGGCTCCAAGTTCCACTCTACAGCTGTGAGAGAGATTCTTACCGCATTGGCTCCAAGTTCTACTCTACAGCTCTGAGAGAGGTTCTTACCGCATTGGCTCCAAGTTCCACTCTACAGCTCTGAGAGAGTTTCTTACCACATTGGCTCCAAGTTCCACTCTACAGCTCTGAGAGAGTTTCTTACCGCATTGGCTCCAAGGTCCACTCTACAGCTCTGAGAGAGATTCTTACCCGCATTGGCTCCAAGTTCCACTCTACAGCTCTGAGAGAGATTCTTACCCGTGGCTCCAAGTTCCACTCTACAGCTCTGAGAGAGATTCTTACCCTCATTGGCTTCCAGTACCACTCTACAGCACTGAGAGAAGTTCTTACCCTCATTGGCTTCCAGTACCATTCTACAGCTGTGAGAGAGATTCTTACCGCATTGGCTCCAAGTTCTACTCTACAGCTCTGAGAGAGGTTCTTCGCATTGGCTCCAAGTTCCACTCTACAGCTCTGAGAGAGTTTCTTACCACATTGGCTCCAAGTTCCACTCTACAGCTCTGAGAGAGTTTCTTACCACATTGGCTCCAAGTTCCACTCTACAGCTCTGAGAGGTTCTTCCAGTACCACTCTACAGCTTGGATTCTTACCCGCATTGGCCAGTACCACTCTACAGCACTGAGAGAGATTCTTACTGGCTCCAAGTTCCACTCTACAGAGAGATTCTTACCCGCATTGGCTCCAAGTTCCACTCTACAGCTCTGAGAGAGATTCTTACCCGCATTGGCTCCAAGTTCCACTCTACAGCTCTGAGAGAGATTCTTACCCGCATTGGCTCCAAGTTCCACTCTACAGCTCTGAGAGAGATTCTTACCCGCATTGGCTCCAAGTTCGACTCTACAGCTCTGAGAGGTTCTTACTGCATTGGCTCCAAGTTCCACTCTACAGCTCTGAGAGAGATTCTTACCCGCATTGGCTCCAAGTTCCACTCTACAGCTATGAGAGAGGTTCTTACCGCATTGGCTTCCAGTATCACTCTACAGCACTGAGAGAGGTTCTTACCCTCATTGGCTTCAGTACCATTCTACAGCACTGAGAGAGGTTCTTACCCTCATTGGCTTCCAGTACCACTCTACAGCACTGAGAGAGGTTCTTACCCTCATTGGCTTCCAGTACCACTCTACAGCACTGAGAGAGGTTCTTACCCTCAATGGCTTCCAGTACCACTCTACACCACTGAGAGAGATTCTTACCTTCATTGGCTTCCAGTTCCACTCTACAGCACTGAGAGAGGTTCTTACATTGGCTTCCAGTATCACTCTACAGCACTGAGAGAGGTTCTTACCCTCAATGGCTTCCAGTACCACTCTACACCACTGAGAGATTCTTACCTTCATTGGCTTCCAGTACCACTCTACAGCACTGAGAGAGGTTCTTACCCTCATTGGCTTCCAGTACCATTCTACAGCACTGACAGAGGTTCTTACCCTCATTGGCTTCCAGTACCACTCTACAGCACTGAGAGTGGTTCTTCCCCTCATTGGCTTCCAGTACCACTCTACAGCACTGAGAGAGGTTCTTACCCTCATTGGCTTCCAGTACCACTCTACAGCACTGAGAGAGGTTCTTACCCTCATTGGTTTCCATAACCACTCTACAGCTCTGAGAGAGGTTCTTACCCTCATTGGCTTCCAGAACCACTCTACAGCTCTGAGAGCGGTTCTTACCGCATTGGCTCCAAGTTCCACTCTACAGCACTGAGAGAGGTTCTTACCGCATTGGCTTCCAGTATCACTCTACAGCACTGAGAGAGGTTCTTACCCTCAATGGCTTCCAGTACCACTCTACAGCACTGAGAGAGGTTCTTACCTTCATTGGCTTCCAGTACCACTCTACAGCACTGAGAGAGGTTCTTACCCTCATTGGCTTCCAGTACCACTCTACAGCACTGAGAGAGGTTCTTACCCGCATTGGCTCCAAGTTCCACTCTACAGCTATGAGAGAGGTTCTTACCGCAATGGCTTCCAGTATCACTCTACAGCACTGAGAGAGGTTCTTACCCTCATTGGCTTCCAGTACCACTCTACAGCACTGACAGAGGTTCTTACCGCATTGGCTCCAAGTTCCACTCTACAGCTCTGAGAGAGATTCTTACCGCATTGGCCCCAAGTTCCACTCTACAGATCTGAGAGAGATTCTTACCCGTATTGGCCCCAAGTTCCACTCTACAGATCTGAGAGAGATTCTTACCCGCATTGGCTCCAAGTTCCACTCTACAGATCTGAGAGAGATTCTTACCGCATTGGCTCCAAGTTCCACTCTACAGCACTGAGAGAGGTTCTTACCACATTGGCTCCAAGTTCCACTCTACAGCTCTGAGAGAGGTTCTTACCCGCATTGGCTCCAAGTTCCACTCTACAGCACTGAGAGAGGTTCTTACCCACATTGGCTTCCAGTAACACTCTACAGCACTGAGAGAGGTTCTTACCCTCATTGGCTTCCAGTACCATTCTACAGCACTGAGAGAGGTTCTTACCCTCATTGGCTTCCAGTACCACTCTACAGCACTGAGAGAGGTTCTTACCCGCATTGGCTCCAGTACCACTCTACAGCACTGAGAGAGGTTCTTACCCTCAATGGCTTCCAGTACCACTCTACACCACTGAGAGAGATTCTTACCTTCATTGGCTTCCAGTTCCACTCTACAGCACTGAGAGAGGTTCTTACCGCATTGGCTTCCAGTACCACTCTACAGCACTGAGAGAGGTTCTTACCCTCATTGGCTTCCAGTACCATTCTACAGCACTGACAGAGGTTCTTACCCTCATTGGCTTCCAGTACCACTCTACAGCACTGAGAGTGGTTCTTCCCCTCATTGGCTTCCAGTACCACTCTACAGCACTGAGAGAGGTTCTTACCCTCATTGGCTTCCAGTACCACTCTACAGCACTGAGAGAGGTTCTTACCCTCATTGGTTTCCATAACCACTCTACAGCTCTGAGAGAGGTTCTTACCCTCATTGGCTTCCAGAACCACTCTACAGCTCTGAGAGAGTTCTTACCCTCAATGGCTTCCAGTACCACTCTACACCACTGAGAGAGATTCTTACCTTCATTGGCTTCCAGTTCCACTCTACAGCACTGAGAGAGGTTCTTACCCTCATTGGCTCCAGTACCATTCTACAGCACTGACAGACTAGTACCACTCTACAGCACTGAGAGAGGTTCTTCCCCTCATTGGCTTCCAGTACCACTCTACAGCACTGAGAGAGGTTCTTACCCACATTGGCTTCCAGTAACACTCTACAGCACTGAGAGAGGTTCTTACCCTCATTGGCTTCCAGTACCATTCTACAGCACTGAGAGAGGTTCTTACCCTCATTGGCTTCCAGTACCACTCTACAGCACTGAGAGAGGTTCTTACCCGCATTGGCTCCAAGTTCCACTCTACAGCTATGAGAGAGGTTCTTACCGCAATGGCTTCCAGTATCACTCTACAGCACTGAGAGAGGTTCTTACCCTCATTGGCTTCCAGTACCACTCTACAGCACTGACAGAGGTTCTTACCGCATTGGCTCCAAGTTCCACTCTACAGCACTGAGAGAGGTTCTTACCCTCATTGGCTTCCAGTACCATTCTACAGCACTGACAGAGGTTCTTACCCTCATTGGCTTCCAGTACCACTCTACAGCACTGAGAGTGGTTCAGCAGGACCACTCTACAGCACTGAGAGAGGTTCTTACCCGTGGTTTCAGAATTACAGCTCTGAGAGAGGTTCCAAGTTCCACTCTACAGCACTGAGAGAGTATCTTACCGCATTGGCTCCAAGTTCCACTCTACAGCTCTGAGAGAGGATTCTTACCGCATTGGCTCCAAGTTCCACTCTACAGCTCTGAGAGAGGTTCTTACCCTCATTGGCTCCAAGTTCCACTCTACAGCTTTGAGAGAGATTCTTACCGCATTGGCTCCAAGTTCTACTCTACAGCTCTGAGAGAGGTTCTTACCGCATTGGCTCCAAGTTCCACTCTACAGCTCTGAGAGAGTTTCTTACCACATTGGCTCCAAGTTCCACTCTACAGCTCTGAGAGAGTTTCTTACCGCATTGGCTCCAAGGTCCACTCTACAGCTCTGAGAGAGATTCTTACCCGCATTGGCTCCAAGTTCCACTCTACAGCTCTGAGAGAGATTCTTACCCGCATTGGCTCCAAGTTCCACTCTACAGCTCTGAGAGAGATTCTTACCCTCATTGGCTTCCAGTACCACTCTACAGCACTGAGAGAAGTTCTTACCGTCATTGGCTTCCAGTACCATTCTACAGCTGTGAGAGAGATTCTTACCGCATTGGCTCCAAGTTCTACTCTACAGCTCTGAGAGAGGTTCTTACCGCATTGGCTCCAAGTTCCACTCTACAGCTCTGAGAGAGTTTCTTACCACATTGGCTCCAAGTTCCACTCTACAGCTCTGAGAGAGTTTCTTACCGCATTGGCTCCAAGTTCCACTCTACAGCTCTGAGAGAGATTCTTACCCGCATTGGCTTCCAGTACCACTCTACAGCTCTGAGAGAGATTCTTACCCTCATTGGCTTCCAGTACCACTCTACAGCACTGAGAGAGGTTCTTACCCGCATTGGCTCCAAGTTCCACTCTACAGCTCTGAGAGAGATTCTTACCCGCATTGGCTCCAAGTTCCACTCTACAGCTCTGAGAGAGATTCTTACCCGCATTGGCTCCAAGTTCCACTCTACAGCTCTGAGAGAGATTCTTACCCGCATTGGCTCCAAGTTCCACTCTACAGCTCTGAGAGAGATTCTTACCCGCATTGGCTCCAAGTTCGACTCTACAGCTCTGAGAGAGGTTCTTACTGCATTGGCTCCAAGTTCCACTCTACAGCTCTGAGAGAGATTCTTACCCGCATTGGCTCCAAGTTCCACTCTACAGCTATGAGAGAGGTTCTTACCGCATTGGCTTCCAGTATCACTCTACAGCACTGAGAGAGGTTCTTACCCTCATTGGCTTCCAGTACCATTCTACAGCACTGAGAGAGGTTCTTACCCTCATTGGCTTCCAGTACCACTCTACAGCACTGAGAGAGGTTCTTACCCTCATTGGCTTCCAGTACCACTCTACAGCACTGAGAGAGGTTCTTACCCTCAATTGGCTTCCAGTACCACTCTACACCACTGAGAGAGATTCTTACCTTCATTGGCTTCCAGTTCCACTCTACAGCACTGAGAGAGGTTCTTACCGCATTGGCTTCCAGTATCACTCTACAGCACTGAGAGAGGTTCTTACCCTCAATGGCTTCCAGTACCACTCTACACCACTGAGAGAGATTCTTACCTTCATTGGCTTCCAGTACCACTCTACAGCACTGAGAGAGGTTCTTACCCTCATTGGCTTCCAGTACCATTCTACAGCACTGACAGAGGTTCTTACCCTCATTGGCTTCCAGTACCACTCTACAGCACTGAGAGTGGTTCTTCCCCTCATTGGCTTCCAGTACCACTCTACAGCACTGAGAGAGGTTCTTACCCTCATTGGCTTCCAGTACCACTCTACAGCACTGAGAGAGGTTCTTACCCTCATTGGTTTCCATAACCACTCTACAGCTCTGAGAGAGGTTCTTACCCTCATTGGCTTCCAGAACCACTCTACAGCTCTGAGAGCGGTTCTTACCGCATTGGCTCCAAGTTCCACTCTACAGCACTGAGAGAGGTTCTTACCGCATTGGCTTCCAGTATCACTCTACAGCACTGAGAGAGGTTCTTACCCTCAATGGCTTCCAGTACCACTCTACACCACTGAGAGAGATTCTTACCTTCATTGGCTTCCAGTACCACTCTACAGCACTGAGAGAGGTTCTTACCCTCATTGGCTTCCAGTACCATTCTACAGCACTGACAGAGGTTCTTACCCTCATTGGCTTCCAGTACCACTCTACAGCACTGAGAGTGGTTCTTCCCCTCATTGGCTTCCAGGACCACTCTACAGCACTGAGAGAGGTTCTTACCCTCATTGGTTTCCAGAACCACTCTACAGCTCTGAGAGAGGTTCTTACCGCATTGGCTCAAGTTCCACTCTACATCACTGAGAGAGTATCTTACCGCATTGGCTCCAAGTTCCACTCTACAGCTCTGAGAGAGATTCTTACCGCATTGTCTCCAAGTTCCACTCTACAGCACTGAGAGAGGTTCTTACCGTATTGGCTCCAAGTTCCACTCTACAGCTCTGAGAGAGGTTCTTACCCGCATTGGCTCCAAGTTCCACTCTACAGCTCTGAGAGAGATTCTTACTGCATTGGCTCCAAGTTCCACTCTACAGCTCTGAGAGAGATTCTTACCCGCATTGGCTCCAAGTTCCACTCTACAGCTATGAGAGAGGTTCTTACCGCATTGGCTTCCAGTATCACTCTACAGCACTGAGAGAGGTTCTTACCCTCATTGGCTTCCAGTACCACTCTACAGCACTGAGAGAGGCTCTTACCCTCATTGGCTTCCAGTACCATTCTACAGCACTGAGAGAGGTTCTTACCCTCATTGGTTTCCAGAACCACTCTACAGCACTGAGAGAGGTTCTTACCCTCATTGGCTTCCAGTACCACTCTACAGCACTGAGAGAGGTTCTTACCCTCATTGGTTTCCAGAACCACTCTACAGCTCTGAGAGAGGTTCTTACCCTCATTGGCTTCAGTACCACTCTACAGCACTGAGAGGTTCTTACCCTCAATGGCTTCCAGTACCACTCTACAGCACTGAGAGAGGTTCTTACCTTCATTGGCTTCCAGTTCCACTCTACAGCACTGAGAGAGGTTCTTACCGCATTGGCTTCCAGTATCACTCTACAGCACTGAGAGAGGTTCTTACCCTCATTGGCTTCCAGTACCACTCTACAGCACTGAGAGAGGTTCTTACCATCATCTGCTTCCAGTACCATTCTACAGCACTGAGAGAGATTCTTACCCTCATTGGCTTCCAGTACCACTCTACAGCACTGAGAGAGGTTCTTACCCTCATTGGCTTCCAGTACCACTCTACAGCACTGAGAGAGGTTCTTATCCTCATTGGTTTCCATAACCACTCTACAGCTCTGAGAGAGGTTCTTACCCTCATTGGCTTCCAGAACCACTCTACAGCTCTGAGAGAGGTTCTTACCCTCAATGGCTTCCAGTACCACTCTACAGCACTGAGAGAGGTTCTTACCCTCATTGGCTTCCAGTACCACTCTACAGCACTGAGAGAGGTTCTTACCCTCATTGGCTTCCAGTACCATTCTACAGCACTGACAGAGGTTCTTACCCTCATTGGCTTCTAGTACCACTCTACAGCACTGAGAGTGGTTCTTCCCCTCATTGGCTTCCAGTACCACTCTACAGCACTGAGAGAGGTTCTTACCCTCATTGGCTTCCAGTACCACTCTACAGCACTGAGAGGTTCTTACCCTCATTGGTTTCCATAACCACTCTACAGCTCTGAGAGAGGTTCTTACCCTCATTGGCTTCCAGAACCACTCTACAGCTCTGAGAGCGGTTCTTACCGCATTGGCTCCAAGTTCCACTCTACAGCACTGAGAGAGGTTCTTACCGCATTGGCTTCCAGTATCACTCTACAGCACTGAGAGAGGTTCTTACCCTCAATGGCTTCCAGTACCACTCTACACCACTGAGAGAGATTCTTACCTTCATTGGCTTCCAGTACCACTCTACAGCACTGAGAGAGGTTCTTACCCTCATTGGCTTCCAGTACCATTCTACAGCACTGACAGAGGTTCTTACCCTCATTGGCTTCCAGTACCACTCTACAGCACTGAGAGTGGTTCTTACCCTCATTGGCTTCCAGGACCACTCTACAGCACTGAGAGAGGTTCTTACCCTCATTGGTTTCCAGAACCACTCTACAGCTCTGAGAGAGGTTCTTACCGCATTGGCTCCAAGTTCCACTCTACAGCACTGAGTATCTTAGATTGGCTCCAAGTTCCACTCTACAGCTCTGAGAGAGATTACCGCATTGGCTCCAAGTTCCACTCTACAGCTCTGAGAGGTTCTTACCCTCATTGGCTCCAAGTTCCACTCTACAGCACTGAGAGAGATTCTTACCGCATTGGCTCCAAGTTCCACTCTACAGCTCTGAGAGAGGTTCTTACCGCATTGGCTCCAAGTTCACTCTACAGCTCTGAGAGAGTTTCTTACCACATTGGCTCCAAGTTCCACTCTACAGCTCTGAGAGAGTTTCTTACCGCATTGGCTCCAAGGTCCACTCTACAGCTCTGAGAGAGATTCTTACCCGCATTGGCTCCAAGTTCCACTCTACAGCTCTGAGAGAGATTCTTACCCGCATTGGCTCCAAGTTCCACTCTACAGCTCTGAGAGAGATTCTTACCCTCATTGGCTTCCAGTACCACTCTACAGCACTGAGAGAAGTTCTTACCGTCATTGGCTTCCAGTACCATTCTACAGCTGTGAGAGAGATTCTTACCGCATTGGCTCCAAGTTCTACTCTACAGCTCTGAGAGAGGTTCTTACCGCATTGGCTCCAAGTTCCACTCTACAGCTCTGAGAGAGTTTCTTACCACATTGGCTCCAAGTTCCACTCTACAGCTCTGAGAGAGTTTCTTACCGCATTGGCTCCAAGTTCCACTCTACAGCTCTGAGAGAGATTCTTACCCGCATTGGCTTCCAGTACCACTCTACAGCTCTGAGAGAGATTCTTACCCGCATTGGCTTCCAGTACCACTCTACAGCACTGAGAGAGATTCTTACCCGCATTGGCTCCAAGTTCCACTCTACAGCTCTGAGAGAGATTCTTACCCGCATTGGCTCCAAGTTCCACTCTACAGCTCTGAGAGAGATTCTTACCCGCATTGGCTCCAAGTTCCACTCTACAGCTCTGAGAGAGATTCTTACCCGCATTGGCTCCAAGTTCCACTCTACAGCTCTGAGAGAGATTCTTACCCGCATTGGCTCCAAGTTCGACTCTACAGCTCTGAGAGAGGTTCTTACTGCATTGGCTCCAAGTTCCACTCTACAGCTCTGAGAGAGATTCTTACCCGCATTGGCTCCAAGTTCCACTCTACAGCTATGAGAGAGGTTCTTACCGCATTGGCTTCCAGTATCACTCTACAGCACTGAGAGAGGTTCTTACCCTCATTGGCTTCCAGTACCATTCTACAGCACTGAGAGAGGTTCTTACCCTCATTGGCTTCCAGTACCACTCTACAGCACTGAGAGAGGTTCTTACCCTCATTGGCTTCCAGTACCACTCTACAGCACTGAGAGGTTCTTACCCTCAATGGCTTCCAGTACCACTCTACACCACTGAGAGAGATTCTTACCTTCATTGGCTTCCAGTTCCACTCTACAGCACTGAGAGAGGTTCTTACCGCATTGGCTTCCAGTATCACTCTACAGCACTGAGAGAGGTTCTTACCCTCAATGGCTTCCAGTACCACTCTACACCACTGAGAGAGATTCTTACCTTCATTGGCTTCCAGTACCACTCTACAGCACTGAGAGAGGTTCTTACCCTCATTGGCTTCCAGTACCATTCTACAGCACTGACAGAGGTTCTTACCCTCATTGGCTTCCAGTACCACTCTACAGCACTGAGAGTGGTTCTTCCCCTCATTGGCTTCCAGTACCACTCTACAGCACTGAGAGAGGTTCTTACCCTCATTGGCTTCCAGTACCACTCTACAGCACTGAGAGAGGTTCTTACCCTCATTGGTTTCCATAACCACTCTACAGCTCTGAGAGAGGTTCTTACCCTCATTGGCTTCCAGAACCACTCTACAGCTCTGAGAGCGGTTCTTACCGCATTGGCTCCAAGTTCCACTCTACAGCACTGAGAGAGGTTCTTACCGCATTGGCTTCCAGTATCACTCTACAGCACTGAGAGAGGTTCTTACCCTCAATGGCTTCCAGTACCACTCTACACCACTGAGAGAGATTCTTACCTTCATTGGCTTCCAGTACCACTCTACAGCACTGAGAGAGGTTCTTACCCTCATTGGCTTCCAGTACCATTCTACAGCACTGACAGAGGTTCTTACCCTCATTGGCTTCCAGTACCACTCTACAGCACTGAGAGTGGTTCTTCCCCTCATTGGCTTCCAGGACCACTCTACAGCACTGAGAGAGGTTCTTACCCTCATTGGTTTCCAGAACCACTCTACAGCTCTGAGAGAGGTTCTTACCGCATTGGCTCCAAGTTCCACTCTACATCACTGAGAGAGTATCTTACCGCATTGGCTCCAAGTTCCACTCTACAGCTCTGAGAGAGATTCTTACCGCATTGTCTCCAAGTTCCACTCTACAGCACTGAGAGAGGTTCTTACCGTATTGGCTCCAAGTTCCACTCTACAGCTCTGAGAGAGGTTCTTACCCGCATTGGCTCCAAGTTCCACTCTACAGCTCTGAGAGAGATTCTTACTGCATTGGCTCCAAGTTCCACTCTACAGCTCTGAGAGAGATTCTTACCCGCATTGGCTCCAAGTTCCACTCTACAGCTATGAGAGAGGTTCTTACCGCATTGGCTTCCAGTATCACTCTACAGCACTGAGAGAGGTTCTTACCCTCATTGGCTTCCAGTACCACTCTACAGCACTGAGAGAGGCTCTTACCCTCATTGGCTTCCAGTACCATTCTACAGCACTGAGAGAGGTTCTTACCCTCATTGGTTTCCAGAACCACTCTACAGCACTGAGAGAGGTTCTTACCCTCATTGGCTTCCAGTACCACTCTACAGCACTGAGAGAGGTTCTTACCCTCATTGGTTTCCAGAACCACTCTACAGCTCTGAGAGAGGTTCTTACCCTCATTGGCTTCCAGAACCACTCTACAGCTCTGAGAGCGGTTCTTACCGCATTGGCTCCAAGTTCCACTCTACAGCACTGAGAGAGGTTCTTACCGCATTGGCTTCCAGTATCACTCTACAGCACTGAGAGAGGTTCTTACCTCATTGGCTTCCAGTACCACTCTACAGCACTGAGAGAGGTTCTTACCCTCATTGGCTTCCAGTACCATTCTACAGCACTGAGAGAGGTTCTTACCCTCATTGGCTTCCAGTACCACTCTACAGCACTGAGAGAGGTTCTTACCCTCATTGGCTTCCAGTACCACTCTACAGCACTGAGAGAGGTTCTTACCCTCATTGGTTTCCAGAACCACTCTACAGCTCTGAGAGAGGTTCTTACCCTCATTTGCTTCCAGAACCACTCTACAGCTCTGACAGCGGTTCTTACCGCATTGGCTCCAAGTTCCACTCTACAGCACTGAGAGAGGTTCTTACCGTATTGGCTCCAAGTTCCACTCTACAGCTCTGAGAGAGGTTCTTACCCGCATTGGCTCCAAGTTCCACTCTACAGCTCTGAGAGAGATTCTTACTGCATTGGCTCCAAGTTCCACTCTACAGCTCTGAGAGAGATTCTTACCCGCATTGGCTCCAAGTTCCACTCTACAGCTATGAGAGAGGTTCTTACCGCATTGGCTTCCAGTATCACTCTACAGCACTGAGAGAGGTTCTTACCCTCATTGGCTTCCAGTACCACTCTACAGCACTGAGAGAGGTTCTTACCCTCATTGGCTTCCAGTACCACTCTACAGCACTGAGAGAGGTTCTTACCCTCATTGGCTTCCAGTACCACTCTACAGCACTGAGAGAGGTTCTTACCCTCATTGGCTTCCAGTACCACTCTACAGCACTGAGAGAGGTTCTTACCCTCATTGGTTTCCAGAACCACTCTACAGCTCTGAGAGAGGTTCTTACCCTCATTGGCTTCCAGAACCACTCTACAGCTCTGAGAGCGGTTCTTACCGCATTGGCTCCAAGTTCCACTCTACAGCACTGAGAGAGGTTCTTACCGCATTGGCTTCCAGTATCACTCTACAGCACTGAGAGAGGTTCTTACCCTCATTGGCTTCCAGTACCACTCTACAGCACTGAGAGAGGTTCTTACCCTCATTGGCTTCCAGTACCATTCTACAGCACTGAGAGAGGTTCTTACCCTCATTGGCTTCCAGTACCACTCTACAGCACTGAGAGAGGTTCTTACCCTCATTGGCTTCCAGTACCACTCTACAGCACTGAGAGAGGTTCTTACCCTCATTGGTTTCCAGAACCATTGGCTTCCAGAACCACTCTACAGCTCTGAGAGAGTTTCTTACCCGCATTGGCTCCAAGTTCGACTCTACAGCTCTTAGAGAGGTTCTTACCGCATTGGCTCCAAGTTCCACTCTACAGCTCTGAGAGAGATTCTTACCGCATTGGCTCCAAGTTCCACTCTACAGCACTGAGAGAGGTTCTTACCGCATTGGCTCCAAGTTCCACTCTACAGCTCTGAGAGAGGTTCTTACCCTCATTGGCTCCAAGTTCCACTCTACAGCTGTGAGAGAGATTCTTACCGCATTGGCTCCAAGTTACTCTACAGCTCTGAGAGAGGTTCTTACCGCATTGGCTCCAAGTTCCACTCTACAGCTCTGAGAGAGTTTCTTACCACATTGGCTCCAAGTTCCACTCTACAGCTCTGAGAGAGTTTCTTACCGCATTGGCTCCAAGTTCCACTCTACAGCACTGAGAGAGGTTCTTACCCGCATTGGCTCCAAGTTCCACTCTACAGCTCTGAGAGAGATTCTTACCCGCATTGGCTCCAAGTTCCACTCTACAGCACTGAGAGAGATTCTTACCCGCATTGGCTCCAAGTTCCACTCTACAGCTCTGAGAGAGATTCTTACCCGCATTGGCTCCAAGTTCCACTCTACAGCTCTGAGAGAGATTCTTGCATTGGCTCCAAGTTCGACTCTACAGCTCTGAGAGAGGTTCTTACTGCATTGGCTCCAAGTTCCACTCTACAGCTCTGAGAGAGATTCTTACCCGCATTGGCTCCAAGTTCCACTCTACAGCTATGAGAGAGGTTCTTACCGCATTGGCTTCCAGTATCACTCTACAGCACTGAGAGAGGTTCTTACCCTCATTGGCTTCCAGTACCATTCTACAGCACTGAGAGAGGTTCTTACCCTCATTGGCTTCCAGTACCACTCTACAGCACTGAGAGAGGTTCTTACCCTCATTGGCTTCCAGTACCACTCTACAGCACTGAGAGAGGTTCTTACCCTCATTGGTTTCCATAACCACTCTACAGCTCTGAGAGAGGTTCTTACCCTCATTGGCTTCCAGAACCACTCTACAGCTCTGAGAGCGGTTCTTACCGCATTGGCTCCAAGTTCCACTCTACAGCACTGAGAGAGGTTCTTACCGCATTGGCTTCCAGTATCACTCTACAGCACTGAGAGAGGTTCTTACCCTCAATGGCTTCCAGTACCACTCTACAGCACTGAGAGAGGTTCTTACCTTCATTGGCTTCCAGTACCACTCTACAGCACTGAGAGAGGTTCTTACCCTCATTGGCTTCCAGTACCATTCTACAGCACTGACAGAGGTTCTTACCCTCATTGGCTTCCAGTACCACTCTACAGCACTGAGAGTGGTTCTTCCCCTCATTGGCTTCCAGGACCACTCTACAGCACTGAGAGAGGTTCTTACCCTCATTGGTTTCCAGAACCACTCTACAGCTCTGAGAGGTTCTTACCGCATTGGCTCCAAGTTCACTCTACATCACTGAGAGAGTATCTTACCGCATTGGGCTCTACAGCTCAGGTTCTTAGCATTGACTCCAAGTTCCACTCTACAGCTCTGAGAGAGATTCTTACCGCATTGGCTCCAAGTTCCACTCTACAGCTCTGAGAGAGGTTCTTACCGCATTGGCTCCAAGTTCCACTCTACAGCTCTGAGAGAGGTTCTTACCGCATTGGCTCCAAGTTCCACTCTACAGCTCTGAGAGAGGTTCTTACCGCATTGGCTCCAAGTTCCACTCTACAGCTCTGAGAGAGATTCTTACTGCATTGGCTCCAAGTTCCACTCTACAGCTCTGAGAGAGATTCTTACCCGCATTGGCTCCAAGTTCCACTCTACAGCTATGAGAGAGGTTCTTACCGCATTGGCTTCCAGTATCACTCTACAGCACTGAGAGAGGTTCTTACCCTCATTGGCTTCCAGTACCACTCTACAGCACTGAGAGAGGTTCTTACCCTCATTGGCAGTACCACTCTACAGCACTGAGAGAGGTTCTTGCCCTCATTGGTTTCCAGAACCACTCTACAGCTCTGAGAGAGAATCTTACCCTCATTGGCTTCCAGAACCACTCTACAGCTCTGAGAGCGGTTCTTACCGCATTGGTTCCAAGTTCCACTCTACAGCACTGAGAGAGGTTCTTACCGCGTGGCTTCCAGTATCACTCTACAGCACTGAGAGAGATTCTTACCCTCATTGGCTTCCAGTACCACTCTACAGCACTGAGAGAGTTCTTACCCTCATTGGCTTCCAGTACCATTCTACAGCACTGAGAGAGGTTCTTACCCTCATTGGCTTCCAGTACCACTCTACAGCACAGGTTCTTACCCTCATTGGCTTCCAGTACCACTCTACAGCACTGAGAGAGGTTCTTACCCTCATTGGCTTCCAGTACCACTCTACAGCACTGAGAGAGGTTCTTACCCTCATTGGTTCCCATAACCACTCTACAGCTCTGAGAGAGGTTCTTACCCTCATTGGCTTCCAGAACCACTCTACAGCTCTGAGAGCGGTTCTTACCGCATTGGCTCCAAGTTCCACTCTACAGCACTGAGAGAGGTTCTTACCGCATTGGCTTCCAGTATCACTCTACAGCACTGAGAGAGGTTCTTACCCTCAATGGCTTCCAGTACCACTCTACAGCACTGAGAGAGATTCTTACCTTCATTGGCTTCCAGTACCACTCTACAGCACTGAGAGAGGTTCTTACCCTCATTGGCTTCCAGTACCATTCTACAGCACTGACAGAGGTTCTTACCCTCATTGGCTTCCAGTACCACTCTACAGCACTGAGAGTGGTTCTTCCCCTCATTGGCTTCCAGGACCACTCTACAGCACTGAGAGAGGTTCTTACCCTCGTGGTTTCCAGAACCACTCTACAGCTCTGAGAGAGGTTCTTACCGCATTGGCTCCAAGTTCCACTCTACATCACTGAGAGAGTATCTTACCGCATTGGCTCCAAGTTCCACTCTACAGCTCTGAGAGAGGTTCTTACCCGCATTGACTCCAAGTTCCACTCTACAGCTCTGAGAGAGATTCTTACCCGCATTGGCTCCAAGTTCGACTCTACAGCTCTGAGAGAGGTTCTTACCGTGGCTCCAAGTTCCACTCTACAGCACTGAGAGAGGTTCTTACCGTATTGGCTCCAAGTTCCACTCTACAGCTCTGAGAGAGGTTCTTACCGCATTGGCTCCAAGTTCCACTCTACAGCTCTGAGAGAGATTCTTACTGCATTGGCTCCAAGTTCCACTCTACAGCTCTGAGAGAGATTCTTACCCGCATTGGCTCCAAGTTCCACTCTACAGCTATGAGAGAGGTTCTTACCGCATTGGCTTCCAGTATCACTCTACAGCACTGAGAGAGGTTCTTACCCTCATTGGCTTCCAGTACCACTCTACAGCACTGAGAGAGGTTCTTACCCTCATTGGCTTCCAGTACCACTCTACAGCACTGAGAGAGGTTCTTGCCCTCATTGGTTTCCAGAACCACTCTACAGCTCTGAGAGAGGTTCTTACCCTCATTGGCTTCCAGAACCACTCTACAGCTCTGAGAGCGGTTCTTACCGCATTGGTTCCAAGTTCCACTCTACAGCACTGAGAGAGGTTCTTACCGCATTGGCTTCCAGTATCACTCTACAGCACTGAGAGAGATTCTTACCCTCATTGGCTTCCAGTACCACTCTACAGCACTGAGAGAAGTTCTTACCCTCATTGGCTTCCAGTACCATTCTACAGCACTGAGAGAGGTTCTTACCCTCATTGGCTTCCAGTACCACTCTACAGCACTGAGAGAGGTTCTTACCCTCATTGGCTTCCAGTATCACTCTACAGCACTGAGAGAGGTTCTTACCCTCATTGGTTTCCAGAACCACTCTACAGCTCTGAGAGAGGTTCTTACCCTCATTGGCTTCCAGAACCACTCTACAGCTCTGAGAGCGGTTCTTACCGCATTGGCTCCAAGTTCAACTCTACAGCACTGAGAGAGGTTCTTACCGCATTGGCTCCAAGTTCCACTCTACAGCACTGAGAGAGGTTCTTACCCTCATTGGCTTCCAGTACCACTCTACAGCACTGAGAGAGGTTCTTACCCACATTGGCTTCCAGTACCATTCTACAGCACTGAGAGAGGTTCTTACCCTCATTGGCTTCCAGTACCACTCTACAGCACTGAGAGAGGTTCTTACCCTCATTGGTTTCCAGAACCACTCTACAGCTCTGAGAGAGGTTCTTACCCTCATTGGCTTCCAGAACCACTCTACAGCTCTGAGAGCGGTTCTTACCGCATTGGCTCCAAGTTCCACTCTACAGCACTGAGAGAGGTTCTTACCGCATTGGCTCCAAGTTCCACTCTAAAGCTCTGAGAGAGATTCTTACCGCATTGGCTCCAAGTTCCACTCTACAGCACTGAGAGAGGTTCTTACCGCATTGGCTCCAAGTTCCACTCTACAGCTCTGAGAGAGGTTCTTACCCTCATTGGCTCCAAGTTCCACTCTACAGCTGTGAGAGAGATTCTTACCGCATTGGCTCCAAGTTCTACTCTACAGCTCTGAGAGAGGTTCTTACCGCATTGGCTCCAAGTTCCACTCTACAGCTCTGAGAGAGTTTCTTACCACATTGGCTCCAAGTTCCACTCTACAGCTCTGAGAGAGTTTCTTACCGCATTGGCTCCAAGGTCCACTCTACAGCTCTGAGAGAGATTCTTACCCGCATTGGCTCCAAGTTCCACTTTACAGCTCTGAGAGAGATTCTTACCCGCATTGGCTCCAAGTTCCACTCTACAGCTCTGAGAGAGATTCTTACCCGCATTGGCTCCAAGTTCGACTCTACAGCTCTGAGAGAGGTTCTTACCGCATTGGCTCCAAGTTCCACTCTACAGCTCTGAGAGAGGTTCTTACTGCATTGGCTCCAAGTTCCACTCTACAGCTCTGAGAGAGATTCTTACCCGCATTGGCTTCCAGTACCATTCTACAGCACTGAGAGAGGTTCTTACCCTCATTGGCTTCCAGTACCACTCTACAGCACTGAGAGAGGTTCTTACCCTCATTGGTTTCCATAACCACTCTACAGCTCTGAGAGAGGGTCTTACCCTCATTGGCTTCCAGTACCACTCTACAGCACTGAGAGAGGTTCTTACCGCATTGGCTCAAAGTTCCACTCTACAGCTCTGAGAGAAGTTCTTACTGCATTGGCTCCAAGTTCCACTCTACAGCTCTGAGAGAGATTCTTACCCGCATTGGCTTCCAGTACCATTCTACAGCACTGAGAGAGGTTCTTACCCTCATTGGCTTCCAGTACCACTCTACAGCACTGAGAGAGGTTCTTACCCTCATTGGTTTCCATAACCACTCTACAGCTCTGAGAGAGGTTCTTACCCTCATTGGCTTCCAGTACCACTCTACAGCTCTGAGAGAGGTTCTTACCGCATTGGCTCCAAGTTCCACTCTACAGCTCTGAGAGAGGTTCTTACTGCATTGGCTCCAAGTTCCACTCTACAGCTCTGAGAGAGATTCTTGCCCGCATTGGCTTCCAGTACCATTCTACAGCACTGAGAGAGGTTCTTACCCTCATTGGCTCCAAGTTCCACTCTACAGCTCTGAGAGAGATTCTTACCCGCATTGGCTCCAAGTTCGACTCTACAGCTCTGAGAGAGGTTCTTACCGCATTGGCTCCAAGTTCCACTCTACAGCTCTGAGAGAGGTTCTTACCTGCATTGGCTCCAAGTTCCACTCTACAGCTCTGAGAGAGATTCTTACCCGCATTGGCTTCCAGTACCATTCTACAGCACTGAGAGAGGTTCTTACCCTCATTGGCTTCCAGTACCACTCTACAGCACTGAGAGAGGTTCTTACCCTCATTGGTTTCCATAACCACTCTACAGCTCTGAGAGAGGTCTTACCCTCATTGGCTTCCAGTACCACTCTACAGCACTGAGAGAGTTCACTGGCTCAAGTTCCACTCTACAGCTCTGAGAGGTTCTTACTGCATTGGCTCCAAGTTCCACTCTACAGCTCTGAGAGAGATTCTTACCGCATTGGCTTCCAGTACCATTCTACAGCACTGAGAGAGGTTCTTACCCTCATTGGCTTCCAGTACCACTCTACAGCACTGAGAGAGGTTCTTACCCTCATTGGTTTCCATAACCACTCTACAGCTCTGAGAGAGGTTCTTACCCTCATTGGCTTCCAGTACCACTCTACAGCACTGAGAGAGTTCTTACCGCATTGGCTCCAAGTTCCACTCTACAGCTCTGAGAGAGGTTCTTACTGCATTGGCTCCAAGTTCCACTCTACAGCTCTGAGAGAGATTCTTACCCTCATTGGCTTCCAGTACCATTCTACAGCACTGAGAGAGGTTCTTACCCTCATTGGCTTCCAGTACCACTCTACAGCACTGAGAGGTTCTTACCCTCATTGGCTTCCAGTACCACTCTACAGCACTGAGAGAGGTTCTTACCCTCATTGGTTCCCATAACCACTCTACAGCTCTGAGAGAGGTTCTTACCCTCATTGGCTTCCAGAACCACTCTACAGCTCTGAGAGCGGTTCTTACCGCGTGGCTCCAAGTTCCACTCTACAGCACTGAGAGAGGTTCTTACCGCATTGGCTTCCAGTATCACTCTACAGCACTGAGAGAGGTTCTTACCCTCAATGGCTTCCAGTACCACTCTACAGCACTGAGAGAGGTTCTTACCTTCATTGGCTTCCAGTACCACTCTACAGCACTGAGAGAGGTTCTTACCCTCATTGGCTTCCAGTACCATTCTACAGCACTGACAGAGGTTCTTACCCTCATTGGCTTCCAGTACCACTCTACAGCACTGAGAGTGGTTCTTCCCCTCATTGGCTTCCAGGACCACTCTACAGCACTGAGAGAGGTTCTTACCCTCATTGGTTTCCAGAACCACTCTACAGCTCTGAGAGAGGTTCTTACCGCATTGGCTCCAAGTTCCACTCTACATCACTGAGAGAGTATCTTACCGCATTGGCTCCAAGTTCCACTCTACAGCTCTGAGAGAGGTTCTTACCCGCATTGACTCCAAGTTCCACTCTACAGCTCTGAGAGAGATTCTTACCCGCATTGGCTCCAAGTTCGACTCTACAGCTCTGAGAGAGGTTCTTACCGCGTGGCTCCAAGTTCCACTCTACAGCACTGAGAGAGGTTCTTACCGTATTGGCTCCAAGTTCCACTCTACAGCTCTGAGAGAGGTTCTTACCCGCATTGGCTCCAAGTTCCACTCTACAGCTCTGAGAGAGATTCTTACTGCATTGGCTCCAAGTTCCACTCTACAGCTCTGAGAGAGATTCTTACCCGCATTGGCTCCAAGTTCCACTCTACAGCTATGAGAGAGGTTCTTACCGCATTGGCTTCCAGTATCACTCTACAGCACTGAGAGAGGTTCTTACCCTCATTGGCTTCCAGTACCACTCTACAGCACACTGAGAGGTTCTTACCCTCATTGGCTTCAGTACCACTCTACAGCACTGAGAGAGGTTCTTGCCCTCATTGGTTTCCAGAACCACTCTACAGCTCTGAGAGAGGTTCTTACCCTCATTGGCTTCCAGAACCACTCTACAGCTCTGAGAGCGGTTCTTACCGCATTGGTTCCAAGTTCCACTCTACAGCACTGAGAGAGGTTCTTACCGCATTGGCTTCCAGTATCACTCTACAGCACTGAGAGAGATTCTTACCCTCATTGGCTTCCAGTACCACTCTACAGCACTGAGAGAAGTTCTTACCCTCATTGGCTTCCAGTACCATTCTACAGCACTGAGAGAGGTTCTTACCCTCATTGGCTTCCAGTACCACTCTACAGCACTGAGAGAGGTTCTTACCCTCATTGGCTTCCAGTACCACTCTACAGCACTGAGAGAGGTTCTTACCCTCATTGGTTTCCAGAACCACTCTACAGCTCTGAGAGAGGTTCTTACCCTCATTGGCTTCCAGAACCACTCTACAGCTCTGAGAACGGTTCTTACCGCATTGGCTCCAAGTTCCACTCTACAGCACTGAGAGAGGTTCTTACCGCATTGGCTTCCAGTACCACTCTACAGCACTGAGAGAGGTTCTTACCCTCATTGGCTTCCAGTACCATTCTACAGCACTGAGAGAGGTTCTTACCCTCATTGGCTTCCAGTACCACTCTACAGCACTGAGAGAGGTTCTTACCCTCATTGGCTTCCAGTACCACTCTACAGCACTGAGAGAGGTTCTTACCCTCATTGGTTTTCAGAACCACTCTACAGCTCTGAGAGAGGTTCTTACCCTCATTGGCTTCCAGAACCACTCTACAGCTCTGAGAGCGGTTCTTACCGCATTGGCTCCAAGTTCCACTCTACAGCACTGAGAGAGGTTCTTACCGCATTGGCTCCAAGTTCCACTCTACAGCTCTGAGAGAGATTCTTACCGCATTGGCTCCAAGTTCCACTCTACAGCACTGAGAGAGGTTCTTACCGCATTGGCTCCAAGTTCCACTCTACAGCTCTGAGAGAGGTTCTTACCCTCATTGGCTCCAAGTTCCACTCTACAGCTGTGAGAGAGATTCTTACCGCATTGGCTCCAAGTTCACTCTACAGCTCTGAGAGGTTCTTACCGCATTGGCTCCAAGTTCCACTCTACAGCTCTGAGAGTTTCTTACCACATTGGCTCCAAGTTCCACTCTACAGCTCTGAGAGAGTTTCTTACCGCATTGGCTCCAAGGTCCACTCTACAGCTCTGAGAGAGATTCTTACCCGCATTGGCTCCAAGTTCCACTTTACAGCTCTGAGAGAGATTCTTACCCGCATTGGCTCCAAGTTCCACTCTACAGCTCTGAGAGAGATTCTTACCCGCATTGGCTCCAAGTTCGACTCTACAGCTCTGAGAGAGGTTCTTACCGCATTGGCTCCAAGTTCCACTCTACAGCTCTGAGAGAGGTTCTTACTGCATTGGCTCCAAGTTCCACTCTACAGCTCTGAGAGAGATTCTTACCCGCATTGGCTTCCAGTACCATTCTACAGCACTGAGAGAGGTTCTTACCCTCATTGGCTTCCAGTACCACTCTACAGCACTGAGAGAGGTTCTTACCCTCATTGGTTTCCATAACCACTCTACAGCTCTGAGAGAGGGTCTTACCCTCATTGGCTTCCAGTACCACTCTACAGCACTGAGAGAGGTTCTTACCGCATTGGCTCAAAGTTCCACTCTACAGCTCTGAGAAGTTCTTACTGCATTGGCTCCAAGTTCCACTCTACAGCTCTGAGAGAGATTCTTACCCGCATTGGCTTCCAGTACCATTCTACAGCACTGAGAGAGGTTCTTACCCTCATTGGCTTCCAGTACCACTCTACAGCACTGAGAGAGGTTCTTACCCTCATTGGTTTCCATAACCACTCTACAGCTCTGAGAGAGGTTCTTACCCTCATTGGCTTCCAGTACCACTCTACAGCACTGAGAGAGGTTCTTACCGCATTGGCTCCAAGTTCCACTCTACAGCTCTGAGAGAGGTTCTTACTGCATTGGCTCCAAGTTCCACTCTACAGCTCTGAGAGAGATTCTTGCCCGCATTGGCTTCCAGTACCATTCTACAGCACTGAGAGAGGTTCTTACCCTCATTGGCTTCCAGTACCACTCTACAGCACTGAGAGAGGTTCTTACCCTCATTGGCTTCCAGTACCACTCTACAGCACTGAGAGAGGTTCTTATCCTCACTGGTTTCCATAACCACTCTACAGCTCTGAGAGAGGTTCTTACCCTCATTGGCTTCCAGAACCACTCTACAGCACTGAGAGAGGTTCTTACCCTCATTGGCTTCCAGTACCACTCGACAGCACTGAGAGAGGTTCTTACCGCATTGGCTTCCAGTATCACTCTACAGCACTGAGAGGTTCTTACCCTCAATGGCTTCCAGTACCACTCTACAGCACTGAGAGAGGTTCTTACCCTCATTTGCTTCCAGTACCACTCTACAGCACTGAGAGAGGTTCTTACCCTCATTGGCTTCCAGTACCATTCTACAGCACTGAGAGAGGTTCTTACCCTCATTGGCTTCCAGTACCACTCGACAGCACTGAGAGGTTCTTCCCCTCATTGGCTTCCAGGACCACTCTACAGCACTGAGAGAGGTTCTTACCCTCATTGGTTTCCAGAACCACTCTACAGCTCTGAGAGAGGTTCTTACCGCATTGGCTCCAAGTTCCACTCTACAGCACTGAGAGAGTATCTTACCGCATTGGCTCCAAGTTCCACTCTACAGCTCTGAGAGAGGTTCTTACCCGCATTGACTCCAAGTTCCACTCTACAGCTCTGAGAGAGATTCTTACCCGCATTGGCTCCAAGTTCGACTCTACAGCTCTGAGAGAGGTTCTTACCGCATTGGCTCCAAGTTCCACTCTACAGCTCTGAGAGAGTTTCTTACCCGCATTGGCTCCAAGTTCCACTCTACAGCTCTGAGAGAGGTTCTTACCGCATTGGCTCCAAGTTCCACTCTACAGCTCTGAGAGAGGTTCTTACTGCATTGGCTCCAAGTTCCACTCTACAGCTGTGAGAGAGATTCTTACCGCATTGGCTCCATGTTCTACAGGGCTCCGGGCAGCCGAGCGGAAATGGAGGCTTCGCCTCCCTGCGGACCTGGCATCCTTTCACTCCCTCCTCTCTACATTTTCCTCCTCTGTCTCTGCTGCTAAAGCCACTTTCTACCATTCTAAATTCCAAGCATCTGCCTCTAACCCTAGGAAGCTCTTTGCCACCTTCTCCTCCCTCCTGAATCCTCCCCCCTCCCTCCTCCCCTCTCTGCAGATGACTTCGTCAACCATTTTGAAAAGAAGGTCGATGACATCTGATCCTCGTTTGCTAAGTCAAACGACACCGCTGGTTCTGCTCACACTGCCCTACCCTATGCTCTGACCTCTTTCTCCCCTCTCTCTCCAGATGAAATCTCGCGTCTTGTGACTCCGGCCGCCCAACAACCTGCCCGCTTGACCCTATCCCTCCTCTCTTCTCCAGACCATTTCCGGAGACCTTCTCCCTTACCTCACCTCGCTCATCAACTCATCCCTGACCGCTGGCTACGTCCCTCCCGTCTTCAAGAGAGCGAGAGTTGCACCCTTCTGAAAAAACCTACACTCGATCCCTCCGATGTCAACAACTACAGACCAGTATCCCTTCTCTCTTTTCTCTCCAAAACTCTTGAGCGTGCCGTCCTTGGCCAGCTCTACCGCTATCTCTCTCAGAATGACCTTCTTGATCCAAATCAGTCAGGTTTCAAGACTAGTCATTCAACTGAGACTGCTCTTCTCTGTATCACGGAGCGCTCCGCACTGCTAAAGCTAACTCTCTCCTCTGCTCTCATCCTTCTAGACCTATCGGCTGCCTTCGATACTGTGAACCATCAGATCCTCCTCTCCACCCTCTCCGAGTTGGGCATCTCCGGCGCGGCCCACGCTTGGATTGCGTCCTACCTGACAGGTCGCTCCTACCAGGTGGCGTGGCGAGAATCTGTCTCCTCACCACGCGCTCTCACCACTGGTGTCCCCCAGGGCTCTGTTCTAGGCCCTCTCTTATTCTCGCTATACACCAAGTCACTTGGCTCTGTCATAACCTCACATGGTCTCTCCTATCATTGCTATGCAGACGACACACAATTCATCTTCTCCTTTCCCCTTCTGACCAGGTGGCGAATCGCATCTCTGCATGTCTGGCAGACATATCAGTGTGGATGACGGATCACCACCTCAAGCTGAACCTCAGCAAGACGGAGCTCCTCTTCCTCCCGGGGAAGGACTGCCCGTTCCATGATCTCGCCATCACGGTTGACAACTCCATTGTGTCCTCCTCCCAGAGCGCTAAGAACCTTGGCGTGATCCTGGACAACACCCTGACGTTCTCAACTAACATCAAGGCGGTGTCCCGTTCCTGTAGGTTCATGCTCTACAACATCCGCAGAGTACGACCCTGCCTCACACAGGAAGCGGCGCAGGTCCTAATCCAGGCACTTGTCATCTCCCGTCTTGATTACTGCAACTCGCTTTTGGCTGGGCTCCCTGCCTGTGCCATTAAACCCCTACAACTCATCCAGAACGCCGCAGCCCGTCTGGTGTTCAACCTTCCCAAGTTCTCTCACGTCACCCCGCTCCTCCGCTCTCTCCACTGGCTTCCAGTTGAAGCTCGCATCCGCTACAAGACCATGGTGCTTGCCTACGGAGCTGTGAGGGGAACGGCACCTCAGTACCTCCAGGCTCTGATCAGGCCCTACACCCAAACAAGGGCACTCGTTCATCCACCTCTGGCCTGCTCGCCTCCCTACCACTGAGGAAGTACAGTTCCCGCTCAGCCCAGTCAAAACTGTTCGCTGCTCTGGCCCCCAATGGTGGAACAAACTCCTCACGACGCCAGGACAGCGGAGTCAATCACCACCTTCCGGAGACACCTGAAACCCCACCTCTTCAAGGAATACCTAGGATAGGGTAAGTAAGGGTAAGTAATCCTTCTCACCCCCCTTCTCCCCCAACAAGATTTAGATGCAAGTGGCTGTTCCACTGGTTGTCATAAGGTGTATGCACCAATTTGTAAGTCGCTCTGGATAAGAGCATCTGCTAAATGACTTAAATGTAATGTAAATGTACTCTACAGCTCTGAGAGAGGTTCTTACCGCATTGGCTCCAAGTTCCACTCTACAGCTCTGAGAGAGTTTCTTACCACATTGGCTCCAAGTTCCACTCTACAGCTCTGAGAGAGATTCTTACCCGCATTGGCTCCAAGTTCGACTCTACAGCTCTGAGAGAGGTTCTTACCGCATTGGCTCCAAGTTCCACTCTACAGCTCTGAGAGAGATTCTTACTGCATTGGCTCCAAGTTCCACTCTACAGCTCTGAGAGAGATTCTTACCCGCATTGGCTCCAAGTTCCACTCTACAGCTATGAGAGAGGTTCTTACCGCAATGGCTTCCAGTATCACTCTACAGCACTGAGAGAGGTTCTTACCCTCATTGGCTTCCAGTACCACTCTACAGCACTGAGAGAGGTTCTTACCCTCATTGGCTTCCAGTACCACTCTACAGCACTGAGAGAGGTTCTTACCCTCATTGGTTTCCAGAACCACTCTACAGCTCTGAGAGAGGTTCTTACCCTCATTGGCTTCCAGAACCACTCTACAGCTCTGAGAGCCGTTCTTACCGCATTGGCTCCAAGTTCCACTCTACAGCACTGAGAGAGTATCTTACCGCATTGGCTCCAAGTTCCACTCTACAGCTCTGAGAGAGATTCTTACCGCATTGTCTCCAAGTTCTACTCTACAGCACTGAGAGAGGTTCTTACCCGCATTGACTCCAAGTTCCACTCTACAGCTCTGAGAGAGATTCTTACCCGCATTGGCTCCAAGTTCGACTCTACAGCTCTGAGAGAGGTTCTTACTGCATTGGCTCCAAGTTCCACTCTACAGCTGTGAGAGAGATTCTTACCGCATTGGCTCCAAGTTCTACTCTACAGCTCTGAGAGAGGTTCTTACCGCATTGGCTCCAAGTTCCACTCTACAGCTCTGAGAGAGTTTCTTACCGCATTGGCTCCAAGGTCCACTCTACAGCTCTGAGAGAGATTCTTACCGCATTGGCTCCAAGTTCCACTCTACAGTTCTGAGAGAGATTCTTACCCGCATTGGCTCCAAGTTCCACTCTACAGCTCTGAGAGAGATTCTTACCCGCATTGGCTCCAAGTTCGACTCTACAGCTCTGAGAGAGGTTCTTACCGCATTGGCTCCAAGTTCCACTCTACAGCTCTGAGAGAGGTTCTTACTGCATTGGCTCCAAGTTCCACTCTACAGCACTGAGAGAGGTTCTTACCCTCATTGGCTTCCAGTACCACTCTACAGCACTGAGAGAGGTTCTTACCCTCATTGGTTTCCATAACCACTCTACAGCTCTGAGAGAGGTTCTTACCCTCATTGGCTTCCAGTACCACTCTACAGCACTGAGAGAGGTTCTTACCGCATTGGCTCAAAGTTCCACTCTACAGCTCTGAGAGAGGTTCTTACTGCATTGGCTCCAAGTTCCACTCTACAGCTCTGAGAGAGATTCTTACCCGCATTGGCTTCCAGTACCATTCTACAGCACTGAGAGAGGTTCTTACCCTCATTGGTTTCCATAACCACTCTACAGCTCTGAGAGAGGTTCTTACCCTCATTTGCTTCCAGTACCACTCTACAGCACTGAGAGAGGTTCTTACCCTCGTGGCTCAAAGTTCCACTCTACAGCTCTGAGAGAGGTTCTTACTGCATTGGCTCCAAGTTCCACTCTACAGCTCTGAGAGAGATTCTTACCCGCATTGGCTTCCAGTACCATTCTACAGCACTGAGAGAGGTTCTTACCCTCATTGGTTTCCATAACCACTCTACAGCTCTGAGAGGTTCTTACCCTCATTGGCTTCCAGTACCACTCGACAGCACTGAGAGAGGTTCTTACCGCATTGGCTTCCAGTATCACTCTACAGCACTGAGAGAGGTTCTTACCCTCAATGGCTTCCAGTACCACTCTACAGCACTGAGAGAGGTTCTTACCCTCATTTGCTTCCAGTACCACTCTACAGCACTGAGAGAGGTTCTTACCCTCATTGGCTTCCAGTACCATTCTACAGCACTGAGAGAGGTTCTTACCCTCATTGGCTTCCAGTACCACTCGACAGCACTGAGAGAGGTTCTTCCCCTCATTGGCTTCCAGGACCACTCTACAGCACTGAGAGAGGTTCTTACCCTCATTGGTTTCCAGAACCACTCTACAGCTCTGAGAGAGGTTCTTACCGCATTGGCTCCAAGTTCCACTCTACAGCACTGAGAGAGTATCTTACCGCATTGGCTCCAAGTTCCACTCTACAGCTCTGAGAGAGGTTCTTACCGCATTGACTCCAAGTTCCACTCTACAGCTCTGAGAGAGATTCTTACCCGCATTGGCTCCAAGTTCGACTCTACAGCTCTGAGAGAGGTTCTTACCGCATTGGCTCCAAGTTCCACTCTACAGCTCTGAGAGAGTTTCTTACCCGCATTGGCTCCAAGTTCCACTCTACAGCTCTGAGAGAGGTTCTTACCGCATTGGCTCCAAGTTCCACTCTACAGCTCTGAGAGAGGTTCTTACTGCATTGGCTCCAAGTTCCACTCTACAGCTGTGAGAGAGATTCTTACCGCATTGGCTCCATGTTCTACAGGGCTCCGGGCAGCCGAGCGGAAATGGAGGAAAACTCGCCTCCCTGCGGACCTGGCATCCTTTCACTCCCTCCTCTCTACATTTTCCTCCTCTGTCTCTGCTGCTAAAGCCACTTTCTACCATTCTAAATTCCAAGCATCTGCCTCTAACCCTAGGAAGCTCTTTGCCACCTTCTCCTCCCTCCTGAATCCTCCCCCCCCCCCTCCCTCCTCCCTCTCTGCAGATGACTTCGTCAACCATTTTGAAAAGAAGGTCGATGACATCTGATCCTCGTTTGCTAAGTCAAACGACACCGCTGGTTCTGCTCACACTGCCCTACCCTATGCTCTGACCTCTTTCTCCCCTCTCTCTCCAGATGAAATCTCGCGTCTTGTGACGGCCGGCCGCCCAACAACCTGCCCGCTTGACCCTATCCCCTCCTCTCTTCTCCAGACCATTTCCGGAGACCTTCTCCCTTACCTCACCTCGCTCATCAACTCATCCCTGACCGCTGGCTACGTCCCTCCCGTCTTCAAGAGAGCGAGAGTTGCACCCCTTCTGAAAAAACCTACACTCGATCCCTCCGATGTCAACAACTACAGACCAGTATCCCTTCTCTCTTTTCTCTCCAAAACTCTTGAGCGTGCCGTCCTTGGCCAGCTCTACCGCTATCTCTCTCAGAATGACCTTCTTGATCCAAATCAGTCAGGTTTCAAGACTAGTCATTCAACTGAGACTGCTCTTCTCTGTATCACGGAGGCGCTCCGCACTGCTAAAGCTAACTCTCTCTCCTCTGCTCTCATCCTTCTAGACCTATCGGCTGCCTTCGATACTGTGAACCATCAGATCCTCCTCTCCACCCTCTCCGAGTTGGGCATCTCCGGCGCGGCCCACGCTTGGATTGCGTCCTACCTGACAGGTCGCTCCTACCAGGTGGCGTGGCGAGAATCTGTCTCCTCACCACGCGCTCTCACCACTGGTGTCCCCCAGGGCTCTGTTCTAGGCCCTCTCTTATTCTCGCTATACACCAAGTCACTTGGCTCTGTCATAACCTCACATGGTCTCTCCTATCATTGCTATGCAGACGACACACAATTAATCTTCTCCTTTCCCCTTCTGATGACCAGGTGGCGAATCGCATCTCTGCATGTCTGGCAGACATATCAGTGTGGATGACGGATCACCACCTCAAGCTGAACCTCAGCAAGACGGAGCTCCTCTTCCTCCCGGGAAGGACTGCCCGTTCCATGATCTCGCCATCACGGTTGACAACTCCATTGTGTCCTCCTCCCAGAGCGCTAAGAACCTTGGCGTGATCCTGGACAACACCCTGTCGTTCTCAACTAACATCAAGGCGGTGTCCCGTTCCTGTAGGTTCATGCTCTACAACATCCGCAGAGTACGACCCTGCCTCACACAGGAAGCGGCGCAGGTCCTAATCCAGGCACTTGTCATCTCCCGTCTTGATTACTGCAACTCGCTTTTGGCTGGGCTCCCTGCCTGTGCCATTAAACCCCTACAACTCATCCAGAACGCCGCAGCCCGTCTGGTGTTCAACCTTCCCAAGTTCTCTCACGTCACCCCGCTCCTCCGCTCTCTCCACTGGCTTCCAGTTGAAGCTCGCATCCGCTACAAGACCATGGTGCTCGCCTACGGAGCTGTGAGGGAACGGCACCTCAGTACCTCCAGGCTCTGATCAGGCCCTACACCCAAACAAGGGCACTGCGTTCATCCACCTCTGGCCTGCTCGCCTCCCTACCACTGAGGAAGTACAGTTCCCGCTCAGCCCAGTCAAAACTGTTCGCTGCTCTGGCCCCCAATGGTGGAACAAACTCCCTCACGACGCCAGGACAGCGGAGTCAATCACCACCTTCCGGAGACACCTGAAACCCCACCTCTTCAAGGAATACCTAGGATAGGGTAAGTAAGGGTAAGTAATCCTTCTCACCCCCCTTCTCCCCCAACAAGATTTAGATGCAAGTGGCTGTTCCACTGGTTGTCATAAGGTGTATGCACCAATTTGTAAGTCGCTCTGGATAAGAGCATCTGCTAAATGACTTAAATGTAATGTAAATGTACTCTACAGCTCTGAGAGAGGTTCTTACCGCATTGGCTCCAAGTTCCACTCTACAGCTCTGAGAGAGTTTCTTACCACATTGGCTCCAAGTTCCACTCTACAGCTCTGAGAGAGATTCTTACCCGCATTGGCTCCAAGTTCGACTCTACAGCTCTGAGAGAGGTTCTTACCGCATTGGCTCCAAGTTCCACTCTACAGCTCTGAGAGAGGTTCTTACTGCATTGGCTCCAAGTTCCACTCTACAGCTCTGAGAGAGATTCTTACCCGCATTGGCTCCAAGTTCCACTCTACAGCTATGAGAGAGGTTCTTACCGCATTGGCTTCCAGTATCACTCTACAGCACTGAGAGAGGTTCTTACCCTCATTGGCTTCCAGTACCATTCTACAGCACTGAGAGAGGTTCTTACCCTCATTGGCTTCCAGTACCACTCTACAGCACTGAGAGAGGTTCTTACCCTCATTGGTTTCCAGAACCACTCTACAGCTCTGAGAGAGGTTCTTACCCTCATTGGCTTCCAGAAGCACTCTACAGCTCTGAGAGCCGTTCTTACCGCATTGGCTCCAAGTTCCACTCTACAGCACTGAGAGAGTATCTTACCGCATTGGCTCCAAGTTCCACTCTACAGCTCTGAGAGAGATTCTTACCGCATTGTCTCCAAGTTCCACTCTACAGCACTGAGAGAGGTTCTTACCCGCATTGACTCCAAGTTCCACTCTACAGCTCTGAGAGAGATTCTTACCCGCATTGGCTCCAAGTTCGACTCTACAGCTCTGAGAGAGGTTCTTACTGCATTGGCTCCAAGTTCCACTCTACAGCTGTGAGAGAGATTCTTACCGCATTGGCTCCAAGTTCTACTCTACAGCTCTGAGAGAGGTTCTTACCGCATTGGCTCCAAGTTCCACTCTACAGCTCTGAGAGAGTTTCTTACCGCATTGGCTCCAAGGTCCACTCTACAGCTCTGAGAGAGATTCTTACCCGCATTGGCTCCAAGTTCCACTCTACAGTTCTGAGAGAGATTCTTACCCGCATTGGCTCCAAGTTCCACTCTACAGCTCTGAGAGAGATTCTTACCCGCATTGGCTCCAAGTTCGACTCTACAGCTCTGAGAGAGGTTCTTACCGCATTGGCTCCAAGTTCCACTCTACAGCTCTGAGAGAGGTTCTTACTGCATTGGCTCCAAGTTCCACTCTACAGCACTGAGAGAGGTTCTTACCCTCATTGGCTTCCAGTACCACTCTACAGCACTGAGAGAGGTTCTTACCCTCATTGGTTTCCATAACCACTCTACAGCTCTGAGAGAGGTTCTTACCCTCATTGGCTTCCAGTACCACTCTACAGCACTGAGAGAGGTTCTTACCGCATTGGCTCAAAGTTCCACTCTACAGCTCTGAGAGAGGTTCTTACTGCATTGGCTCCAAGTTCCACTCTACAGCTCTGAGAGAGATTCTTACCCGCATTGGCTTCCAGTACCATTCTACAGCACTGAGAGAGGTTCTTACCCTCATTGGTTTCCATAACCACTCTACAGCTCTGAGAGAGGTTCTTACCCTCATTGGCTTCCAGTACCACTCTACAGCACTGAGAGAGGTTCTTACCGCATTGGCTCAAAGTTCCACTCTACAGCTCTGAGAGAGTATCTTACTGCATTGGCTCCAAGTTCCACTCTACAGCTCTGAGAGAGATTCTTACCCGCATTGGCTTCCAGTACCATTCTACAGCACTGAGAGAGGTTCTTACCCTCATTGGTTTCCATAACCACTCTACAGCTCTGAGAGAGGTTCTTACCCTCATTGGCTTCCAGTACCACTCTACAGCACTGAGAGAGGTTCTTACCGCATTGGCTCCAAGTTCCACTCTACAGCTCTGAGAGAGGTTCTTACTGCATTGGCTCTAAGTTCCACTCTACAGCTCTGAGAGAGATTCTTGCCCGCATTGGCTTCCAGTACCATTCTACAGCACTGAGAGAGGTTCTTACCCTCATTGGCTTCCAGTACCACTCTACAGCACTGAGAGAGGTTCTTACCCTCATTGGCTTCCAGTACCACTCTACAGCACTGAGAGAGGTTCTTACCCTCATTGGTTTCCATAACCACTCTACAGCTCTGAGAGAGGTTCTTACCCTCATTGGCTTCCAGAACCACTCTACAGCTCTGAGAGCGGTTCTTACCGCGTGGCTCCAAGTTCCACTCTACAGCACTGAGAGAGGTTCTTACCGCATTGGCTTCCAGTATCACTCTACAGCACTGAGAGAGGTTCTTACCCTCAATGGCTTCCAGTACCACTCTACAGCACTGAGAGAGGTTCTTACCCTCATTTGCTTCCAGTACCACTCTACAGCACTGAGAGGTTCTTACCCTCATTGGCTTCCAGTACCATTCTACAGCACTGAGAGAGGTTCTTACCCTCATTGGCTTCCAGTACCACTCGACAGCACTGAGAGAGGTTCTTCCCCTCATTGGCTTCCAGGACCACTCTACAGCACTGAGAGAGGTTCTTACCCTCATTGGTTTCCAGAACCACTCTACAGCTCTGAGAGAGGTTCTTACCGCGTGGCTCCAAGTTCCACTCTACAGCACTGAGAGAGTATCTTACCGCATTGGCTCCAAGTTCCACTCTACAGCTCTGAGAGAGGTTCTTACCCGCATTGACTCCAAGTTCCACTCTACAGCTCTGAGAGAGATTCTTACCCGCATTGGCTCCAAGTTCGACTCTACAGCTCTGAGAGAGGTTCTTACCGCATTGGCTCCAAGTTCCACTCTACAGCTCTGAGAGAGTTTCTTACCCGCATTGGCTCCAAGTTCCACTCTACAGCTCTGAGAGAGATTCTTACCCGCATTGGCTCCAAGTTCGACTCTACAGCTCTGAGAGAGGTTCTTACCGCATTGGCTCCAAGTTCCACTCTACAGCTCTGAGAGAGGTTCTTACTGCATTGGCTCCAAGTTCCACTCTACAGCTCTGAGAGAGATTCTTACCCGCATTGGCTCCAAGTTCCACTCTACAGCTATGAGAGAGGTTCTTACCGCATTGGCTTCCAGTATCACTCTACAGCACTGAGAGAGGTTCTTACCCTCATTGGCTTCCAGTACCATTCTACAGCACTGAGAGAGGTTCTTACCCTCATTGGCTTCCAGTACCACTCTACAGCACTGAGAGAGGTTCTTACTCTCATTGGCTTCCAGTACCACTCTACAGCACTGAGAGAGGTTCTTACCCTCATTGGTTTCCAGAACCACTCTACAGCTCTGAGAGAGGTTCTTACCCTCATTGGCTTCCAGAACCACTCTACAGCTCTGAGAGCCGTTCTTACCGCATTGGCTCCAAGTTCCACTCTACAGCACTGAGAGAGTATCTTACCGCATTGGCTCCAAGTTCCACTCTACAGCTCTGAGAGAGATTCTTACCGCATTGTCTCCAAGTTCCACTCTACAGCACTGAGAGAGGTTCTTACCCGCATTGACTCCAAGTTCCACTCTACAGCTCTGAGAGAGATTCTTACCCCATTGGCTCCAAGTTGGACTCTACAGCTCTGAGAGAGGTTCTTACTGCATTGGCTCCAAGTTCCACTCTACAGCTGTGAGAGAGATTCTTACCGCATTGGCTCCAAGTTCTACTCTACAGCTCTGAGAGAGGTTCTTACCGCATTGGCTCCAAGTTCCACTCTACAGCTCTGAGAGAGTTTCTTACCACATTGGCTCCAAGTTCCACTCTACAGGTCTGAGAGAGTTTCTTACCGCATTGGCTCCAAGGTCCACTCTACAGCTCTGAGAGAGATTCTTACCCGCATTGGCTCCAAGTTCCACTCTACAGCTCTGAGAGAGATTCTTACCCGCATTGGCTCCAAGTTCGACTCTACAGCTCTGAGAGAGGTTCTTACCGCATTGGCTCCAAGTTCCACTCTACAGCTCTGAGAGAGGTTCTTACTGCATTGGCTCCAAGTTCCACTCTACAGCTCTGAGAGAGATTCTTACCCGCATTGGCTCCAAGTTCCACTCTACAGCTATGAGAGAGGTTCTTACCGCATTGGCTTCCAGTATCACTCTACAGCACAGAGAGAGATTCTTACCCTCATTGGCTTCCAGTACCATTCTACAGCACTGAGAGAGGTTCTTACCCTCATTGGCTTCCAGTACCACTCTACAGCACTGAGAGAGGTTCTTACTCTCATTGGCTTCCAGTACCACTCTACAGCACTGAGAGAGGTTCTTACCCTCATTGGTTTCCAGAACCACTCTACAGCTCTGAGAGAGGTTCTTACCCTCATTGGCTTCCAGAACCACTCTACAGCTCTGAGAGCCGTTCTTACCGCATTGGCTCCAAGTTCCACTCTACAGCACTGAGAGAGTATCTTACCGCATTGGCTCCAAGTTCCACTCTACAGCTCTGAGAGAGATTCTTACCGCATTGGCTCCAAGTTCCACTCTACAGCACTGAGAGAGGTTCTTACCGCATTGGCTCCAAGTTCCACTCTACAGCTCTGAGAGAGGTTCTTACCCGCATTGGCTCCAAGTTCCACTCTACAGCTCTGAGAGAGATTCTTACCCGCATTGGCTCCAAGTTCGACTCTACAGCTCTTAGAGAGGGCATTGGCTCCAAGTTCCACTCTACAGCTCTGAGAGAGTTTCTTACCCGCATTGGCTCCAAGTTCCACTCTACAGCTCTGAGAGAGGTTCTTACATTGGCTCCAAGATCCACTCTACAGCTCTGAGAGAGTATCTTACCGCATTGGCTCCAAGTTCCACTCTACAGCTCTGAGAGAGATTCTTACCGCATTGGCTCCAAGTTCCACTCTACAGCACTGAGAGAGCTTCTTACCCTCATTGGCTTCCAGTACCACTCTACAGCACTGAGAGAGGTTCTTACCCTCATTGGCTTCCAGTACCACTCTACAGCACTGAGAGAGCTTCTTACCCTCATTGGCTTCCAGTACCACTCTACAGCACTGAGAGAGGTTCTTACCCTCATTGGCTTCCAGTACCACTCTACAGCACTGAGAGAGGTTCTTACCCTCATTGGCTTCCAGTACCACTCTACAGCACTGAGAGAGGTTCTTACCCTCATTGGATTCCAGAACCACTCTACAGCTCTGAGAGAGGTTCTTACCCTCATTGGCTTCCAGAACCACTCTACAGCTCTGAGAGCCGTTCTTACCGCATTGGCTCCAAGTTCCACTCTACAGCACTGAGAGAGGTATCTTACCCTCATTGGCTTCCAGTACCATTCTACAGCACTGAGAGAGGTTCTTACCCTCATTGGCTTCCAGTACCACTCTACAGCACTGAGAGAGGTTCTTACTCTCATTGCTTCCAGTACCACTCTACAGCACTGAGAGAGGTTCTTACCCTCATTGGTTTCCAGAACCACTCTACAGCTCTGAGAGAGGTTCTTACCCTCATTGGCTTCCAGAACCACTCTACAGCTCTGAGAGCCGTTCTTACCGCATTGGCTCCAAGTTCCACTCTACAGCACTGAGAGAGTATCTTACCGCATTGGCTCCAAGTTCCACTCTACAGCTCTGAGAGAGATTCTTACCGCATTGTCTCCAAGTTCCACTCTACAGCACTGAGAGAGGTTCTTACCCGCATTGACTCCAAGTTCCACTCTACAGCTCTGAGAGAGATTCTTACCCGCATTGGCTCCAAGTTGGACTCTACAGCTCTGAGAGAGGTTCTTACTGCATTGGCTCCAAGTTCCACTCTACAGCTGTGAGAGAGATTCTTACCGCATTGGCTCCAAGTTCTACTCTACAGCTCTGAGAGAGGTTCTTACCGCATTGGCTCCAAGTTCCACTCTACAGCTCTGAGAGAGTTTCTTACCACATTGGCTCCAAGTTCCACTCTACAGGTCTGAGAGAGTTTCTTACCGCATTGGCTCCAAGGTCCACTCTACAGCTCTGAGAGAGATTCTTATCCGCATTGGCTCCAAGTTCCACTCTACAGCTCTGAGAGAGATTCTTACCCGCATTGGCTCCAAGTTCGACTCTACAGCTCTGAGAGAGGTTCTTACCGCGTGGCTCCAAGTTCCACTCTACAGCTCTGAGAGAGGTTCTTACTGCATTGGCTCCAAGTTCCACTCTACAGCTCTGAGAGAGATTCTTACCCGCATTGGCTCCAAGTTCCACTCTACAGCTATGAGAGAGGTTCTTACCGCATTGGCTTCCAGTATCACTCTACAGCACAGAGAGAGATTCTTACCCTCATTGGCTTCCAGTACCATTCTACAGCACTGAGAGAGGTTCTTACCCTCATTGGCTTCCAGTACCACTCTACAGCACTGAGAGAGGTTCTTACTCTCATTGGCTTCCAGTACCACTCTACAGCACTGAGAGAGGTTCTTACCCTCATTGGTTTCCAGAACCACTCTACAGCTCCGAGAGAGGTTCTTACCCTCATTGGCTTCCAGAACCACTCTACAGCTCTGAGAGCCGTTCTTACCGCATTGGCTCCAAGTTCCACTCTACAGCACTGAGAGAGTATCTTACCGCATTGGCTCCAAGTTCCACTCTACAGCTCTGAGAGAGATTCTTACCGCATTGGCTCCAAGTTCCACTCTACAGCACTGAGAGAGGTTCTTACCGCATTGGCTCCAAGTTCCACTCTACAACTCTGAGAGAGGTTCTTACCCGCATTGACTCCAAGTTCCACTCTACAGCTCTGAGAGAGATTCTTACCCGCATTGGCTCCAAGTTCGACTCTACAGCTCTTAGAGAGGTTCGTACCGCATTGGCTCCAAGTTCCACTCTACAGCTCTGAGAGAGTTTCTTACCCGCATTGGCTCCAAGTTCCACTCTACAGCTCTGAGAGAGGTTCTTACCGCATTGGCTCCAAGATCCACTCTACAGCTCTGAGAGAGGTTCTTACTGCATTGGCTCCAAGTTCCACTCTATAGCTCTGAGAGAGATTCTTACCGCATTGGCTCCAAGTTCCACTCTACAGCACTGAGAGAGCTTCTTACCCTCATTGGCTTCCAGTACCACTCTACAGCACTGAGAGAGGTTCTTACCCTCATTGGCTTCCAGTACCACTCTACAGCACTGAGAGAGCTTCTTACCCTCATTGGCTTCCAGTACCACTCTACAGCACTGAGAGAGGTTCTTACCCTCATTGGCTTCCAGTACCACTCTACAGCACTGAGAGAGGTTCTTACCCTCATTGGCTTCCAGTACCATTCTACAGCACTGAGAGAGATTCTTACCCTCATTGGCTTCCAGTACCACTCTACAGCACTGAGAGAGGTTCTTACCCTCATTGGCTTCCAGTACCACTCTACAGCACTGAGAGAGGTTCTTACCCTCATTGGTTTCCATAACCACTCTACAGCTCTGAGAGAGGTTCTTACCCTCATTGGCTTCCAGAACCACTCTACAGCTTTGAGAGAGGTTCTTACTGCATTGGCTCCAAGTTCAACTCTACAGCTCTGAGAGAGATTCTTACCGCATTGGCTTCCAGTATCACTCTACAGCACTGAGAGAGGTTCTTACCCTCATTGGCTTCCAGTACCACTCTACAGCACTGAGAGAGGTTCTTACCCTCATTGGCTTCCAGTATCACTCTACAGCACTGAGAGAGGTTCTTACCCTCAATGGCTTCCAGTACCACTCTACAGCACTGAGAGAGGTTCTTACCCTCATTGGCTTCCAGTACCACTCTACAGCACTGGGAGAGGTTCTTACCCTCATTGGCTTCCAGTACCACTCTACAGCACTGAGAGAGGTTCTTACCCTCATTGGCTTCCAGTACCACTCTACAGCACTGAGAGAGGTTCTTCCCCTCATTGGCTTCCAGGACCACTCTACAGCACTGAGAGAGGTTCTTACCCTCATTGGCTTCCAGTATCACTCTACAGCACTGAGAGAGGTTCTTACCCTCAATGGCTTCCAGTACCACTCTACAGCACTGAGAGAGATTCTTACCCTCATTGGCTTCCAGTACCACTCTACAGCACTGAGAGAGGTTCTTACCCTCATTGGCTTCCAGTACCACTCTACAGCACTGAGAGAGGTTCTTACCCTCATTGGTTTCCATAACCACTCTACAGCTCTGAGAGAGGTTCTTACCCTCATTGGCTTCCAGAACCACTCTACAGCTCTGAGAGAGGTTCTTACTGCATTGGCTCCAAGTTCAACTCTACAGCTCTGAGAGAGGTTCTTACCGCATTGGCTTCCAGTATCACTCTACAGCACTGAGAGAGGTTCTTACCCTCATTGGCTTCCAGTACCACTCTACAGCACTGAGAGAGGTTCTTACCCTCATTGGCTTCCAGTATCACTCTACAGCACTGAGAGAGGTTCTTACCCTCATTGGCTTCCAGTACCACTCTACAGCACTGAGAGAGGTTCTTACCCTCATTGGCTTCCAGTACCATTCTACAGCACTGAGAGAGGTTCTTACCCTCATTGGCTTCCAGTACCATTCTACAGCACTGAGAGAGGTTCTTACCCTCATTGGCTTCCAGTACCACTCTACAGCACTGAGAGAGGTTCTTCCCCTCATTGGCTTCCAGGACCACTCTACAGCACTGAGAGAGGTTCTTACCCTCATTGGTTTCCAGAACCACTCTACAGCTCTGAGAGAGGTTCTTACCCTAATTGGCTTCCAGAACCACTCTACAGCTCTGAGAGCCGTTCTTACCGCATTGGCTCCAAGTTCCACTCTACAGCACTGAGAGAGGTTCTTACCACATTGGCTCCAAGTTCCACTCTACAGCTCTGAGAGAGATTCTTACCGCATTGGCTCCAAGTTCCACTCTACAGCACTGAGAGAGATTCTTACCGCATTGGCTCCAAGTTCCACTCTACAGCACTGAGAGAGGTTCTTACCGCATTGGTTTCCAGTATCACTCTACAGCACTGAGAGAGGTTCTTACCCTCATTGGTTTCCAGAACCACTCTACAGCTCTGAGAGAGGTTCTTACCCTCATTGGCTTCCAGAACCACTCTACAGCTCTGAGAGCGGTTCTTACCGCATTGGCTCCAAGTTCAACTCTACAGCACTGAGAGAGGTTCTTACCGCATTGGCTCCAAGTTCCACTCTACAGCACTGAGAGAGGTTCTTACCGCATTGGCTCCAAGTTCCACTTTACAGCTCTGAGAGAGATTCTTACCGCATTGGCTCCAAGTTCCACTCTACAGCTCTGAGAGAGCTGCTTTGGCTCCAAGTTCCACTCCACAGCTCACGGTTCTATTGGCTCCAGCACAGCTGAGAGAGGTTCTTATCGCATTGGCTCCAAGTTCCACTCTACAGCTCTGAGAGAGATTCTTACCCGCATTGGCTTCAAGTTCCACTCTACAGCTCTGAGAGAGATTCTTACCCGCATTGGCTCCAAGTTCGACTCTACAGCTCTGAGAGCGGTTCTTACCGCATTGGCTCCAAGTTCCACTCTACAGCTCTGAGAGCGGTTCTTACCACATTGGCTCCAAGTTCCACTCTACAGCACTAAGAGAGGTTCTTACCCTCATTGGCTTCCAGTATCACTCTACAGCACTAAGAGAGGTTCTTACCCTCATTGGCTTCCAGTACCACTCTACAGCACTGAGAGAGGTTCTTACCCACATTGGCTTCCAGTAACACTCTACAGCACTGAGAGAGGTTCTTACCCTCATTGGCTTCCAGTACCATTCTACAGCACTGAGAGAGGTTCTTACCCTCATTGGCTTCCAGTACCACTCTACAGCACTGAGAGAGGTTCTTACCCTCATTGGCTTCCAGTACCACTCTACAGCACTGAGAGAGGTTCTTACCCTCATTGGTTTCCAGAACCACTCTACAGCTCTGAGAGAGGTTCTTACCCTCATTGGCTTCCAGAACCACTCTACAGCTCTGAGAGCGGTTCTTACCGCATTGGCTCCAAGTTCCACTCTACAGCACTGAGAGAGGTTCTTACCGCATTGGCTCCAAGTTCCACTCTACAGCTCTGAGAGAGATTCTTACCGCATTGGCTCCAAGTTCCACTCTACAGCTCTGAGAGAGGTTCTTACCGCATTGCCCCAAGTTCCACTCTACAGATCATTCTTAGCATTGGCCCCAAGTTCCACTCTACAGATCTGAGAGATTCTTACCGCTGGCCCCAAGTTCCACTCTACAGATCTGAGAGAGATTCTTACCCGCATTGGCTCAAGTTCCACTCTACAGCTCTGCGTGGAGTTCCACTCTACAGCTCTGAGAGAGATTCTTACCGCATTGGCTCCAAGTTCCACTCTACAGCTCTGAGAGAGGTTCTTACCGCATTGGCTCCAAGTTCCACTCTACAGCTCTGAGAGAGATTCTTACCCGCATTGGCTTCAAGTTCCACTCTACAGCTCTGAGAGAGATTCTTACCCGCATTGGCTCCAAGTTCGACTCTACAGCTCTGAGAGAGGTTCTTACCGCATTGGCTCCAAGTTCCACTCTACAGCTCTGAGAGCGGTTCTTACCACATTGGCTCCAAGTTCCACTCTACAGCACTAAGAGAGGTTCTTACCCTCATTGGCTTCCAGTATCACTCTACAGCACTGAGAGAGGTTCTTACCCTCATTGGCTTCCAGTACCACTCTACAGCACTGAGAGAGGTTCTTACCCACATTGGCTTCCAGTAACACTCTACAGCACTGAGAGAGGTTCTTACCCTCATTGGCTTCCAGTACCATTCTACAGCACTGAGAGAGGTTCTTACCCTCATTGGCTTCCAGTACCACTCTACAGCACTGAGAGAGGTTCTTACCCTCATTGGCTTCCAGTACCACTCTACAGCACTGAGAGAGGTTCTTACCCTCATTGGTTTCCAGAACCACTCTACAGCTCTGAGAGAGGTTCTTACCCTCATTGGCTTCCAGAACCACTCTACAGCTCTGAGAGCGGTTCTTACCGCATTGGCTCCAAGTTCCACTCTACAGCACTGAGAGAGGTTCTTACCGCATTGGCTCCAAGTTCCACTCTACAGCTCTGAGAGAGATTCTTACCGCATTGGCTCCAAGTTCCACTCTACAGCACTGAGAGAGGTTCTTACCGCATTGGCCCCAAGTTCCACTCTACAGATCTGAGAGAGATTCTTACCCGCATTGGCCCCAAGTTCCACTCTACAGATCTGAGAGAGATTCTTACCCGCATTGGCCCCAAGTTCCACTCTACAGATCTGAGAGAGATTCTTACCCGCATTGGCTCCAAGTTCCACTCTACAGCTCTGAGAGCGGTTCTTACCCGCATTGGCTCCAAGTTCCACTCTACAGCTCTGAGAGAGATTCTTACCGCATTGGCTCCAAGTTCCACTCTACAGCTCTGAGAGAGGTTCTTACCGCATTGGCTCCAAGTTCCACTTTACAGCTCTGAGAGAGATTCTTACCGCATTGGCTCCAAGTTCCACTCTACAGCTCTGAGAGAGCTGCTTACCCGCATTGGCTCCAAGTTCCACTCTACAGCTCTGAGAGCGGTTCTTACCGCATTGGCTCCAAGTTCCACTCTACAGCACTGAGAGAGGTTCTTACCGCATTGGCTCCAAGTTCCACTCTACAGCTCTGAGAGAGATTCTTACCGCATTGGCTCCAAGTTCCACTCTACAGCTCTGAGAGAGGTTCTTACCGCATTGGCTCCAAGTTCCACTCTACAGCTCTGAGAGAGTTTTTTACCGCATTGGCTCCACGTTCCACTCTACAGCTCTGAGAGAGATTCTTACCCGCATTGGCTCCAAGTTCCACTCTACAGCTCTGAGAGAGATTCTTACCCGCATTGGCTTCAAGTTCCACTCTACAGCTCTGAGAGAGATTCTTACCCGCATTGGATCCAAGTACGACTCTACAGCTCTGAGAGAGGTTCTTACCGCATTGGCTCCAAGTTCCACTCTACAGCTCTGAGAGAGATTCTTACCCGCATTGGCTCCATGTTCCACTCTACAGCTATGAGAGAGGTTCTTACCGCAATGGCTTCCAGTATCACTCTACAGCACTGAGAGAGGTTCTTACCCTCATTGATTTCCAGTACCACTCTACAGCACTGAGAGAGGTTCTTACCCTCATTGGCTTCCAGTACCACTCTACAGCACTGAGAGTGGTTCTTACCCTCATTGGCTTCCAGTACCATTCTACAGCACTGAGAGAGGTTCTTACCCTCATTGGCTTCCAGTACCACTCTACAGCACTGAGAGAGGTTCTTACCCTCATTGGCTTCCAGTACCACTCTACAGCACTGAGAGAGGTTCTTACCCTCATTGGTTTCCAGTACCACTCTACAGCACTGAGAGAGGTTCTTACCCTCATTGGTTTCCAGAACCACTCTACAGCTCTGAGAGAGGTTCTTACCCTCATTGGCTTCCAGTACCATTCTACAGCACTGAGATAGGTTCTTACCCTCATTGGCTTCCAGAACCACTCTACAGCTCTGAGAGTGGTTCTTACCGCATTGGCTCCAAGTTCCACTCTACAGCACTGAGAGAGGTTCTTACCGCATTGGCTCCAAGTTCCACTCTACAGCTCTGAGAGAGATTCTTACCGCATTGGCTCCAAGTTCCACTCTACAGCACTGAGAGAGGTTCTTACCGCATTGGCTCCAAGTTCCACTCTACAGCTCTGAGAGAGGTTCTTACCCGCATTGGCTCCAAGTTCCACTCTACAGCTCTGAGAGAGATTCTTACCGCATTGGCTCCAAGTTCCACTCTACAGCTCTGAGAGAGGTTCTTACCGCATTGGCTCCAAGTTCCACTCTACAGCTCTGAGAGCGGTTCTCACCGCATTGGCTCCAAGTTCCACTCTACAGCACTGAGAGAGGTTCTTACCGCATTGGCTCCAAGTTCCACTCTACAGCTCGGAGAGAGATTCTTACCACGTTGGCTCCAAGTTCCACTCTACAGCTCTGAGAGAGGTTCTTACCGCATTGGCTCCAAGTTCCACTCTACAGCTCTGAGAGAGTTTCTTACCGCATTGGCTCCAAGTTCCACTCTACAGCTCTGAGAGAGATTCTTACCCGCATTGGCTCCAAGTTCCACTCTACAGCTCTGAGAGAGATTCTTACCCGCATTGGCTCCAAGTTCCACTCTACAGCTCTGAGAGAGATTCTTACCCGCATTGGCTCCAAGTTCCACTCTACAGCTCTGAGAGAGATTCTTACTGCATTGGCTCCAAGTTCCACTCTACAGCTCTGAGAGAGATTCTTACCCGCATTGGCTCCAAGTTCCACTCTACAGCTCTGAGAGAGATTCTTACCCGCATTGGCTCCAAGTTCGACTCTACAGCTCTGAGAGAGGTTCTTATCGCATTGGCTCCAAGTTCCACTCTACAGCTCTGAGAGAGGTTCTTATCGCATTAGCTCAAAGTTCCACTCTACAGCTCTGAGAGAGATTCTTACCCGCATTGGCTCCAAGTTCGACTCTACAGCTCTGAGAGAGGTTCTTACCGCATTGGCTCCAAGTTCCACTCTACAGCTCTGAGAGAGATTCTTACCGCATTGGCTCCAAGTTCGACTCTACAGCTCTGAGAGAGATTCTTACCGCATTGGCTCCAAGTTCGACTCTACAGCTCTGAGAGAGGTTCTTACCGCATTGGCTCCAAGTTCCACTCTACAGCTCTGAGAGAGATTCTTACCACATTGGCTCCAAGTTCGACTCTACAGCACTGAGAGAGATTCTTACCACATTGGCTCCAAGTTCGACTCTACAGCACTGAGAGAGATTCTTACCCGCATTGGCTCCAAGTTCGACTCTACAGCTCTGAGAGAGGTTCTCACCACTGACTGTTCACACACAGGCATTCCAGCCTGGAATGCTCCTCTCTGCTGCAAATAAACCAAAATAGACTTTGTGCCTCTTCATGTGCCATCGTGATGCTCTGTGTTGTCCCTGAGGGTCAGGCTATCATGAAAAACTCTGGACCCTGGCTATGTGGGCACTCTATAAGCAGGTTTGGCAGTTAACTGACACTTCATGGTGGAATTTATTTACCTGTTTTGCTTGTATTACTCACTCGATCACACATCATTCTTAACATAATTACGTTGACCTTCAGGACAATTTCAGGGATTAGCTAATATCTTTCTTTACCCCACTATCTTTCTCTCCCCAGTGTGTGTGTGTGTGTGTGTGTGTGTGTGTGTGTGTGTGTGTGTGTGTGTGTGTGTGTCTTTTTCTGACCCTGGTGTCATCCTGTGATCTGCTCTGATCTGGGGGCCTGTAAGTCTCGGAGCCCCTGCTCTAATGGGTTCAGTGGGCTGGTATGCAGCAGGAATCTTTGGATCAAGGTGATTTCACGCTCCTCCACGTTTTCCCAGGGCTCTGCCCAGTCTCTGTTACCTCTGTGCGACTTGGACTGTGTGATAGTGGCTGACACGTGTTATCTTTAGACACATGCACACACAGCAGCACTGAGCAAAGGGAGCTTTATCTGTCTGACACCTCCGTTTCCCCCAAGGTTTGGATTATGCTGCCTGGTATGAACATGGCAGCCAGGGTTCCATTTGGTCTCCAGCTGAGACTCATGCACACCATAACTGAGTTATTTAGCTTGTTCCCCCATAGGTCTATATTAATTGCATATCTGTCTGACCTGAAAGTGGAATGCAAACTGAATGGTTTCAGCCTGTCCCCTTTGAAGTAAAACTAATCCAACTAACCTTGACATTCCCATAGAGACAATTCTCCCTCTCTTTCTGCGTGTTCTCAGAATATGTGGCATATTTAATTTAGTTATTTTTGGTAATGATTGTGTAATCATCCCAGTAAGATGTTGCTTTTTCAGCTCAATGGTTTTTAGTTCCTTTTTCAACAGTATAGGATACTGTTCTGTAAACATTGAGTTAGTTGAACTAAAGAAAAACTTGCAGTTTAGTTTGCTAGATTCCAAGCTCTTGATAATTAACACATTAAGTGCCAATTAAGAATAGCCTAGCCATATTCGTTAGCCGTAGTAGAAGCAGTAGCCTGGTTAAATATGACAAACTAAGATGTAAGAGATACAGAAACCTCACAATGCTACTGTGATCGATTAGGTTCATGTCTGACATTTCTTTAGCCTAATGTTCGATTTCACTGCATCAGCGCATGTGTGAGACCGGAGTTGGGGTGGGGAGAGGGACAAGTTAAACGAGTGAGGTGGCATTCATCCGGTTCCTGCTTCTAGCAACACAGCAAAAGATATATTGTACAACAAGCGTTTGCTCTGTCACTATAGCCTAGCCAACTATTGTGCAGAATGAGATATGCTTGCATCATAGCCTATAGACTACCCTGCGTTTATTCAGACTTCAATAAGCGGCAAGTAGCCTAAAGCCCAGGGCTGAGAGGAAACAGGCTATCGAGAGGCAGGACTACGCTGGAATAAACCCTGCAGTCTCACCCATGCTTCCTCCCGAATAGCCTTCTTCTCCAGCTGTTTTACACTGTCCCCACTACTGTTTTGACGTTATTTATTTTTTTCTGCAAAGGAAAGAACCGAACCATGGAACTTCTTTGCTTCGAGGACAAAGTCGTGCTTGCCCAAATTGACCCCAACATTCTCTATGACGACAGAGTATTGCAAAGTCTGCTAACCATAGAAGACAGGTTCCTACCGCAATGTTCGTATTTTAAATGTGTCCAGAAGGACATTCAGCCACATATGAGGCGAATGGTTGCAGGATGGATGCACGAGGTTTGTGAGCGTTTTTAGCCTACATGTGCATTGGTCAGGTATGGTGCTGTTTTCAATGCATTTGTGCATTAGTCAGGTATATTGTTTGAGGGCATATCTCTCACTCTAATAAGTGTGCTGTGTATAGTAAGATTTGATTTATCTAAAACAAATGAGCCTACAAGGGTGTGTGTGTTTTGTGTAAGAATGTTGCATGTTGCACATAGGAAGGAGCATGTTCTAATAACTGTAATACGTTTGTCTATTTATTCAGATGGTTTATTAAAGTTTCATAGCATGGTTGTTTTGAGAGCTGACATGTTGCCGAATTTTTACAATTTAATTCACTGAGACATGACCCATGCAGGGCATGTGGTACCTGGGAAGTTCCACCAGGCTAGCTAAAGTCATCACCATACATTTCAGTTCGCTGAATGTCAATAATCTTGGATTGTATCGGTTATGGAATCAGTTAAATGAAAGAAGACATTCTAAGCTTCATTTTCATGTTGAATCTATACAATTTGTCCGTTCTAAATAATTATGACAATTTTTTTGGAAAAAAATATTTTCACTTCTTGCTGCCTCAAAATAGCAAGCACGCACAGGCGACTTTAGTTTTTGCCATTATAAACTTGAATCAAAGACTAATTACTTTCTCAATTTTCGGGAATGGTTTATGAATGGCTTGTAAACATTACGCATACAATTTTCCTGCTGTAGCTAATTTATTTATATTTGTAATTATTTTTTGAAAATATGACGGACATGGCGAAGTGAGCTGCGTGGGTGTTTGGGCACGACTTCCGCTACAGGCTATAACGAATGAGAGCTCTTTGATATACTTTGATATTTAAGCTTTTAATGCGGATCCACTGAATGAATATCGACAACATTTGGTTTCCCCATCATGCAAATGTTGAAATGGGGTGTCTACAGACATGTAAATATTGACAGAGTAATAAAAAATAGTAGGCCTAATATAATAATATTATCTCCCACCAGGTTTGTGAAGAGGAGAAGAGTGAGGAAGACGTTTTCCCCTTGGCTATTAATTATTTGGACAGATTTTTAGCGGTGGCGCCCACTAGAAAATGTTATTTGCAACTTCTAGGAGCTGTATGCATGCTCCTTGCAACAAAGTTAAAGGAGAGTTGTCCATTAACTGCAGAAAAGCTGTGCATGTACACAGACAACTCCATCACACCAAGGGAGCTGCTGGTAAGAAACTATTGTTTTCTCTTAATGCATGGAAAAGTATGCAATTAAAACATCATACATTCGTGTATAGCCCAATAATTGTACAATATCAAAGTTTTTTCTTCTGCCATATTTGGTTAAATATATCAGTGTACAGTTCTGGAGACTGATTCATTCCTTGGCCTTACAGTGGGCCTATGCATGCATGAGGAGAGTGCCTGATCAGGTCTGAGCTAAAGTGGCCTGTGTTGCCACCTAGTGGCAGTTATCTAGTTTGTCTTGTGGTAGAAGGATTTCAACATTTCAAACATTGTGGATTAATCATTTGAAGAAAGGAACAGTCGTGCATAAATCCACAAGGGTTATATTAATATCCACTGGCTGAGGAAGTTTATATACATTAGTTTCATAATATCCAACTGTGTTTTCCTGACCACTTTCTGTTAATTGAACGATTGGTATCTCTCAGGGGACTGTTATTCCCAGGTTATTCCTGTGAATTACCCCCCCATGGCATGTCCCACCCATGTTGCTCAAGTGTCCAAATATGAATCACCATTGGAGAGCTATAGGACTGTGTCCTCTTCTCCTCTGCTGTCCAGCTGCCGGGGTTGCATCATCACACAACCCCTGTGCTCGAGGTTTCCTAGGAAAAAGTGAATGGAAACTTATAGGTAGAGGCTGGTCCCAGATGTGTTTGTGCTGTCTTGCCAATTCCTAAGGTCACACTAATGCCAACTCATGCTAGACGGCACAAACAGACCTGGGACCAGGATGGTGAAATTGAGATTCTTTGTCAATGAGCCACTGCTGGTGCATCAGCTGAGAGAGAGGGGGGAATTCAGGGGTTTTCTAGCAAGGGCAGCTGTCCAGGAAGTGAGCGCAGCAGTGACAATAGGACAGACCTCCCTGCACATCTTCAGTCAACATTCTCCACGGTCTTACCATAGGTTAATCGTTTGCATGTGTGGCGCTGCGCTGGTAGGAAACACATATAGATTAATGAAGTCCCGCTATATGGCTGACGCTTGTTCTGGGCTGCCCCTATAATCTGAGAGAGCCACTCAGAGAGGGGCCTGTCCCTGTCCACGCTAACAGAGGGGTTTCAGTAAACATGGGCGTTCCCTGCCACAGTCTCCATCTCGGGTTGTCCCATTTCAAAAGAGGAAACCAGTCGGGGTGGGGTGGGGGGTCAGCTGAATTTATCACATTGGCTGTTTTGTTCCTTTCCTTTTCCCCTTGGGGTGAGGCTGCTTTTAACATGAAAGCTCCCCGCAGCGTGCTAACCAACACGGGCGGTGCAGACCAAAGATGCTAGCTAAGGCTTGTGACAGGAAGGAAGCAACTGTGGCTGTGATGCTGCAGTCTGGCTGGAACCAGTGGCGAGGCTCGACGTGTCACATGAAGAGTAATGGGAGAACCATGCAGAACGAGAGAGAGTGTCAAGGAAAATGTTGCTTTGGTGTTGAATGATATCTCCTCTGAATTGAGACGGACTTGTTGGTATGCATTGTATTTCATGGCAAACAGAAGAGGAACAGGATCAACACACATCCCCTCAATACCCTATAATGCAACAGAAAAAAAACATTAAAAGTCCCATGATGGTAGTGACTCCCCATTACTGCTTATCACTTATCAACCATAGTTTCACATAATTTTACTTTTAATAAAGTATTTCAGTTGTGTATATTACACTTGTTTTATTTTATTTATTTCATTCCAAGTCATCTCATCTCTGTAGAGCTGCTGGCTATTGTCTGACAAAATCACTATTTTAGTAGTGCTTCAAAGTAAATAAGGCATATTTTTAGGTAGATTCCTTGCGAAGCAACAGCTGCTCTCTATATCACCTCATCGTGCATTGATCTCTCTTCCGTAGCAGGCGTAAAATAAACCCAGACCGGACAAGTAGATGCGCAATGGATTATGGTTATTGTAGTTAATTACTTCGCTAAACTATATAGAATATTGGCCTGTTGGAAACGACAACACCCTACTACATCGCACCGTTCAGGCTCAATATGATTTATCTCTAGAGAAACTGGATGATGTGCCCATTGAGCTCAGAAAAAGAAGAAAAAACAAATGGCATTCTAATAATTGAATAGACAATTAGTAGTTTAAAAAACAACATTTTGGTTAATCGTTTAGCACTAATACCCTATAAAGTTTCAGCAACTTATAAACCCAGCTCATGCATTTGTTGACAGTAAGGCTGAGTAAAGTGGTGAATGCATAATAATGATCCACAAGACATTACAATTCTTCTCATGCTTTGTTTTCTTCCTTCTCTCTCTGTCCTCTAGGAGTGGGAGTTGGTGGTCCTAGGGAAGTTGAAGTGGAACATGGCGGCAGTCATCCCAAACGACTTTGTGGATCACATCCTGCACAGACTGCCCCTGCCCAAAGATAAGCTATCTGTGGTCCGCAAGCACACACAGACATTCATTGCCCTGTGTGCCACAGGTAATAACAGGAAATTACCTCAGGAGAACTTCTGCTTCCTGATAGGATAGTCTCGCCTTTTTTCTCGTTAACAATCTATCTGACATCGTGACTCATTGTTTATTGCACTCATCTGACCCTCTACTCAGCAGTCTAAGGGCAGGGACCACAAACACACATCCATCCAATGGCTGCTCTCCACGTCTCTTCCCATCACTGGAACGCTGCTCGTAGCCTAATGGGGTCATCTTTACATTACAACGGCTGCTAAAAGCAGATGCAAGCAGTATCGAGAGCACTTTGGGCATATAAGGCATTAATAGTATAGTTAAAGGAGGCTGGGAGAATCTTCTCAGTGCGTGTTGTTTAGGTTAGCCTCTCCCTGTGATGACAGTGGGTGGATGAGTCTCCTCGCCTGCTGTTTGGCTCCCCTTCCACCTTCTCCTCTGTGGACTAGGGTACAGCAGCTGTGGGTCTCTCGCTCTCTCTCGCTCTCTCAAAACAAACACACACACACACACACACACACACACACACACACACACACACACACACAGAGGTCCTTCCAGGTTTAATAAGTCAGAACTGGCAGCCAGTGGTCTTCCTTCCTCCCCTAGTCAGACCCTTCCTAAACTCTTAAGGGTGAATCCCAATGGGTTTGTTTCCTTTATCCTACTGTATTGTTTACCTTTATTTAACTAGGCAAGTCAGTTAAGAGCAAATTCTTATTCACAATGACCGCCTCGGAACAGTGGGTTAACTTCCTTGTTCAGGGGCAGAACGACAGATTTTTACCTTGTCAGCTCAGGGATTCGATCTAGCAACCTTTCGCTTACTGCACCAAAGCTCTAACCACTAGGCTACCTGCCCTACCTCCTATGTCCTTGTTCTGATTGAACGGACTGCAGTAATAAGACAGTCTGATCTTGCTGACCTGATCTAGCTGCTGCTCTCTCTCTCTCCTATATATTACATCTTTCACATCAGACAATTTTAGAGGGAGGAAATGTAACTTAGGAAAAAAGTCCACTTTGATGTATTGAGATTTACTGCCATGCGTCTCTTTGATCCGATCTGGCCCATAAGTCCTTGTTTACTACAATATGGTATTCAAGCCATAGGCTCCTTCAATGAGGTTTGTGCCCTGTGGCTGTTTAGTGCCATTTTAGTGTTGCATTTTTTATTTGGGTGTGTTTCAGCGGTCTCCCCACTATTCATAAGCAGCCCGTTTTATATCACAAGCGCAAAACAGCCACAATAAAAAAAGAGTGCTGTGGTTTAGCAATAATGTAAATGTTAGGGGGTTTATGTGCTGCTCTGAATGTTGTTCTCATGACAGGGGAGCTCTCTGGCCTCTGCACAGCTGGCCTCTTGAAGAGACGAGAGTGGTTGGACTACTCCCTGGGGTTGATCCAAAGCTATCAGTCGCATCCTCTTTCTATAAAGAGAGAGAAGGCCACAGCACAGAGACCAGGGTCTGTGCTTGGCTGGACTGTGCTTGGGCTAGAGCTGGGGCTAAAGCTAAACCCAGTCCACTTTAAGGACGTTTCCTTTCCTCCAGGCCTGCTTCCTCCCTCCCCCGCCAGCAGGCAGGGCTATTGTCGCTGAGCGCTCTGGGCCTGGTTGATGGAGGACAAGAGGGAGTAGTTTCTGGAACTCATTGCTCACTGAGTAGGAGGATTCCTGCTATGTTTTCCTAATCACAGCTGAGGCAGAGTGAGGGAAAACACACAGGCTCCACCACGGCCATGTTGGACATGTGTTAGACTGTGGGAAAGTTGGGTTAAGCTCTTTAAAAGCTCATATTAAGAGATTATGAAGATGTTTGAATGTCTTTAAATGCTCAGCTACTTCATTTGGATTACATCTTGACTTGATAGTGCGTCTTGTGTTAGTCTGTGGGAAAGTACAGTTCAACTCAGTTCGTAGCTTTATATTGTAGATTTTTCCCCTCTAAATGCTTCCTCACTACTCCTTGACTTGAATGTGCAACTATGATTGTGATTTTGTCACCCCTTGACTGTTGTGAACTCACTGATGTCCGACAGGTGACTGACGGATCACGTTGTCTCTTATCTTCAGATTTCAGCTTCGCTATGAACCCCCCCTCCATGATCGCTACGGGCAGCGTGGGGGCGGCCATCTGCGGCCTGCAGCTGGACCAATCAGACCAGGCCCTGAGTCGAGACCGTCTGACTGACCTGCTGGCCAAGATCACCAACACAGAGGTGGTAAGTAGTGTCTATAGCCTGATCCCAGGTCTGTTTTTAATGTTTGGCCAATTCCTTGTTATGTCAATGAATGACAAGGCGTTAGCAAGACAGCACAAACAGATCTGATATCAGGCTAGGTAAGTGCTCCATGGCAGACATTTTAGGAGCATGGCGGGAAACTTTTGAAGAGATGGTAATATCAGTGTTGGCGAGCGTATAGCACAAAATACTGTTCCAACAATGGGCACCGACACCCTCTTTGGCTGCCTGTTAGACTTAGCTATTCACCAACGTTCCTGGGCTTGGAGCACGGAGATCTTCCTGGTAAACAAGAGCGATGCTACAGTATGCCTGCAGTAGTCGCACATTGAAGCTATTTACTTTTCATGGAGTCAGAGCCTGTGGGTCTTGGCTCGGGACCTAGACTGCAGCTATAAAGAGCAGAGGCAAGGGAATGTCTTCTTAGAACCCAGGGCCCACATTCTTGTGGTAGAACACAGGCAGGCAGTTCCTTTGCATGGCTCCCACTTTTAACTCTTCTCTTATGCCTAACAGAGGCTCCATCTTTCCAGGCGAAATGGCAGATGAGAAACACACAGATTTCCTAACTCCTTAAGATGACATGCATTGAGAGCTCTCACACCATATATATTAGTGGAGGCTAGTGGGAGGAGCTATAGGAGGACGGGCTCATTGTAATGGCTGGAATTAAATGAATGGAACGGTATCAAACATATGGAAACCACATTTTTGAGTCTCCCATTTATTCCATTCCAGCCATTATTATAGCTCCTCCCACCAGCCTCCACTTGTATGTATGTATGTATGTATGTATGTATGTATGTATGTATGTATGTATGTATGTATGTATGTATGTATGTATAGTGGGGCAAAAAAATATTTAGTCAGCCACCAATTGTGCAAGTTCTCCCACTTAAAAAGATGGGAGAGGCCTGTAATTTTCATCATAGGTACACTTCAACTATGACAGACAAAATGAGAAAAAAATCCAGAAAATCACATTGTAGGATTTTTAATGAATTTATTTGCAAATTATGGTGGAAAATAAGTATTTGGTCACCTACAAACAAGCAATATTTCTGGCTCTCACAGACCTGTAACTTCTTCTTTAAGAGGCTCCTCTGTCCTCCACTCATTACCTGTATTAATGGCACATGTTTGAACTTGTTATCAGTATAAAAGACACCTGTCCACAACCTCAAACAGTCACACTCCAAACTGCACTATGGCCAAGACCAAAGAACTGTCAAAGGACACCAGAAACAAAATTGTAGACCTGTACCAAGCTGGGAAGACTGAATCTGCAATAGGTAAGCAGCTTGGTTTGAAGAAATCAACTGTGGGAGCATACAAGACATACAAGACCACTGATAATCTCCCTCGATCTGTGGCTCCACGCAAGATCTCACCCTGTGGGCTCAAAATGATCACAAGAACGGTGAGAAAAAATCCCAGGACCACACGGAGGGGACCGAGTGAATGACCTGCAGAGAGCTGGGACCAAAGTAACAAAGCCTATCATCAGTAACACACTACGCCGCCAGCGACTCAAATCCTGCAGTGCCAGACGTGTCCCCCTGCTTAAGCCTGTACATGTCCAGGCCCGTCTGAAGTTTGCTAGAGAGCATTTGGATGATCCAGAAGAAGATTGGAAGAATGTCAGATGAAACCAAAATATAACTTTTTGGTAAAAACCCAACTCGTCGTGTTTTGAGGACAAAGAATGCTGAGTTGCATCCAAAGAACACCATACCTACTGTGAAGCATGGGGGTGGAAACCTCATGCTTTGGGGCTGTTTTTCTGCAAAGGGACCAGGACAACTGATCCATCCATGTAAAGAAACGAATGAATGGGGCCATGTATCGTGAGATTTTGAGTGAAAACCTCCTTTCATCAGCAAGGGCATTGAAGATGAAATGTGGCTGGGTCTTTCAGCATGACAATGATCCCAAACACACCACCTGGGCAATGGAGTGGCTTCGTAAGAAGCATTTCAAGGTCCTGGAGTGGCCTAGCCAGTCTCCAGATCTCAACCCCATAGAAAATCTTTGGAGGGAGTTGAAAGTCCGTGTTGCCCAGCAACAGCCCCAAAACATCACTGCTCTAGTTGAGATCTGCATGGAGGAATGGGCCAAAATACCAGCAACAGTGTGTGAAAAACTTGTGAAGACTTACAGAAAACGTTTGATCTCTGTCATTGCGAACAAAGGGTATATAAGTATTGAGGTAAACTTTTGTTATTGACCAAATACTTACTTTCCACCTTAATTTGCAAATAAATTCATTAAAAATCCTACAATGTGATTTTCTGGATTTTCTTTCTCATTTTGTCTGTCATAGTTGAAGTGTACCTATGATGAAAATTACAGGCCTCATCTTTTTAAGTGGGAGAACTTGCACAATTGGTGGCTGACTAAATACTTTTTTGCCCCACTATGTATGTATGTAAATGTGTATACACACACACACACACACACACTGCCTTTGGAAAGTATTCAGACCCCTTGCCTTCCACATTTTGTTAGGTTACAGCCTTATTCTAAAATTGATTCAAAAAAGAAATCATCAATCTACACAAAATAACCCATAATGACAAAGCAGAAACAGGTTTTTAGAAATGTTTGCTAATTTATATATATATATTTTTTAAACAGAAATATCACATTTACATAAGTATTCAGAGCCTTTACTCAGTCATTTTTAAAGCACCTTTGACAGCGATTACAGCCTTGTGTCTTCTTTGGTTTGACGCTACAAGCTTGGCCAACCTGTATTTGGAGAGTTTCTCACATTCTTCTCTGCAGATCCTCTCAAGTTTTGTCAGGATCGATGGGGAGCGTTGCTGCACAACTATTTTCAGGTCTCCAGAGATGTTCGATCGGGTTCAAGTCCGGGCTCTGGCTGGGCCACTCAAGAACATTCAAAGACTTGTCCCTAAGCCACTCCTGCATTATCTTGGCTGTGTGCTTAGGGTTGTTGTCCTGTTGGAAGGTGAACCTTCGCCCCAGTCTGCGGTCCTGAGTGCTCTGGAGCAGGTTTTCAATCAAGGATCTCTCTGTACTTTGCTCCGTTCATCTTTGCCTTGATCCTGACTAGTCGCCCAGTCCCTGCTGCTGAAAAAACATCCCCACAGCATGATGATGCTGCCACCACTATGCTTCACTGTAGCGATGGTGCCAGGTTTCCTCCAGATGTGACGCTTGGCATTCAAGCCAAAGAGTTGTCGCTTGGTTTCATCAGACCAGAGAGTCTTGTTTCTCATGGTCAGTGTTTAGGTGCCTTTTGGAAAACTCCAAGCATGCTTTAATGTGTCTTTTACTGAGGAGTGGCTTCCATCTGGCCACTCTACCATAAAGGCCTGATTGGTGGAGTGCTGCAGAGATGGTCGTCCTTCTGGAAGGTTCTCCCATCTCCACAGAGGAACTCTAGAGCTCTGTCAGAGTATCCATCGGGTTCCTGGTCACCTCCCTGACCAAGGCCCTTCTACCCCGATTGCTCAGTTTGACTGGGCGGTCAGCTCTAGAAAGAGTTTTGGTGGTTCCAAACTTCTTCCATTTAAGAATGATGGAGGCCACTGTGTTCTTGGGGACCTTCAATGCTGCAGAATTGTTTCGGTAACCTTCCACAGATCTGTGCCTCGACACAATCCTGTCTCGGAACTCTACAGACAATTCCTTTGATCTCATGGCTTAGTTTTTCGTCTGTAATGCACTGTTAACTATGGACCCTTATATAGACAGGTGTGTGCCTTTCCAAATCATGTCCAATCTTTTGAATGTACTACAGGTGGAATCCAATCAAGTTGTAGAAACATCTCAAGGATGATCAATGGAAACAGGATGCGCCTGAGCTAAATTTCCAGTCTCATAGCAAAGGGTCTGAATACTTATGTAGGTAACCTGTTTTCGCTTCGTCATTATGGGGTATTGTGTGTAGAATGCTGAGGATTTTAATTTATTTAACCCATTGTAGAATAAGGCTGTAACGTAACAATGTGGAAAAAGTCAAGGGGTCTGAATACTTTCTGATGGCACTGTATATGTATATATACTGCAGATGTGAATCTATAATTTTACATCACAGACTAAATCGCTGTTTTGTTGTCTAAGATATTTCTTTATCACTGTAAGTCTGCGCTCTTGGCTTACATAAAGGAACCTGAGGCCAGTACAGCAGCACACAGGGACTCAAGGGCCACAGTCAGTCTAAGACGAGGAACAACCCAGCAGCTCTCGATAGACCTGTGGTTATTATGTGGCCATGGCAACGCTGGCGCTAAGACTGCGGCCCATTAAGTTTTAGTTATCTGTACATTTCAAAGGAATGTTGGCCTCTTTGCGAGCTGTGTGCGCTCTTTAGGGCCCGCACTTTTGGCTCCAGAGTCAGACCTCCCACGAGAGGATGCACGGAATCAGGGAAATTACTTTTGAGATTCACCCACTGTGTCCTGAGTGATGAGAAAGGTTTCTTTGGTGTCAGGGCTGCGGTGTTCCTCTCAACAACCCAATGGGCCTTGGTCAAAAATGTTGCACTATAAAGGGACTATGTAACCACTTGTAAATCTAGCCCATTATTGACTTTAGGGCAATTAGGAATGTTCTACCCACACCTCACGTGTGTTTAGGAGGATTCAAGGGCCCAATGAGTCGCCACTCTCTTCCTGGTGTCTGTGTGCGCTGGTACCCATTGTTCTAGTGACTGACTGGTCATGAAACCGGCACGACCACCTATCACAAGACTCATAATACCCTCCCGGTCTGGCCTGCCATGCATGTGACCAAAGCTGTTCCAATAACAGTCAGATGTCGAACGTGTAACTGCATGACAGCGTTAACTGTTCGTCCACAGGTGTCTGGGGTCAATCAAGAGTGTGTGTACAGCACCTAAAGTAGAGGTGTTAGTGTATTGATGTCTCTTCTGTGTCTGTTGCAGGACTGTCTGAAGGCGTGTCAGGAGCAGATAGAGAGGGTGTTGGCCAGTAGCCTGCAGCAGGAGCAACAGCAGCAGAGGCAGATGGCCCAAGGCAGACCGGGCAGCAAGGCCATGGAGCAGCAAGACCAATCCAGAACCCCAACAGACGTTTCCAGCACCCCAACAGACGTACGCGACGTCAACCTATGAGCCCCCACCACCATCTACAAGAGTGACGCCCACCAGCGAGCTCCCAACAATTATGTCGCTCTGTCAATCTATGGGATCTAGCAACATTCGCAATGTCAAGCAATGAGCTGCCAGCACATACGCCAAGTCAACCAATGAACTCCCACCACTAAATGTCACACCAACCTACAAGTTCCCACCCTTGTTTGTTAAGTCAACCTGTGAGGTCCCACAAAGTTTGGGTTGGCAAACTGTCAACAGCATTATGCTGGAATTATCAACTGATAAGAACTTTTACAAACAATATAGAGAATAGGTATACAAAAGAAAATGGGTGGCTCCCATCTATATTGAGCTGGTCACATATTGACATGTGTGCCATACTGAATTAAACAAGCTATTTTAGACCCAATGCATTTGAAAACGTGATAGTGCCTTAGGTTTGCAGAAAGGAAACTTGAATAGATTTGCATCATTGAAATATTAGTTTTTTTACTTGATAAAAATACAATGTAGTTTTTCACTCTAAAAAAGCTAGCAAAAACATTTATTATTCATAGTATTGTATTTTAATTGTTATTCTAGATATTGTTATCATTATTTCAATATAATTTAGTTTTATGATTATTATAATAATTGTTAATCATTAGTAAGCATTTATCAATTTCACAGTGGCTGGGTGTTTCCCTCAATTTCAAATAGAGGAAGCCCCTGTACTGTGTGCATTACATTAAGTACTGGTTTGGTTCTGCACAGTGTTCATACACCTTTATTTAGGAGAAGCTAATGTACAGGATGAAGAGAGCGGTATCTCCTGCCTGCTTAGCTCTGCATCTGTAGCACTGCTTCCTATTTATGCTCTTATATGCTGGCCAGGAGAGGGCTGGGCCCACTCACACAGAACACAAAGGGAGCGAGAGGGGGTAGAGAGACACAGGTAAGGAGTCCTGAGGGTGTGTATATACTGCCCCCTAAGGGTGAGAGCAAGGACAGAACAACTATCAGCTGTTAAGGTCTTGATTTCATTGCCAAGTTAATACCAAGCCAATATTTACTTTCTAATTGAACAAAGCTATTTTTGTTGTTATATGTTATTGGGTTGTGTGCTCTGAGAAACTCCTGCATGTTATTAGAAAATTATTGAGGATCATATATACCTTTTTATACCAGGGAGCACTGTTTTAAGTCTGTCAGTAAAGTTGGCGTGAAAGCATGTTTTTGTTCTGGGTCAGACAAAGCCAATACTAGAGAAAGGGAGACGGCATGTTGGAGGGATGGTCTTAGTCTGGAGATGAGAATGAAACTATAGTTGTTTGTTAGTGTCAGATGGATTGTTAAAGTTTCATAGAGTTTGAGTGTGGAACATTTAGAGCAGTGAAAGTTTGGCGAGAGTGAGAGATGGCAAAAAAACGGAGGTTTTGAGAATGGAACTAGAGACGGTACGATTGGTGCCATGAAATGAAGGACTTGCAAACAGTTCAAATGAGGGGGAAATGGATGAAGACATGGTAGGAAGCTCTTGTGGCACACCAGAATAAGCCTGTTCTTGATTGGAAGGGCTGCAGGCGGTTGTCATTCTGATAGGTCAAGAGTTGATCACGAGGGAGCAGTTTGGTGTGCTGGAACATTTCCTGTAAGGGCCTCCTGTTAAATCCAACTAGATATTTAAGTCATGGTCAAAGACTTGGATCAACCTAAATGCACTTTTAAAAAGATGTTCCTTAAAAGCTGAAGGGGATGGTGATCAAATGGGGTAGGTGGGTTTTCTAATGTTTTATGTTTTTATAATTTTATTTTTTAATTTTAAGTTATTTGATATTCTCTGGGCTGGATCCCCACTTCGGGTGATGCACAAGGACTGACCAACGAGTAGGAGAAGGGTTTACCAACATGGAACCAAATCAATTGCAATGCAAACCTAGGAAAGCATTCAAAATCACATCTAGACTTGATTATTTGATAAAATCCATTTAACTTGAATTTTATTTTTGCCTGCTTCATATCCAAATCAATATGATGGTCCTAAGAAAGGATTACACAATGTCTTTTTCTGGTTCATAGTTTATTTTGTTTTGCTCCACAGTTCAGCTTGTTTTTCAGAGAGGAAAGAAATAACATACGGACTTTAAACCTATAGGCAGAAAACTTTGCTCTTTACTTCTGGCAACCACGTTCACCAATGCAGAAAGTATTTAAAACCTATTTTCTTTCATGAAACGCAATTTGCTATAAACTGAGAAAAGATATGGGTAAGCATTTAAAGTTTTGTGTTAATTACTTAAATTGAGTGATTTAAGTGATGAAAGACTAAATGGATCTGTTTATCTTTGATATTTTTCTTGCTGCTATTAAGCCTGTTGTTTTTCAATCTTAGAATTGTGATATTCACTTGTGCTGCTAAATTATGAATTTTAAAGTATCCTATTTCCTTGCTTTTTCCTTGCTGTATGTAAACTGGTGAGAGGTAAAGTGTGACACGTCTTTGACTGGAAGTACCTTCTGCAGTTTTCTAAAATAGCATGTTTTACTCTTTCCATTTATCTGGTGTTCTGTCGTTTCCTTGCTGCGTTCTACCATTGAAATGTTGTTGTACCTCAGGTTCATTGGACAATACCTCACAACTCAGCAGTTTTTCAGGGAGTTAGTGGAATCAAATCTGACTCTGATGCGTTTTGATAGGTTCTAGATTTTTTTCATCCAGGAGATTCACGTGGCACCTCCTCTCTTCAGACAACAGAAATTCCTTGTCTTCCGTCAGATTACACTGATCTGTCGTTGGCCAAGTAAAGGACCAAATACCAGGTATTTCATATACCTAGTGCTAAATAAGAGACGGCTATATAAAATGTATTTGGAAAACAAACAAAATATATTTTGTATCTTATTTTTCCTACTTATGAGTTACAACCTAATTGGCACATTTAGGGTCAGTGTATTGGATTAAGTGGAATGCATTTTGTGAGGTACCCATTTAGTGAGTTTTTATTTTATATGATCAAAAAATGTTTGTGTGGAAAACTGGGATTCCAGTTTGTTTTGACCCCCACCACTGCCAACCACATGTACCTCAGAAGTGTCTGATCCACAACTTCTGTTCAATAAATTTGACCCACAAAAAAAAGAGTGAAGCATCTTTACTGGCTAGTAATGTACTTCTGTTCTGTGCTGGTTAAGGGAAGGTTAACCTGATCCCCAGGCTCAAATTGCTCGTGTATAGAGAGCCAGCTGGTGGATGAGATAAAGGGAAGGTGAAATGTGTAGAGTGATTGGGTTGGTGGTGGTGTACTGTGCAGGTAAGTAACTATGCAGGCCCATATGAAGGTAAGTTAAAGCTTGAAGGGTGGGCTTCTCATTTGATTGAAGATATGCTGCACCAAAATAGTATTTTGTGTCTGCAGCTATAGGCGTATCTGACCTAGTGGCTGTGGGTTCAAACTTCTTATGGGGTGGGCTCCTTACGCCAGAACCAGAGACTCCTTCAAACTTTCTTTGTAATTTTGACAATGAGAGTTGCAAAAATGTATACAATAGCACACATAGATGATATTAAACCCACAACCTCTTGGCTGTAAGTCAGTGCTATGACTATTAAACCACCAAGTCTGTACCCCTTTCCTGCAGACAAATTACCAAGTGGCCTCGAGTGGAATCGTATTCATATTTTACGCCACAAAATCTGGTGTTTATGTAAAACTGTTTTGCTATATTTCAGTCTTCTGTGATGTATATAAAGTGTAATATTGGGATGCAGACAAAACATGTATACATTTCAACTCTAAATCTATGGTACTGTTTTTATTTATTTTTTAAAAATAACCATGTGTGTGAGGTGTATACTTTTGTTTCAAACTAGATTTGTTTAAGATTACCAAGAAACACTGCGTGACCCTGATACTGCCCACTGCAGTAAAAAGTTCATGCTTCTTCTTCCTCTCTGTTTGATGTTAAGAGTTGCAGAAATCCACACTGAAATGTAAGGGTAGAGGATAAAACCTTCAACCCTCAGGTGCAAGGTATGGTTTTAACCTCTGAGCCACAGACTTTTTCACACTTTTTATACTCCTTGTACTTTTGACATGGAGAGAAGCAGAAACACGCACACACAATATGATATTTGAACCTAAAAATTCTTGGCTGCATGGTATTGTTTAAACCACCGCGCCACATACCTCTTCACACTTCTTACAGTTCTCTGTATATTTGACATAGAGTTTTGGAAATGTACATTAAAGCACAAGTTGTTTGGGTATTATATCTTCTCACTAACAATTGCAGTATTGAATCATCAGAGGTGACATACTAGTAATGAGTTACTACTATATAGCAGCTTTCTTTTAGATGATAAAATATACAGAGTGGTAAACAACCTAATCTTGAAGAAAATATATCCAACTCAAATTGAATGGTTTTGTACATTTACATTACATTTAAGTCATTTAGCAGACGCTCTTATCCAGAGCGACTTACAAATTGGTGCATTCACCTTATGACATCCAGTGGAACAGCCACTTTACAATAGTGCATCTAAATCTTTTAAGGGGGGTGAGAAGGATTACTTTATCCTATCCTAGGTATTCCTTAAAGAGGTGGGGTTTCAGGTGTCTCCGGAAGGTGGTGATTGACTCCGCTGTCCTGGCGTCGTGAGGGAGTTTGTTCCACCATTGGGGGGCCAGAGCAGCGAACAGTTTTGACTGGGCTGAGCGGGAACTGTACTTCCTCAGTGGTAGGGAGGCGAGCAGGCCAGAGGTGGTTTTGTACCTTTTCAGTTGCAAGCATCCTTAAACTCCCTCTTTACTTCAATGAATAGGCTACATTTATCACATACCATTACACACCAATGGCTGGTGGGCTTGCAATCCAATTCGGATCATTTTCCCACCAACTCATTTTCTCACCTTCTGCAATGCCATTGGTCTGTTAGAGTAGACCTCGTGACGGCGACGTCACGTCCACGTGTCATATAACTAGGAAGAAACCCGTAAACATTGAGCCAGTAAGGAGGCAGAAGATCTTTTGGCTTAGCCTAAAATGCTTACATTTAGCTTGACCGTTGTTCGACAGTAAGTAAATACCACCACCTTTCTGTTTTGTGTGCTGTATGTATAATATATTTCCTAAAATGTACGGAGACTTCTGCATTCTTGACAGCCTTATTGAACCACTTCAAAGCACAGCTGTCAGTTGCCGACAATATTAGCTAGGAAGCGTGTTGCCTATTCAAATGTATCATCTAACATTATTATTCTGTTCCAAAGCGGCTGCCTATCTAAATCCACAGGTTTCTTATTCTGCCACCATATCGAAGCAGTGTCACCCTGAGTGTCCTCTCTCCAAAGACCGTATATAAAGCCTATCTCCCATGCAGCCTCCTTGAAAGAGTGATCAAAGCTATTAACGTTAACTTTTAAGCTATTTGGGCACCTCTAGAATTTCTGATACTCTGTATCCTCAGAAAAATGCTGTGCATGTCATTTTCAAAGTGATTATCGTCTCAATTTCACAGTGGGGAGACGCAATACAACAAGGAGAAGTTGCTGCAAGGTATGTTATTTATAAACATACCAACCTTGACCAGTAATGACCTTCACTCGGGAATCCTGTGTGACTTAAAAACAAAGGCTGTAAGAACCAGCTATAAACCTTTCCTTGTTGCTCATGTATCAGCTAGTAGAATCTAAGTTATTGATACTCATCTGTTTCCATGTTCACTCACACAAACACTGACTAATCCCTTATCCAACTGGTTTTCTAAGTGTGTATACAGTTGAAATTGGAAGTTTACATGCACTTAGGTTGGAGTCATTTAAAACTAGTTTTTCAACCACTCCAGAAATTTCTTGTTAACAAACTATTGTTTTGGCAAGTCTGTAGGACATCTACTTTGTGCATGACACAACTAATTTTTCCAACAATTGTTTACAGACTGACTATTTCCCTTATAATTCACTGTTTCACAATTCCAGTGGGTCAGAAGTTTACATACTCTAACTTGACTGTACCTTTAAACAGATTGGAAAAATCCAGAAAATGATGTAATGGCTTTAGAAGCTTCTGATAGGCTAGTTGACATCATTTGAGTCAATTGGAGGTGTACCTATGGATGTATTTCAAGGCCTTCCTTCAAACCCAGTGCTTCTTTGCTTGATGACATGGGAAAATCAAAAGAAATCAGCCAAAACCTCAGAAAAAAATTGTAGATCTACACATACAGTTGGGCAAAAAAGTATTTAGTCAGCCACCAATTGTGCAAGTTCTCCCACTTAAAGATGAGAGGCCTGTAATTTATCATATGTACTCTTCAACTATGAGACAAAATGAGAAAAAAATCCAGAAAATCACATTGTAGGATTTTTAATGGATTTATTTGCAAATTATGGTGGGAAATAAGTATTTGGTCAATAACAAGTTGCTCAATACTTTGTTGTATACCCTTTGTTGGCAATGACTGAGGTCAAATGTTTTCTGTAAGTCTTCACAAGGTTTTCACACACTGTTGCTGGTATTTTGGCCCATTCCTCCATGCAGATCTCCTCTAGAGCAGTGATGTTTTGGGGCTGTTTCTGGGCAACATGGACATTCAACTCCCTCCAAAGATTTTCTATGGGGTTGAGATCTGGAGACTGGCTAGGCCCCTCCAGGACCTTAATGCTTCTTACGAAGCCACTCCTTCGTTGCCCAGGCGGTGTGTTTGGGATCCTTGTCATGCTGAAAGACCCAGCCACGATTCATCTTCAATGCCCTTGCTGATGGAAGGAGGTTTTCACTCAATCTCACGATACATGGCCCCATTCATTCTTTTCTTTACATGGATCAGTCGCCCTGATCCCTTTGCAGAAAAACAGCCCCAAAGCATGATGTTTCCACTCCCATGCTTCACAGTAGGTATGGTGTTCTTTCGTCTGACCATATGACATTCTCCCAATCTTCTTCTGGATCATCCAAATGCTCTCTAGCAAACTTCAGACGGGCCTGGACATGTACTGGCTGAAGCATGGCTTAAGCATGGGGACACGTCTGGCACTGCAGGATTTGAGTCCCTGGCGGCATAGTGTGTTACTGATGGTAGGCTTTGTTACTTTGGTCCCAGCTCTCTGCAGGTCATTCACTAGGTCCCCCCGTGTGGTTCTGGGATTTTTGCTCACCGTTCTTGTGATCATTTTGACTCCATGGGGTGAGATCTTGTGTGGAGCCCCAGATCGAGGGAGATTATCAGTGGTCTTGTATGTCTTCCATTTCCTAATAATTGCTCCCACAGTTGATTTCTTCAAACCAAGCTGCTTACCTATTGCAGATTCAGTCTTCCCAGCCTGGTGCAGGTCTACAATTTTGTTTCTGGTGTCCTTTGACAGCTCTTTGGTCTTGGCCATAGTGGAGTTTGGAGTGTAACTGTTTGAGGTTGTGGACAGGTGTCTTTTATACTGATAACAAGTTCAAACCGGTGCCATTAATATAGGTAACGAGTGGAGGACAGAGGAGCCTCTTACAGGTCTGTGAGAGCCAGAAATCTTGCTTGTTTGTAGGTGACCAAATACTTATTTTCCACCATAATTTATTCCAGTTTGTCTGTCATAGTTGAAGTGTACCTATGATAAATTACAGGCCTCATCTTTTTAAGTGGGAGAACTTGCACAATTGGTGGCTGACTAAATACTTTTTTGCCCTACTGTATCTGGTTCATCCTTGAGCAATTTATAAACGCCTGGAGGTACCATGTTCATCTGTACAAACAATACATAAGTATGAACACCATGGGACCACGCAGCCGTCATACCGCTCAGGAAGGAGACTCGTTCTGTTTCCTTGAGATGAACGTACTTTGGTGCGAAAAGTGCAAATCAATCCCAGAACAACAGCAAAGGACCTTGTGAAGATGCTAGATAGATACAAAAGTATCTATATCCACAGTACAACGACTCCTATATTGACACAACTTGAAAGGCCACTCGGCAAGGAAGAAGCCACTGCTCCAAAACCGCCATTAAAAAAGCCAGACGACGGTTTGTAACTGCACATGGGGACAAAGATTATACTTTTTGGAGAAATGTCCTCTGGTCTGATGAAACAAAAATGGAACTGTTTGGCCATAATTACTATCTTTGTTTGGATAAAAAAGGGGAGGCTTGCAAGCTGAAGAACACCATCCCAACCGTGAAGCACGGGGATGGCAGCATCATGTTGTGGGGGTGCTTTGCTGCAGGAGGGACTGGTGCACTTCACAAAATAGACGGCATCATGAGGGAGGATAATTATGTGGATATATTAAAGCCATCAGTTAAAGCGTGGTCACAAATGGGTCTTCCAAATGGACAATGACCCCAAGCATACTTCCAGAGTTGTAGCAAAATGGCTTAAGGACAAAGTCAAGTTATTGGAGTGGCAATCACAAAGCCCTGACCTCAATCCCATAGAAAATTTGTGGGCAGAACTGAACACGTGTGTGTGTGTGTGTGCAAGGAGGCCTACAAAGCTGACTCGGTTACACCAGCTCTGTCAGGAGGAATGGGACAAAATTCACTTATTGTGGGAAGCTTGCGGAAGGCTTTCCGAAACATTTGACCCAAGTTAAATCAAATCAAATCAAATGTATTTATATAGCCCTTCGTACATCAGCTGATATCTCAAAGTGCTGTACAGAAACCCAGCCTAAAACCCCAAACAGCAAACAATGCAGGTGTAGAAGCACGGTGGCTAGGAAAAAATCTCTAGAAAGGCCAAAACCTAGGAAGAAACCTAGAGAGGAACCGGGCTATGTGGGGTGGCCAGTCCTCTTCTGGCTGTGCCGGGTAGAGATTATAACAGAACATGACCAAGATGTTCAAATGTTCATAAATGACCAGCATGGTCGAATAATAATAAGGCAGAACAGTTGAAACTGGAGCAGCAGCACAGTCAGGTGGACTGGGGACAGCAAGGAGCCATCATGTCAGGTAGTCCTGGGACATGGTCCTAGGGCCCAGGCCAGTTGAAACTGGAGCAGCAGCACAGTCAGGTGGACTGGGGACAGCAAGGAGTCATCATGTCAGGTAATCCTGGGGCATGGTCCTAGGGCTTAGGTCCTCCGAGAGAGAGAATTAGAGAACGCACACTTAGATTCACACAGGACACCGAATAGGACAGGAGAAGTACTCCAGATATAACAAACTGACCCTAGCCCCCCGACACAAACTACTGCAGCATAAATACTGGAGGCTGAGACAGGAGGGGTCAGGAGACACCGTGGCCCCATCCGAGGACACCCCTGGACAGGGCCAAACAGGAAGGATATAACCCCACCCACTTTGCCAAAGCACAGCCCCCACACCACAATTTAAAGGCAACACACCATTAGTATTTGTTGGCATGTAAACTTCTGACCCACTGGGAATGTGATGAAAAATTAAACTGAAATAAATCCTTCTCTCTGCTGTTATTCTGATATTTCACACTCTTAAAATAGTGGTGATCCTAACTAGAGGTCAACCAATTATGATTTTTCAACGCCGATACCAATTATTGGAGGACCAAAAAAAAGCCGTTACAGATTAATGACTTATTTTTTGGGGTAATACTGACAATTACAACAATACTGAATGAACACTTATTTTAACTTAATACATCAATTAAATCATTTTAGCCTCAAGTAAATAATGAAACATGTTTGGTTTAAATAATGCAAAAACAAAGTGTTGGAGAAGAAAGTAAAAGTGCAATATGTGCCATGTAAGAAAGCTAACGTTTAAGTTCCTTGCTCAGAACATGAGGACATATGAAAGCTGGTGGTTCCTTTAACATGAGTCTTGAATATTCCCAGGTAAGAAGTTTTAGGTTGTAGTTATTATAGGACTATCTCTATACCATTTGTATTTCATACACCTTTGACTATTGGTATTATAGGCATTTTAGTATTGCCAGTGTAACAGTATAGCTTCCGTCCCTCTCCTCGCCCCTACCTGGGCTCGAACCAGGAACACATTGACAACAGCCACCCTCGAAGCATTGTTACCCATCGCTCCACAAAAGCCGCGGCAAGGGGAACAACTACTCTAAGTCTCAGAGCGAGTGACGTCACCGATTGAAACACTATTAGCGCTCACCACGCTAACTAGCTAGCCATTTCACATTGGTTATACCAGCCTAATCTCGGGATTTGATAGGCTTGAGTCATAAACAGCTCAATGCTTGAAGCATTGAAGAGTTGCTGGCAAAACGCACAAAAGTGCTGTTTGAATGAATGCTTACGAGACTGCTGCTGCCTACCACCGCTCAGTCAGACTGCTCTATCAAATCAGACTTAATTATAACATTAATAACACACATACGTGCCTTAGGTCATTAATATGGTCGAATCCGGAAACTGTAATTTAGAAAAAACAAAGCGTTTATTCTTTCATTGAAATACGGAACCGTTCCGTATTTTATCTAACGGGTGGCATCCATATGTCTAAATATTCCTGTTACATTACACAACCTTCAATGTTATGTCATAATTCTGGCAAATTAGTCTGCAACGAGCCAGGCGGCCCAAACTGTTGCAAATACCCTGACTCTGCGTGCAATGAACTCAAGAGAAGTTACACAATTTCACCTGGTTAATATTGCCTGCTAGCCTGGATGTCTTTTAGCTATATATGCAGCTTTAAAAAATATATACTTCTGTGTATTGATTTTAAGAAAGGCATTGTTTTTTATGGTTAGGTACACGTTGGAGCAACGACAGTCCTTTTTCGCGACTGCGCACCACATCGATTATATGCAACGCATGACACGCTAGATAAACTAGTAATATCATCAACCATGTGTAGTTAACTAGTGGTTATGATTGTTTTTTATAAGTTAAGTTTAATGCTAGCTAGCAACTTACCTTGGCTTCTTACTGCATTCATGTAACAGGCAGGCTTCTCGTGGAGTGCAATGTAAGGCAGGTGGTTAGAGCGTTGGACTAGTTAACTGGAAGGTTGCAAGATTCAATCCCCGAGCTGACAAGGTAAAAATCTGTTGTTCTGCCCCTGAACAAGGCAGTTAACCCACCATTCCTAGGCCGTCATCGAAAACAAAAATGTGTTCTTAACTGACTTGCCTATTTAAATAAAGGTGTAAAAAACAACAACTTCCGACTTCAACTGTACCTGTTGGTCTTGTGCTGTCAGGTCAGGGGGTGGACATTTCTCTGTCGGAGCCGGGGCTCCAGGACTGTACCTCAGAGAGCTCAGGTTCTCCAATGTGTTTGTCAGTAACCTGCAGCGTGCCAGACAGGTGAGTTTTCCTGAGATGCCACTGGTGTTACATGTGATGTCGTCTTAGGTTACGGTTAGGGGACACTCACCTCGTCCACCCAGTTGGATCTATTTAGCAATTGAGCCTGGGACCAAGGTTAGGTGACCACCAGAAAGAATAACAATGCACAGCAGATGTATGATGTAACCTCTGTTTAGTTTAGATTCCCAGTGTGGACGTATAATTGCGGCTGCACTGTCACTGCCGTTCAATAGCAGAAAATGGCAGATGTTGGTAACTTATGTCGAAGTAAAATCATTCCTTACTACAACACCTTTTCAGGGGGAAACACTCAGATCAGACATTAGTCACTTCAATAATTCCTGGAACAAAACTTCTCCATTGTATATGTTACTGTGAAGGAGGGAATAGAGCAGAGGATATATTGAACCACAGAAGTAGACTACAGGATATGAGACATGCCAGCAGGTAGAACTAAACTCAGCAAAAAAAGAAACGTCCTCTCACGGTCAACTGCATTTATTTTCAGCAAACTTAACATGTGTAAATATTTGTATGAACATAACAAGATTCAACAACTGAGAGACAAACTGAACATGTTCCACAGACATGTGACTAACAGAAATGGAATAATGAAGGGGGAGGTCAAAAGTAATTCAGTATCTGGTTTGGCCACCAGCTGCATTAAGTACTGCAGTGCATTTCCTCCTCATGGACTGCACCAGATTTGCCAGTTCTTGCTGTGAGATGTTACCCCACTCTTCCACCAAGGCACCTGCAAGTTCCCAGACATTTCTGGGGGGAAGGGCCCTAGCCCTCACCCTCCGATCCAACAGGTCCGGGCTCTTCACTGGCCATGGCAGAACACTGACATTCCTGTCTTGCAGGAAATCACGCACACAGAACGAGCAGTATGGCAGGTGGCATTATCATGCTGAAGGGTCATGTCAGGATGAGTCTGCAGGAAGGGTACCACATGGGGGAGGAGGATGTCTTCCCTGTAACGCACAGCGTTGAGATTGCCTGCAATGACAAGCTCAGTCCGATGATGCTATGTGACACACCGCCCCAGACCATGATGGACCACCTTCCTCCAAGTCGATCCTGCTCCAGAGTACAGGCCTTGGTATAACGCTCATTCCTTAGACAATAAACGCGAATCCGACCATCACCCCTGGTGAGACAAACCGCGTCTTGTCAGTGAAGAGCACTTTTTGCCAGTCCTGTCTGGTCCAGCGACGGTGGTTTTGTGCCCATAGGCGACGTTGTTGCCGGTGATATCTGGTGAGGATCTGCCTTACAACAGACCTACAAGGTGTCAGTCCAATCTCTCACAGCCTATTGCAGACAGTCTGAGCACTGATGTAGGGATTGTGCATTCCTGGTGTAACTCGGGCAGTTGTTGTTGCCATCCTGTACCTGTCCCGCGGGTGTAATGATTTGATGTACCGATCCTGTGCAGGTGGTGTTACACATGGTCTGCCACTGCAAGGACGATCAGCTGTCCGTCTTGTCTCCCTGTAGCGCTGTCTTAGGCGTCTCACAGTACGGACATTGCAATTTATTGCCCTGGCCACATCTGCAGTCCTCATGCCTCCTTGCAGAATGCCTAAGGCATGTTCATGCAGATGAGCAGGGAACCTGGGCATCTATCTTTTGGTGTTTTTCAGAGTCAGTAGAAAGGCCCCTTTAGTGTCCTAAGTTTTCATAACTGACCTTAATTGCTTACCGTCTGTAAGCTGTTAGTGTCTTAACGACCGTACCACAGGTGCATGTTCATTAATTGTTTATGGGTCATTGAACAAGCATGGGAAAATTGTTTAAACCCTTTACAATGAAGATCTGTGAAGTTATTTGGATTTTTACAAATTATCTTTGAAAGACAGGGTCCTGAAAAAGGGACGTTTCTTCTTTTGCTGAGTTTAGAAGTACAGTAATGAGGGCAATGTTAGTTTCTAGCCTAGTAGCTGATTTGGTTGTAGGTGTGGAGACTAAGACAATGCTGTCATTGTTCACACATCCTTATCCTTTGTCAGACTGCAGAAATCATAATGAGGAACAATGTTCACTCCTCGGGCATTGAAATGGTCTTTGAGCCGTTACTCAGAGAGAGGGTAAGTCTTCATATGCCTCCTATTGCATGTATGTAGTATACATTTGATCCAGCCCAGTCTACCTCAACAGGGACCTTAGAGTTTGACATTCAAATACAATGCATAGAAAATGATAATCAAAGTGGTTCATCAATCATACAGAGTTTTGGAATCGCAGAAGGACGGCCCAAGGAGGATCTGAAGAACATGGCTAACGCAGCCGGCCAGTCGTGTCGAGACTACTCCTCCTGGAGGGGAAACCTTGGAACAGGTTAGACTGGGATCTGAACATTTTATCAGCTTTCCCTTTGGCCCTGCTGTTGGCTAGCAACAGCTAAGAGCTGGATTCCATGGCCAACAGTGCCATGCAGGGGTTCAACTCGGAACTTCAAGGCAGAAGCTCAACACGTAGTTCAGAGAGGTTACTAGATTTTTTTTCTTCTAGGGAGATGAGTATTTTAGTCCTTGAATAATTTAAACGTGTGTCTGTCTCCCTCAAGGTAAGGCTGCGATGCAAGAAGTTTCTAAAGTCCCTTTACCAGTGCATGGTTGACGACCACGGCTGCTCAGGACAGAGTTCTACTACTGTTGGGAGAGGGGCCGGTGCAGCCGAGTCTGGCACAGATGGGCCCCTACCTGGTCTGCCTGACGACGGGATGGAGGGTGTCCCTCTCCATGCCCTGGTGGTGAGCCACGGGGCCTACATCCGTGTGGCTGTGAGACATTTTGTGGAGGACCTGCAGTGCTCTCTGCCCCAGGGCCTGAAGATGTCCAAGGTGTTGTCAGCCTGCCCCAACACAGGCATCAGCCGCTTTGTCCTCACCGTGTCTCCCAGTGAGTCTGGCCTGGCACTCTCTGCTGTCCGCTGTGTTTTCACCAACAGGAAGGACCACCTGACCTCCCGTAACATATGTTACATCACACATTAAAGATGGACAAGGCAACACAAAAGGTTTAGACACTACTGTTCTGTTTAAATGTTCTTTACTGTAGCTAACAAACCACTGAAAGCAAATAATATCTGGCACAGTAACCTGTCTAATATTGATGATATGAGTTGGGGAGATTTTACTAGGGTCATTGAGGAACCCTAATCACCAATTGATTCTTTTATTTTATACACGTAAATCAATTCAGCATTTTTGCACAGTTTATATCTTCGCCTGTTTTAAAGCTTGTTATGTAACCATGGTGACCTGGGCTCTTTTATGCATATGTATAGGAAGTGCCCCAAAGTGGATAGATTTTGAAGATCGGTATTTTATCTACCTTATCTGATGTTCTTGGTCACTATACCAGTCCTTAAGGATGACTCCTCACACACACTGTCACTCCAACAATGATGTGTAATGCTGACAGCTTTAACAGCAGAAAAGATGCATGGCGCTGCAATGGCAATTACACACAAATGTACTACCTCAATTCTTTTGATTGTTCGATTGTGTATTTATTTGACTAGAGATCGGGGTGGGTTGGCTTGAGAGGTCGGATGGTACAGCTTGAATCAGTCTGAATTTGGGTCCATATCCCTGTAGTGATATCATGTATCTATTTTAAATTTTTTGCTCCTTTGTCATTGAGGTTTGTCTGTTTTTTCCGTTCTATTAACAAATGTTATCAGAAATTGATCAGACAAGTACAATGAGAAGTAGAGGACACACAGTATTATGGGAATACAGGGTAAATGTTTTGCTCTCAATGGACCCTTTTACAGTAGATTCTGCAGGATGTCTGTATATCCCGTGAGTTTTTTTTTTTTCCCCCCGGTCTTCCAATATTTATCCATGGAATGTTCTATGGAAACTTAACACTTCCTGTGTCATAGTCCAATGAAATGAGGACTTGTTTGGAATGTTTTAGTATGGATAATGTAATGGTTTGTTTCCACTACTAAGTCAATCATGTTGAAGATTTAGTTGTCATTTATACCGAAGGCAGAAAAGTGTGAGGAATGTCATTATCTTTTAAAGCCTTTACAATTCAACATGGAGTTATCACTTATTGTGGTCCTTGTCCATTATGAGATCAATTATACACTGCAAAAAGTACAGCGTTAGTATTGTATTGATTAATCACAACCCAAAAAAGGCTTCAATATTGGTGTCTAACATGTTCAATGTCTATGTATTTCAAGTGTCCAAAGTGGTCACAAGCTTCCTCTGATCTTGCTCAAATGTAATTGTCACTAAAGGTTGCATAAGAGGCAATAGCATGTGCAAGTCTTGTAGTTTCTTTATGCAAAGCAGGATTTGAACCCGTGTAACGTTTGCAGGTTGGGAAATATCAGGTTTAATCACCCGGGGGGCCATGTCCGAGTTAAAGGCTTTCTCACGTTTAAAACCTGATAGAAATCACTGTTTCAGTGCTCAGGCTGAGCATGACCGGTCAAAGAACTGGGGCAATTGAAAATTATGCGACAGCTACCGACCTGCGTCTAGATTGTTCCAGAGACAACCATGAGTAATGTTCCGAAGGCACCAGTGGCAGCATAAACATCTGTACTAAATCTGATCCTTCAACATGAATGGGTGGGTTTGCTTAACTTATTACAGCTCTTCTTTTGAAAGAATATTGCAATGTGTGAATAAACTGCCTAAAAAATATTGAAAAATATCTACACTATCATATCAATCTAATAAATGTGCCTTCACTCATGACCGCCACTGAGATTGTTAAGGCTCCTCTCAGATGTGACAGCCAGGTCAATGTGGTTTAACCTCAAAGTGAAACAGGACAGAGATTAGTGGGCACTGTTCCTTTGACTAAAATACCTCAAACATGTTACTTAGTGAGAGTGAAACAAAAATAGAATGTGGAAATGATGGTTTGGCAGAAACTAAGATATGCCAATTTTCTCCATAATGAGATGCGGAAGCGTGAGACACGCAACCTTAATGACTGGAAGCTCGAAGTGAATGAGTCAATGGTCAACCTGCTTATGCACTTAATGTGACACAGAGCTTCCTCACACATTTAGCCTGTACTTATATGATTGCATCATACATAGAATTCTAGGATGAAGTGGCTGTGGGTATGCAGTTCTTCATCCTGAAGTTCTAAAATACAATATAAATTAAGTCATTGTCTTAATAAATTTTTTCAAGATAAATGTCACTGGCCCTTACACACACAGCCTCATAACTTACAGGTTTTCAGAATTTCTCTTTAACAGCTCAGCATCCGTATAAATAGTATACTATCAATTACAATAAATGAATGGATTTAAATCAAATACTTTCAACTTTCTTGGAATTGGCTTTGTTGCTTGCTTTTGGTGTCCAGCATCGATAACCTATCGTATTTGTTCTGATACCCTGTAGAGAGGACCATTCATTTCCTTTTAAAATGAAACGTCTCACTAGAAGAACATGCATTATAATATGCAGACCTACTGGCATAGTCAACATTTTAGTAGGGCTAATTTTGGATGAAATAAGTTTCATATCAATAATATTTTCTAGCAGTCTTCTTGCATTGTATAACATTTAAAAGTGACCTCAGCTCAACTGCCTTTTTTCTATAAAAAAAAAGACGCAACATTATTTCGTCTTTCAGCATGATTTTCATAGGAACCTCCCCGTAAACAGAGCGCAATCAAATACAGAATTTGCGTCCTGGAATCAAATCACGGAAACCGAGAGTTACTCACTGTGCTATAGTGAAGAATGGCCGAAATAAAACGTTCGAATGTGGTACTTTTTTGGATACATATTTTATCTTATGACAACATATCAATTACTAATATGCCCTAATAAGGGTGCCACGGTCCGACTTTCACACGTATAACATCTGTTTAAAACGGGTTGATTGGAAAAGACCCAACGTGAACACATGCATATCTTAAATTGATAACCCCAAGTGTACAACTGCGAGTGTCCTGTCCTCTTATCCCATCATTCCATTAATAATACGGGGGCTGGGAGGAGGTCGGCGTAGGGAGACTGAGGGGTCTCCCGGTAGATGATGCGTCCCTAGGGGAGTTCAGCCTCCTGGTCCATCTCCAAGGTGTCATCCAGCTTCGTCATTGCCCGGGAGTCCTCATCCTCCTCCGTTTGACCCAGCATGTTGTAAGGATCAGAAGAACCAACCACCCGGTTCCTCTTCTCCCCAGTGCAAGAGGCGCTCCAGTGGCACCGTGCTCTAATCCGATAGGAAGAGGGAGGTTTGCGATAGATTCTGACCCACCGTGAACACTTGCTTTATCGTTCCAAGTTGAGCAGAATACCAGTTCTGCAAGAGTAGTACACGTCGCGGTGGTTTTCCAATCATTTGTGGTTAAAAAGACTGTCTTCCTAGTGGCAAACAGTCTGTAAACAGATTAGATTAATTTACTCAAACAGACCATTTAGAAACGTACATAAATTAACTTCATTTTCAAAGTGGTTCTTGAGTGCTAAACACAAGAACACTCCGACCAATGTAAAAATGTTATATTGTATTGGCTATGTGTTAGTTAAAAGTGGTTTGGTTGGCATATGACAGAAAGAGCTAAAATTAGGAAACTTCTCTCGAGTTTTATTCTACATTTTAAGAAAACATGTATTTCAGTTCAATAGATAATGAAAATGGGCATTTACTTACAGAGCTGAAGGGGTTTCCCAGGGCATCTATGCAAAGGTAGCGATTACTTTTGACTCCAAGTATCGCCACGCGCTCTCTTGTTTCCGCCTTCAATTAAATCACACCTGTTGACAAAATGAATTGTGTTAGCCTATAGAAGCAGATTAAAGACACAGATTTAAAACAACATTTAAATCAAAACCAAACGGCAAAAATGTAATTAGAACTTACTGTATGAGCTTCGAAGTGTAGTTTTGCGCAAGTGGCCATTTAAAATCTCAATGTAGAAATTGTTCACGTCTGAAGACGTCTGCATGTGTACGTATCTTCTCGGATTCCCCCAGTTGGATCCCATGAGCGGTGATGGGTTTGGAAGAGCGTCTACTAGTCGAAATCCCTGAAGAATAGCCAGTATCTTTTATCCCTAAAATACAGACAATGTATCCCAGAGATTTCGGCTTTGAATTCTGCAGCAAACTTCGGCTGATCTGATGGTCCAACGTTTGAGGACGGCTCAATTTAAAGGGTGCCACTCCTGCTCGCATCCTTTAGCCTACGCAGCATTCGCAGATGTGGGTCTTTCTCTCGGCGGAAGGAAGGGGGTGCATCTCCACCTGACTGTTTGTCTAAAGGTATTGGTCACCAAATAACGTAGTAGTCTCATTGAGCAATGTCTGTACAAAAGTGACGTCGTATTTTTTTCCCAAACATCAGCACTTTCATAATCATGATCCTTGCACTAATCTTAAAATCGCACATGTCATCACAGTGTGTGCAATATAACCCTCTGTTCAGTAAGCACATTATAATATACCTATATATTTTCTATAGATATAGAAACATATGAATAATTTCACGTTGAAAAACTGACTATAGATAAGTCTATAGATAATATATACAACCAATTCCCAATGTTTCCTGTCCCTAATCTATACAACCTATTAACACCTTTCCAATGTTTTGAAAATGTAATTTTATGATAGTAATTGAACATTATGGTACAATCCGTTCGAATTAAATGATAGACAACATCTCAAACTTAGATAAATATTTGGCCATTTAAAAACACAGATCTAATGTAGTGCTGTATTTCTATCTAGTATTTTCTATTTCATTATAAAAACATAAATCCATGCCTGAATAATACTAATTAAGCTCCAAATTAACATTACACTGTGTGTATAGTTGATGATGACTGGGGGAGCTAGACTTACCCCAGTCTATAGTCCAATATTACCCCTTGTGTAGAAACAACACTGCCGCTTCTTGTTAAGGTTACTTCCTACATGAATTGCACAACCATTGTCTTGTCTTCCTTTTGATTCCTACACATCTGCAACGGAACCACTTCACCATGCAGTCTTAGTTTGTGCAGCAGATTATCTTGCCGAACAGATGTCTATTGCAGGAACAGATTCCTGCTGATCCCTCCTCCTATTCATTCAATACCATCTGCAACTTCCTTTTCTGCAACTCTGGAATCAGGTGATGTTCAACAAAGGCTTGGGTTCTGATCAACAGGTCTTGAATGGATGCCTCATCTCGGGGAAGATTGATGACAGAAATGCCTTGCTGTGTCCAGACAACAAAGTTACCCTGTTGACATCCTGTGACAAGCAGTTGTGTTTGAACTTGAGTTAAGTACTGGTGTGTTCTCTTCAACCAATTGGTCTCCAGGCTAAATGCAGGATCCTCCATTTGAACTACAGTACCATTCAAAAGTTTGGACACACCTACTCATTCAAGAGTTTTTGTTTCTTTAAAATGTTTTTTTTTTCTACATTGTAGAATAATAGTGAATACATCAAAACTATGAATACGCCCACACGACACCATACACGTGGTCTGCAGTTGGTAGGTTGGTTGGACATACTGCCAAATTCTTTAAAATGAAGTTGGAGGCGGCTTATGGTAGAGAAATTAAAATGTAATTCTGGCAACAGCTCTGGTGGACATTCCTACAGTCAGCATGCCAATTGCACGATCCCTAAACACTTATGACATCTGTAGCATTGTGTTGTGTGACAAAACTGCATATTTTAGCATGGCCTTTTTATTGTCCCCAGCACAAGGTGCACCTGTGTAATGATCATGCTGTTTAATCAGCTTCTTGATATGCCACAGGTGGATGGATATGTCAGGTGGATTAATTATCTTGGCAAAAGAGAAATGCTCACTAACAGGGATGTAAACAAATTTGTTGTCACGACTTCCGCTGAAGTTGGCTCCCCTCCTTGTTCGGGCTGTGTTCGGCGGTCGACGTCACCGGCCTTCAAGCCATCACCTCTCCATTTTTCAATGTTCCATTTGTTTTGTCTTGTTCCCCGCACACCTGGTTTATATTCCCTAATCAACTGCATATATATTCCACTATTCCCCTGTCACGACTTCCACCGAAGGTGGCTCGTCTCGTTGTTCAGGCGGTGCCGGGCGGTCGTCGTCGTCGACCTACTAGCTGCCACCGGTCCATTTTTCCTTTTCGTTTGTGTCTGTCTTTTATTGTAATCACCTGTGTCTGATTAGTTAATTGCGGTGGGTTTATTAACCTCCGCTGCCTGCTAGTCTTTGTGCGGGATTGTTTTTGCTTGTTAGCTCTGTTAGGGTTGTGTGTTTGGACCACAGGGTTTTTTCCTCACAGTCTTTGTACCGTGGGTAGTATATTTAGGAGTAGAGATTTCTCCTCCGCGTGTTTCATGATTTTCCCTACTGTGCAAACTACTGTGCTACTACTGCTACTACAAACTACTGTGTAAACTACTGTGCAAACTGGAATTCCTTTCTCTCCTGCTCCTGACTCCTGCACCTACCTCTTCTTAGGAGGCACCTAACAGAATCCCGCACCATTATTAAATGGAGTCAGTAGGAGCTGATGCACTCTCCACTTACATGGAGGAGCCCGTGCAACACCCCACCACCGTTCTCCAGAGATGGGAGAGGGGTGGCCCCTCCACCAGCCACACTCCAACCAGCACCACCTTCTCCGACGTCGTCCGGCACCAGCGGTATCCGTACTCCCTAATTGACCACTATCGGTGCAGCTTATGGGAGGACGGCCGCAGGGATCTAGCATGCAGAGACGCCACCCTCACCCTGGACCAGCTAGTGGACATGTCCATAAGGTTGGACAACTTGCTTGCTACACGTGGGCTTCCGGATCGGGTTCTGTTGGTTCCACCCCCCCAGCGCATCCGCGCCAACCCCCATGGAGTTAGGGGGTGCTGCAGCAAGGGCGATTGGAGGAGGAGCTCCTTCCTACACTAGGTGTGGTCGGATAGAGCACACTGCCGACCGGTGCTGGAGGGACTCATTTGGGAGTCGAGACGGCAGGCCGAGCACTGTTCGGACACCCCAGGTGAGTCAGCAGCAGGCTCACCCAGAGCCCACTGTTGGTCACATGTATGTGTTGATTTCTTTCGCTGAGTTTTCCCCCCATTCCCAGCATAAGGCGCTAGTAGATTCAGGCTCAGCAGGGAATTTTATGGACCGCGGTTTCGCGCATAGGTTAGGGATTCCCCTGTTTCAGATGGACAAAACCTTCCCCGTGCCCTCCCTAGATAGTCGACCATTAGGGTCAGGGATGGTCAGGGAGAACATGGCTCCACTGGACATGGTTATGCAGGGGGGTCGTGAGGAGAGAATTAGTCTCTTCCTCATTGATTCCCCCGCGTTTCCGGTGGTGCTGGGGATTCCCTGGGTGGCCTATCATAACCCCACTATTTTGTGGCAACAGAGGGCTCTAAAAGGGTGGTCAGAGGAGTGCTCAGGTTAGTGTGTGGGAGTTTCCATCAGTGCAATGACGGTGGAGAGTCCAGACCAAATCTCCACTGTGCGCATTCCCCCCAGAATATGCCAATTTGGCTCTCACCTTCTGTAAAAATAGGGCGGACCAATTACCACCCCATCGACGAGGGGATTGTGCGATAAACCTCCAGGTAAACGCTGCACTTCCCAGGAGTCACATGTACCCCCTGACACAGGAGGAGAAGGTGGCTATGGAAACATACATCTCTGAATCTCTGAGGCAGGGGCACATTCGGCCCTCCACGTCAACCGCCTCCTCGAGTTTATTTTTTTGTGAAGAAGAAGGAGGGAGGTCTGCGTCCGTGCATTGACTATAGAGGTCTAAATTCTATTACGGTGGGGTACAGTTAAACGCTACCTCTCATCGCTATGGTGATTGACTCATTTCACGCTTCTTCACAAAACTGGATCTCAGGAGCTCGCATACCTTGGTGCGTATCCGGGAGGGAGATGAGTGGAAGACAGCGTTTAGTACCACATGAGAGTACCTCGTCATGTCGTATGGGTTGAAGAATTCCCCAGTAGTCTTCCAATCCTTTGTAGACAAGATTCTCAGGGACCTGCACGGGCAGGGTGTGGTGGCTTATATCGATGACATTCTGATATATTCCACCACACACACCGCACATGTGCCTCTGGTGCGCAGAGTACTTGGGCGACTGTTGGAGCATGACCTATACGTCAAGGCTGAGAAATGCGTGTTCTCCCAACAGGCCGTCTCCTTCCTGGGGTATCGCATTTCCACATCAGGGTTGGTGATGGAGTGTGACCGCATTGCAGCCATGCATAATTGTCCGACTCCCACTACGGTAAAGGAGGTGCATCGGTATTTGCCAATTACTACCGGAGGTTTATACAGGGTTTTGGGAAGGTGGCTGCTCCCATTACCTCACTGCTGAAGGGGGGACCAGTGCATCTGCGGTGGTCGGCTCAAGTGTTTTGTCGCTTGAGGACTCTTTACTGAGGCTCCCGTGTTGGCTCATCCGGATCCCTCTTTGGCATTTATAGTGGAGGTTAACGCATCCAAGGCTGGGATTGGAGCCGTGCTCTCACAGCGCTTGACTGTAGGCAAGACACACTTGTCTTTGTACTCCTCACCTGGTTGCCGCCACACAGGCTTGACACCATCTGAACCAAATAAGTTTATCTTGGTCTCATCAGACCACAGGACATGGTTCCAGTAATCCATATCCTTAGTCTGCTTGTCTTCAGCAAACTGTTTGCGGGCTTTCTTGTGCATCATCTTTAGAAGAGGCTTCCTTCTGGGACGACAGCCATGCAGACCAATTTGATGCAGTGTACGGCATATGGTCTGAGCACTGACAGACTGACCCCTCACCCCTTCAACCTCTGCAGCAATGCTGGCAACACTCATACGTCTATTTCCCAAAGACAACCTCTTGTTATGACGCTGAGCACGTGCACTCAACTTCTTTGGTCGACCATGGTCGAGGCCTGCTCTGAGTGGAACCTGTCCAGTTAAACCACTGTATGGTCTTGGCCACCGTGCTGCAGCTAATTTTCAGGGTCTTGGCATTTTTCTTATAGCCACTTACCATCTTTATGTAGAGAAACAATTATTTTTTTCAGATTCTCAGATAGTTCTTTGCCATGAGGTGCCATGTTGAACTTCCAGTGACCAGTCAGTATGAGGGAGTGTGAGAGCGATGACGCCAAATTTAACACATCTGCTCCACATTCACACCTGAAACCTTGTAACACTAACGAGTCACATGACACCGGGGAGGGAAATGGCTAATTGGGCCCAATTTGGACATTTTCACTTAGGGGTGTACTCACTTTTGTTGCCAGCGGTTTAGACATTAATGGCTGTGTGTTGAGTTATTTTGAGGGGACAGCAAATTTACACTGTTATACAAGCTGTACACTCACTACTTTACATTGTGGCAAAGTGTCATTTCTTCAGTGTTGTCACATGAAAAGATATACTCAAATATTTACAAAAATGTGAGAGGTGTACTCACTTTTGTGATATACTGTATGTGTCTGAATCCCTGCGTCAGGGGTACATTCGGCCCTCCATTTCACTCGCCTCCTCAAGTTTCTTTTTCGTGAAGAAGAAGGAGGGAGGTCTGCGCCCATGCATTGACTATCGAGGTCTCAATCAAATCACGGTGAGGTACAGTTACCCGCTACCTCTCATCGCCCCGGCGATTGAGTCAATGCACGCTTCTTCACTGAACTGGATCTCAGGAGCGCTTACAACCTGGTGCGTATCCGGGAGGGGGACGAGTGGAATACGGCGTTCTGTACCACCTCCGGGCATTATGAGTACCTCGTCATGCCGTATGGGTTGATGAATGCTCCATCAGTCTTCCAATCCTTTTGTAGACGAGATTTTCAGGGACCTGCACGGGAAGGGTGTAGTGGTGTATATCGATGTATATCGATGACATTCTGATATACTCCACTACACACGATATACTCCACTACACAGGTCCTTGGTGCGCAGGGTACTTGGACGACTGTTGGAGTATGACCTGTACGTCAAGGCTGAGAAATGCCAGTTCTTCCAGCAGGCCGTCGCCTTCCTGGGGTAACACATTTCCACATCAGGGGTGGAGATGGAGAGTGACTGCATTTCAGCCGTGCGTAATTGGCCGACTCCAACCACGGTAAAGGAGGTGCAGCGTTTTTTAGGGTTTGCCAATTACAACCGGAGATTTATGGGGTTTTGGCCAGGTGGCTGCTCCAATTACCTCATTGCTGAAGGGGGGTCCTGTACGTTTGCAGTGGTCGGCTGAGGCGGACAAGGCTTTTGGGCACTTAATGGCTCTGTTTTCCTTGGCTCCCGTGCTGGTCCATCTGGATCCCTCTTTGGCCTTCATAGTGGAGGTGGACGAGTCCGAGGCTGGGATAGGAGCCGTGCTCTCTCAGCGCTCGGGCACATCACTGAAGCTCCGTCCCTGTGCCTTCTTCTCGAAGAAGCTCAGCCCGCGGAGCGGAACTATGATGTGGGGGACCGGGAGCTGTTGGCTGTGGTTAAAGGTTTGAAGGCGTGGAGATATTGGCTTGAGGGGGCTAAATACCCTTTCCTCATCTGGACTGACCACCACAACCTGGAGTACATCCGGGCAGCGAGGAGACTGAATCCTCGTCAGGCAAGTTGGGCCATGTTCTTTACCCGTTTTGTGTTTACCCTGTCCTACAGACCAGGTTCCCAAAATGTTAAGGCAGACGCACTATCCCGGCTGTATGACACAGAGGAGCGGCCCATGGATCAGACTCCCATACTCCCGGCCTCCTGCCTGGTAGCGCCGGTTGTGTGGGACGCGGACATTGAGCAGGCGTTACGTACAGAGCCTGCTCCCCTCCAGTGTCCCATCGGGCGTATGTACGTTCCATCTGCTGTCCGTGACCAGTTGATCTATTGGGCCCACACGTCACCCTCCTCTGATCATCCGGGATCGGCCGGACGGCGCGCGGAGGAGACATGGGAAGCTGTCCATGTTCATCTCCAGCAGGCTGCGCTGCACCAAAAAAACAGCGAAGACCATCACCGCAGTGAGGCCCCGGTGTTCGCACTGGGTCTGGGTCTGGCTCTCGACCCGAAACTTGCCCCTCTGCCTGCCCTGCCGGAAGCTGGGTCTGCGATTTGTGGGGCCATTCAAAGTCCTGAAGAGAGTGAACGAGATGTGTTACAGGTTACAGCTTCCCCCCTATTACCGCATTAACCCCTCGTTCCATGTGTCTCTCCTCAAGCCGGTGGAGGTTGGTCTGCTCCAGGAGTCTGAGGTGTGGGAGGTTCCTCCACCTCCTCTGGACATCGAGGGGGCCCCAGCGTACTCTGTCCGTTCCATCCTGGATTCGAGACGTCGGGCGAGAGGCCTTCAGTACCACGTGGAGTGGGAGGGGTACGGTTCAGAGGAGAGGTGCTGGGTCCCGGTGGCGGCCGTGTTGGACCCTGAAATGTTGCGGGAGTTCCACTGTCTCCGGCGGATAGCCATGTCGGGGTACTGTCAAGACCGAAGTCAGCTCCCCTACTTGTTCGAGCGGCTCTGTTCCCCCCATGTCTTTGTGTGGGATTGTTTTGTCACGTGTTTTGTATTGACTCGCCTAGCTGTTTTTTTCCCAGGTACTATGTTTCATTGTTAAACATTTTTGCTTATTTGTGACTTTGTTGCGCTTTGCACTTTTGTGTCACGACTCCCACCGCGGCGGTCGTCGTCACCGATCTACTAGCTGCCACCGATCCCCTTTTTTCCTTTTCTGTTGGTTTTGTTTTATTGGTTTATTGTTTCTTGTTTGGATTTTGGCCGGTTATGCCCGCCTGCTTTTGTGCGGGCTTGTTTCTCTGTTCGTTTTGTGGATGTGCTATTTTCTTATTTTCTCCGGACTGTTTGGGTCCTGTTTTTGGGCCGGTCATTGTATGCGCCTGGTGTTTTGGCGTGACCTTTTCTGTCACCAGAATAAATATGGTTGTCCTAAACCCTCTGCTCTCTGCGCCTGACTCCGCACCCACTACTCCTAGAAGTCGTAACATTTTGCCTTTGGCTGGAGGTTTGTTGTCACAACTCTTCTCTCCTGCACCTGACTTCAACACCAGTAGCGCATACGATGACATTTCTGCACATCATTTGAGAGAAATAAGCTTTTTGTGAGTATGGAAAATGTCTGGGATCTTTTATTTCACCTCAAACACTTTACATGTTGCATTTATTTTTTTGTTCAGTGTACATAGATCCAGACACATTACAGAAATAGAGATGCAAAATAATCAACCTCCGGATGAGTATGAATGGGGAGTTTAAGTACAATTATTACAAGCTTGTTAAGCTGGTAGCTTATTCTTTAGATGTTTGGGGCTGCTGGTGAACCATGATGTGCAGGCATAATCAAAGTGACACATGACTAGCACACTTGCCAGAGACTTTGTTGTGTTCATAGCTAGGTTTCCATCCAGTTGGTAACAGATTTTCATGTGAATTTTCAAAAATAACTTAGTTTCCTTTAGGAGAATTTGGCGCCGGACAACATGACAGGGGAGATTTTAATTTACTGAACATTTGATGAATATAATGGACATCCATATGCATTCCGATCCAACCTGGCATAGCCAGCACCATCAATAAATCAGGGATGTCGGCCAAATAAACCACAAAAACAGCCTATAACAAATTACAAAAACACAGAGATTTGAGCACTAAATATATCAGGACATTGCATGCAAAGTCCTATAAGCAAGCAAGTTAGACATCGAAGTAGTCAATGAAAGGGAATATGGTGAATTGACGTCTAATTTATTTTTGTTTGAATTCTCGATAGCCATCAGCTTGTTTGACTGTAACCAACTTTATGCCCACTGGTGCGATTGCTAACCTTTTAAACAGCAACACACAGCAAGTTAAGTTTTAATGTCAAATACACGAGTACAGTGAAATACATTTCTTGCAAGCTCTAAACATAAGCAAAATAACACATGAAAAATCTTACATTGCTGAATATGGGATTTATTGCCATTTATATAATTACAAAGTCCTTAACGTTGTAGATTACTGTCAATATCAAGTCTATTCAGACGATTCAGAAACAAAACAGAGTATGCCTTTTCTCCACCCCGAACTGCATTTGCTTGCTATTGTGACATCATGGGGATCTCAGGTATGCAGTTTTTCAACCTTAAGTACTAAAATATTTATCTAAAATAATAATCCCCAAAAATAAATACATTGAAAATAGTAATATTTTGTTCATAATAATGAATTCTATCAATATAAATGTCACCAATACTCATACACAGCTTACTCACAACTAACCTAATGTAGCAGCCATAAAATAAACTCCTGAGTTGAGTCCCCATATCCGGTTTTCTGGGGAAATGGAAGCTATATCCCATCAAAGGCCAACTCAGAATTCCTCTTTAACAGTTAAGCATCCATATAAATACTAGAAATAACAATAAATGAATAGGTTTAAATAAATAAATACTTTCAACTTTCTTGGGATTGGCTTTGTTGCTTGCTTTTGCTGGCTAGCACCTATCACCAACCTATACTTTCTATGTGTTCTGATACCCTGTAGGTTGTAGGCCTACTATTCATTCCCGTTTTAAATTAAATGGCCTGTAACATGTAGGCGTACTGGCATATTAAACATTGTAGTAGACCTAATTTTTATGGAATATGTTTAAGTTTCATCATCATAATCTGTCCTTGTACTCTTAGATTTAAGTGCTGCGTTTGACACTGTTGACCATGATGTCTTTCTGGACAGACTGGAGAGGTGGGTTGGCCTCTCAGGTCCAGTTCTATATTGGTTTAGGACCTATTTAACTGGTCAAGAGTTCTTTGTCAACCTTGGTGAACAAAACTCTGAGAAAATACATATCATGTGGTTCCACAACGTGTGATTTTGGGTCTGGTACTGTTCAGTTTATATATGCTACCCCTTGGCACCGTCAGAAAGCACAGAATTGATTTTCACTGCTATGCAGACGATACACAACTTTACCTTTCTGTGTCACCAGAGGATTTTAGCTACATGTATAAATTATTATTTAAATACTTGGTTGGCTCACAACTTCCTCCAGCTAAATCAAGAGAAGAATGAGGTACTTATTGTTGGAGCCAAAGCCCAGAGAGAGAATCTAGCCACACATTTTAATTCACGGGCAATAAAGATAAAACAACCAGGTAAAAAAAAACGATGTTCTTTCAGATTCTGAACTAAATTTCAAATCACACATTAGGAATGTGACCAAAATAGCTTTTTTACCATGTGAGGAACATTGCCAAGGTGCGCCCGTTTCTCACTCAGGCTGATAGAGAGACTCATCCATGCTTTTATTTCAAGCAGGCTTGACTACTGTAATGCTACAACTGTAATGGTCAACTGCAAAACATACAGAATGCTGCATCACGGCTACTGACCAAGACCAGACGAAGAGTACACATTACACCAATTTTAAAGGTCTCTGCACTGGCTGTCTGTGAGTTTTAGAATTCATTTTAAGATTCTTCTATTGGTTTTTAAATCTATCCATGATTGTGCACCTCAATACATGTTAGACATACTTTTATGTTAAGGCCCTCAGGTCCAATGGCACTGGCATTTTAACTATCCCAAAGCCTAGGACCAAGAAGCATGGAGAGGCGTGCCAGACAACCTGAGAGGGTCCGGAACTGTGGACATATTTAAAAGAGATCTTAAAACACATATTTTAGGGGTCCTTGGGGTCCTTTTTTTGTTGTTCAGTTTCTGTCATCTTTTGTTTTTTTATCTCATGTTTGTTGTTTAGTAAATATTCCAGCTTCTATTTTCATAGTTTTTTTTTTACAATGTTTTTCCTGTAAAGCACATTGTGTTGCGTTCCATGCCTGAAATGTGCTGTATAAATAAAGCTTGATTTGATTTGATAACCCGAGTATTTTCTTGTAGGCTTCTTACATTGTAAAACATTTAATAAAGTGACTTCAGCTCAACTTACTTTTTTTTCTTCGAAGAAGAAATTTCGGGTTTCAGCATGATTCTCATAAGAATCCATCCCGTAAACAGAGCGCACTCGTGCAGAATTTGCGTCCTAGAATTAAAAAGCACGGAAACCAATAGTTATATGCCCACTAGCTACTGTGCTATAGTGAAAAATGAACAAAATACAATATTCCATCTTATGACTATATACAACTGACTAATATGCTCTAATAAGCCTGTCACGGTCAGACTTTCACAGGTGTAATAGTTGGGGTTTGTTTCCAGACCAGCTGGAAAAGATCCAACGTGAACGCGCACACAATTTATATTCTTAAAACCAGGTGTACAACGGCAAGAGTCCTGTCCTCTTATCCCACCATTGCATTCATTATACGGGGGCTGGGAGGGGGGTTTAGGGAATGCACGTTCCACGGGTCGTCGGATGGAGATTGGGGGGTCTCCCTGGAGATGTTGCGTCCCTCGGGGAGTTCAGCCTCCTGGTCCATCTCCAAGGTGTCATCCAGCTCCGGCATAGCCCGGGAGTCCTCATCCTCCTCCGTATGCCCCAGCATGTTGTACGGATCAGAAGGGTCAACCACCCGGTTTCTCTTCTCCCGGTGTAAGAGGCGCTCCAGTGGCACCGTGTTCTTCTCCGATAGGAAGAGGGAGGTTTGCGGTAGATTCTGACCCACCGTGAACACTTGCTTTATCCCTTCCAAGTTGAGCAGAATACCAGTTCTGCAAGAGTAGTACACGTCGCGGTGGTTTTCCAATAACTTGTGGTTAAAAAGACAGTCTTCCTTGTGGCAAACAGTCTGTAAACAGATACATTTACGTAAAAACTGCAATTTAGAAACGTATATCCATTAACTTAATTGTTTAAGTGTTGCTTGAGTGCTAAACACAAGAATGATTCGACCAGTGTAAAACAAAACAAAAAAGGATAAGATATAGGCTGTGTGTTTGGATAAAAGTGGTCTGAAATCCGTGCGTAAAAGCGCATTTTTGGTTAAATGTCATGAAAAGTTCAAATTAGGAAAAAGTGCGAGTCTTATTCTAAATGTTAAGAAAACATGTATTTCAGTTCAATGGATAATGAAAATTGGCATTTACTTACAGAGCTGAAGGGGTTTCCCAGGGCATCCATGCAAAGGTAGCGGTTACTTTTGACTCCAAGTATCGCCACGCGCTCTCTTGTTTCCGCCTTCAATACAATCACACCTGTTGACAAAATGAATTGTGTTAGCCTATAGAAGCAGATTAAAGACAACGACTTAAAACCAAATTTCAATCAAAAAGAAACGGCAAAAATGTAATAAGAATTTACTGTATGAGCTTCGAAGTGTAGTTTTGCGCACGTGGCCATTTAAACGGATCTCAAGGTAGAAATTGTTCACGTCTGAAGACGTCTGCAGGTGTACGTATCTTCTCGGATTCCCCCAGTTGGATCCCAGGAGAGGTGATGGGTTTGGAAGGGCATCCACAAGTCGAAATCCCTGAAGAACAGCCAGTAAGAGCACAAGGACGGCGTCCCTCATCCCAGATGTCTTGGTTATTTCCATAATTTTCCCCAAAGAACACTGAAAATGTATCACAGAGATTTCGGATGTAGCTGTGAGTTCTGTCGCAAACTGTTTCCAAACTTCAGCTGATCTGATGGTCCAACGTTTGAGAACGGCTCTATTTAAAGGGACCCAAATGCCACTCCTGCTCACATCCTTTAGCCTACGCAGCGCTCGCCCCCAACGCAGATGTGGGTCTTTCTCTCGGCGGAAGGAAGGGGGTGCATCTCCACCTGAATGTTTGTCAATAGGTATTGGTCACCAAATAACGTAGTAGTCTCCTTGAGCAATGCCTGTACAAAAGTGACGTCTTTTTTTTCACGCATTAAAACGATCACAATCAGTATCCTTGGACTCATGTACCCTCTGTCATTTCAGTGTGCGAAATATACCCCTCTGTCCAGTAAGCATATTATAATGACCTATTAACCATATATTTTGGAGGTATAGAAAAAAAACAATGAGTGAAGGTTAAGCCCTTTATTGGGTCTAGTTTTACCCCTTTTATAAGGCTAAAGATAATCTATAGAACCAATTCCCAAGGTTTCCTGCCCCTAATCTATACAACCTATTCCCAACACCATTCTAATATTTTGAAAAAAGTAATTTTATGATAGTAATTGAACATTATGGTACAATCTGTTTGAATTAAATGATAAGACAACATCTTAGACTCAGATACATATTTGGCCATTTAAAAACACAGATCTAATGTAGTGCTGTATTTCTATCTAGTATTTTCTATTTAATTATAAAAACATAAATCCATGCCTGAATAATACTAATTAAGCTCCAAATTAACATTACATTGTGTGTATATGTGACGATGAGCTGCCCCCTTAAATAACTTATGGTCTGGTGCCAACTTCCCATCACAAACAATTCCACCATTACAGAGTTTGACCAGCAGAGGGAACCACAAGGTAATCTATGCCACAATGTGGACGGCACAGGGGGTCCTAGTGTCGGACCAAATAAAAATAAAATGACCAGGCATAACTATCTTATTTCATATATGTAGACTATAGCACTTACACATTCATTTAATTATTCTGTTTCTATGTTTTATGTACTTGGTCTTTTTAAGCACCTGACTAAATGAATTTCCCCTTGGTGGGACAATAAAGTTGATCAAATCTAATCTTCAGACATGATGATTTCATGTTAGACACTTTTCCAAGCAATAGCTGCTGCAGATTTGCCTTTGTTGTTGGTACTTCAACATAAGAAGTGTTAACATTCTATAAGGGGGTTCAGGGGTCACATTTTGCAGAGCAGTGCCCCTGAACCTTAAAATAGTAGATCACCTTAAGTATTGCAATAGGCTGTAGAGGGCACAGTGCACTGGTCAGTGTGCATTACACACTATATGTTTGGTAAGTCACTCATCTTTGTGTGGGAGGTGCTAGGAAGAGATCAAGTTGATCTCTCCTAGGTGATGTGTACATTATTCTCTGTCACCTTTAACAAAGCCATCCAGCCCCGGGCTCAATAAGAAACCAAGAAAACAACAAGTATAAAACAAACGTTTATTGGTATCTCAGGAATACAGTAGAATGCTGTGCACAGCACATACGTACAAAAATAAAAGGAAAAACATTTTCAATATATTAGTATTCTTACGTAGCCTCATCAGTTTTTCAGAAATAAATGATTGCAGAAGTCTACTATTTTACAATCGTCATAACAAATTAAAACTAAGGCAGAAGGTGAGGTATATGTTAACAGAGAGAAGGGGCATAGGTGGAAGCTCACTCCCCTTAGTGCAGGGGTACAAAACCAAGAGAACGAAAGTTTTGCCGAAACACATGCAGACACACTCCCAATCAAGCTTGGTGGGCTTCAGACAGCTTTAAGAGTCAGCGGAGCATGATAACAGGATGTCTTCTCTGCTGAACTTCATTGACGCATTTCACAAATCATTTTCAAAAAGAACTAGAATTTATTCCGGTCGTATGTTTTGGTCAAGTCTGATAGGGAACAGAATATCAACCGGTAATCTTTAGGCTTCCAACTTTTAGTTGCCTCACTATCCCGTTACCATGCTCAGACATAGGAAAGACAGCATTTTATAAGCTACTTTAAGATAGCAAACTTTCACTTTTCACAAGCAGCACTACTTTCAATATTTTCAAGATCTCTGATAAGGTGCACCTTTGACATCTTGTTGACTTTGAGGGAGGGTGTGCAAGACTCACACACACACACACACACACACACACACACACACACACACACACACACACACACACACACACACACACACACACACACACACACACACACACACACACACACACACACACACACACACACACACACACACACTTTTCACACCCTGGTATGTTGACATGAGGATTTAGCTGTTAAATGAACTCACATTGAACTTATTAAATACATATTTGCCTCACTTTTATCAGAACAATGCAGCTGATTATTTTTTTAAACTTTTACCCATGTCCAAAACTATCCCAGAATGTTTTCATGTAATACCACATGCAGTCAAAGCGGCAATAAGTCTTTAGTCTGATCTCTGAGAACACTCTTTAACCAATAGACAAACAACAGGATTTACTTCCAGTACATAGATTCTCATTACAACATGTTAGGAAAAGGAGATTTGATCCAGGCCACAATACCGTGTGACAGATTCATTGCATGTCCATAATAATCCATCCTAAAAAAGTAAGTTCCTGTTGCACACCACTAGTAAGTGTACAGGTAGGTAGGTGCTGCCCTTTAGAGAAAGCTTCCATCAACCCTGAAAATAACCTCAACGGACTCTTGTAAACTGTGGAAATTGTTTAACAGTTATTACTCTGCAATATGAAACTCCCTTGCAATACTCCAATGTGCCACTAAAATCTTTAAATAACCGCTCCAAGACCTCTCTGTAAAGACTGTGAAAGTGTAAGGGAAGGGTTGTTTTAGATAGGATTGGAAGCTCTTGTCCACAGTCTTTTGATATCAGAGCCTTGGTTCTCAGGCAGAGCCAGGTGATTCCTGAAGAGCAGTTGGTTGGTTGACGTCACAGTGGCCCACAAGGCCTGCTGTAGAGACAGAGAACTGGGAGGATAGAGACTTGCAGTGACTTTGCTCTTTGTCTCAAGTACTGTATCAAGTCTGCAGAGGTCCCCTCCCTGGAAGTATTTGGATGTAGGCTACGCACAAGTGTGTGAGGGAAGGGGTGTGAGAGGAGCAAAAATGAAATCTGCATTCACATTAATGCAGGGTAGACGCATCAAACCAAGTTTTTGCACTTCGGCAAGAGAAATTAAAGACATAACTCAAACAACTGTAGAACTCAGACACATGTATTCTCAGCCAGGCAATCAGATATGAAAAGTGACAATGACAGTTGTATATATATTTTTTTAAAGCTACAGTCTATGATTCGAAAAACAAAACACTGCCTAGCCACTAGTTTTTACAGTTTTAACCTATTTTTACAATTACATTGCTCACAAACAGTGGAATAGACCAAGCTTATATTTTGGGTTCTGATGGGTGGGGTAAGACTGTTTAACTGAGGTCATGAGGCATTTCTATGTTATATTCTTTAAGAATAAATGGCTATAAAGGCTCATTACATTACATTTAAAGTCCAAAAATGGATGCACCAATCACAGACTGTAGCTTTAAAGCCACGTTTATAAGGGCAATTAAGGACAAGATGGAATATTGGAGACCACTGATGGTCTTTCTGTGGAGACCATTCAAACAGTGCATAAAGAATTCCATAAATAAATAATCAACCCAGCACAGCCCTGTATGTCCCTTTAAAACCAATCAACTAGCTTTACATCAAATTCATTGCAAATGAATCAAATAGAGAGATAACACTATCAAATAGAGACAAACATTGATTTGATGGGAGGTGACCCAAATAGCAGACCACCCTGGACACAGAGTCAGGGTCAACACTGGTCCATGACTCTGACCGTGAACTTAAAAAGGACTAAAGCAGAAGAGGAATCTCCTGGGTTACTGCTGGAATCCCAAGGTCCCTCCAGCCCCATGGGGTTTCACAGGGGTATCTGAAGACCGGGGTGGTACTGGTTAAAGTGGAGTATGTGGGGAGCAGCCAGTCATCCTGGATGAGACACATTCTTGCAGGGATTCAACAAACAGAGACAGCAGGCCGCATCCCATAAGTCTTTCCTAGGTTAAAATAGTCCTGCTCCTCCTCAGCTCCACCAAAGAGAACATTCCCAGAGGGTGACACGGGGTCGGGTAGAATGAGAAGCCTCATTTTTCAAGTAACCAGCAGCAGAGGAAAGAACACTATCAACTATGAGGCACTGCACTGTCCTTCAGTCCAGTGCTGCACATTGACTCCAGGAACTGAGCCTCCCGTAATTACATTTAAAACCATCCAACTACAGCTTCCAACAACTTTCTGCCACTGCAATGGTGTTGCAGAGCACACTGATCTGGGATTTCACCAAACACATTAACAAACAACTAAATAAATAATCACGTATGGGAACGATTCTCACCAACATAAAAGACATCAGGCACCATCATGGATGGTCACTGTGCAACCTGAACTACGCAACTTGTTCCTGGTTCTTTTTTTCTGTTTCACATTTGTCAATATTTACATCATTTTTCATTGGCTTAATAGACGTGTTTATGTATGGCGATGCACAAAAGCCTGCAATTTTACATTTCACACACTCACCCAAAGCCAAACGCTAAAGCTTTTGGGTATGTCAGCAGTGTACTAGTTTGTGAGCAGATACATGTTCTATTGTGCGTTCTTATGCCAGTCCCCTTTTCAGTTCATTTCAAGCCATGACGCAAAGGAGCTCTGAGACAAAGGAGGTTTAAATCCAGTCTAACACATAACTGCCCCACCATGTTTAAATAACCTTGTGGAGAGACTAGAGTCTCACATGGCGGTTAAACTTCTACTGTGGGTGGGCAACTGAGTTTCAATACCTCCCCACACTCATGGCTGAGTTCTCCTCTAGTCTTCTCTCTGTGTACCAGAGTGTATATTACCTAATCGATCTAATAACAGAAAAAGAAAATAAACCAGAGATAGACCTGCCCCCCCTCCCCCACGCCCTCCTTGGAGTGTCAGCCCTATTTCTGACTACAGTGGGTGTCTCTTACATGCAAGTTTAAGGGGGCCACAAGTGGGAACACCAAGGCACCTTCACATCGTGCAGCAAGGGAAGTGCATTTAAGAAGTCTTGTTCTCAATCCCGCTTTTTGCTTGAAAATAGCAAACCAGCAAGTGCTCAAAGGTCTCAGAAAAAGGATAAACTAAACAGGTATTTCCTTGAGCATACAGTAACTCCATGCATCTCTTTATCCAGTCACAAGTGGTTCTTTGAGGTAATAAAAAGTATCCATTTCACTCCTAAAAGCTAAGGATATTAGTCATCCACCCCGAAGACGGGGTGAAGCAGCCCCAGTATCTGTGAGTTAGAGATGTCTTTAACGCCCAGGAAGCTCCGATTCAAACTTCCATTAGACAGCTATGCAAGCGTTATAATGTCAGAATATGTTTGTTATGGAGTTTGACTGAGCAAATATGTAGTTTGGCTGAGCAACTATCTTAATTTACTCAAGTTACGACCAGTATGTATTTCCAGAAAAGGTGTCAATAAAAATTGAGAAGCAACAGAAAAAATGCCTATTCAGCACATCCAATCCCTCATTAATGCCACGCACAGGTCCGAAGTTTACAACATCTCAATACATTGGAGGAAAAAAATGTTAGTTGCTTGTAAATGTTTTGTTTGTCCTTTTTTGGAGGTCCATACCGGCTGTAACGGGATTAAATGACGATAGTTTCTCAGCTGAAAGTATTTTGACATTATAACACTTGCAGGTCTGTCTAATGGGAGTTGGATTTGGAGCTTCCTGGGAGTTAGAAAGAAGACATGTCATACTCATCATCGACATCTCTAACGCACAGATACTGGGGCAGGGTGAAGCGTACTTCCATTATGGCACGCATCAAAGTAAAGCCAAGACTGGCAAAGGCTTTACACTCCTCAATCGATAATGATATGTGATAAGCAGCAAATAATGACACATACATAAGTTCTAATACAAAGGTAGCTATCCAAATATACATATATAAAGATAATAAATACTTGTGTAGTTTTTGCAGTCCTTTTGTAATGGTGTATATGTATACTGTGTAATTCTATATTACCTGGGAGAACATCCACATGTGCAAATTAGTGAGTTATTGCCAACTTTGATCATAATAATCGTGGGAGGAAGTGTGTGACAGTCATGGCGGTGGTTGCCTTGTTGCCTCTCTTTGCGCGGCCATGTTTGCTGAGGGCGATGTAGGAGCCCTTGTAAACCGAAGACTCATAGGCATTATAGTTGTTTGGCAGCAAGGTCTCCTTGAACTTGCACTCGTCCCGGAAGAATTTCTAAAAATGGCATATGGAGAGACAAGGTCAACAAAAATCTCAAGTTAGGAGGACCACAGGATGAACATTACACTACAAGCGTGCTTTGGCAAAAGCTTAGATGGATGGCATAGTTTCTCTTGCTGCACCAGACCACATGACACAGTTCAGTAGACAAATATTGTTGGGGAACATTTGAGATGGATTATATTTTGCTGATTATTAAAGGGGCAGTGCATTCAAAAACCTTATTTCCAGTTTTTGTAATGATATTTCCAAACTATGAGGTTGACATAAAGCTCTGAAATTGTGAAAATTATGATAATGTCCTTTTAGTGTAAGAGGTTTTGGAAAAAAACGCCTAGAATTTCAGCCTGTTAAGGTGGGATGGAATTTTGGCCCACAGCATGACATCATAATCTGATCTGGTTATTCTGACCATTTTTTTTTTGCATATGTATCCTCCTACTGTGAAGGGGTAAACGGGTCAGGCTCTATAGTCTAAACGATCCTATCCACCAATCATTGTTGTTTATGTAAATATATTTCAATTTGTATCAACCCACCTACATGATCAGACATAATTTCAATGGCAAAAGTGAAGTCTATTTCCAAGAAATAGACATACAGTGATAATTAAAAATCTTAATTAAAAAGACTGCATGCTGGCTTTAAATAACCACTTCAAACTTCTAAACCATATGCTCTAAATTTCTGTTGTAACGCAGTCATTCATATTCAATCATTTACAAGTTGTATAGTAATCATTTTTTTGACAATTTTTCATTTTCATGATTCAAGTATTGGGTTTTCTGCCAATCTAACATAAACATTCAGACAATAAACTATTTCAAGAGTTTTCAAAATACAGAGGAAAGAGAGGACTGGACTAAATGTGTTTAAAAAGAGTTCAGACACTCCTTGTTCATCAACTTCATGATGAATCATTGCCTGCTGATTTACAGTGTCTTGTCAAACTGAACATATTAAAATACATTTCAGAAAGTTGTAGATCTCCTCCACGGCAATAGATTTGGATGTTTCCTGCAGCTAAACACTACTCAGTTCAGTCAGTTTCTCAACCCAGAAGCCCAACATAGCGAGACTTCCGGAAACCCTTGCGAGGTCAATGAGAGAAGTGAAAAAAATTCTTCCTTAGTTTTTAATTTTCTCGAAATCTGACACTTACATGTTGTAATTTTTTGTCAAAAACAAGTTTATATCAAAGGAGTGCCTTTGATTGGTGGCCTGCACATGCGCAGTTCGACACCGAACGACCATTAGTACCGATTATATGTTTATGCGCATGAGTTTAGCTAGCCAACGTTGCCATGACATCACCTACAAGCGTGATAGGGCATTTCTATTGGAGATGCAGTTCCTACATACTGTACAACTTAAATTAATAGCCAGAGCGGTTTATTTGCTTCAATCACCGAACACAACTGGCGCATACATTATAACACTTGCAGATCTGTCTAATGGGAGTTTGAATTGGAGGCTTCCATTTGAGCAAGGAATCTATTGCTCAATAACATGTTGAAAATACTACCACACTTTATTGTGACCAGTATGACCAGTCTAAACATTATAATAACACATCCATTGCAGATCAGACTTGCAATTTCAGCTTCAGCATCATTCTCCCACTCTTTGTATCCACTGTAATTGAGGCGACCATGTCAACCCACACTGCAGTCTCATCCATAGCAATACTGTTGCTCTCCTGTATCTTCTATTGCGCAATCTTTACCATTTGCACTGAAGTTCACTTGTAAACAATGTATTTAGATCCATCGTTTATTTGAAACATGCCCGGCTATTAAAAGGAACAGGCAGCTATTTGTGACTGCATTTAATTGAAGTTTTATGGTATCTTCATACTCAACCATCTTTGACTGCAGGACAAAAGCAGGGTGCAGTTTTATAGGCTAAAATGTCAGACCCTAATGCCAATTCAGACCAATTTACAGAAGTAGGCAAACACTGTGGTGCAATATTTTCATTCAACAATGGGCCATAAAATCAATCTTGATATAATCAATGCTAAAACTCCTTCACTTTAGATTAGTAGTCCTACCATGAAAGTTGATTGATTCCTTCAATAAATAACTTCAGACATTCAACTGCCAGAAAAGCAATTAGATGATTGATGGACTATTAGGCTAATGTTAACTAACGAGTTCAATAAGCATCGGTTATATCGTCTTATTCAACAGATCATATTTCAATAAGAATGATATGTTTGTTATCGTTTACAAAACCCCTTTCCATTATTATACACGGGCTACAGAAAGACCATACTGAAACAAGTTATACCCTGGGCAATTGGGAATTATGAATAATTTATAATGGATTCATTCCGTGCTTCATGAACGCTCCCATCAGTGAGGTAATATTTGATTCGGAGAGAACAAAATAATTCATAAAATATCATTTGTAATAACATTTAACAAAGAATTGAGCTAATCTGAAACACATTGCGTTTTTCTCCATCTCTCTTAGAAACAGCATGCCCAGCAATAGAGGGAAATACAATTGCGCACACCTACCGTTCCATACAACCTTCCTCTGCTGTTCATTGCGACAAACAGCTCACTTCTCACCCCATACATACTTAGCACTCCTATCTCCACCGTAGAGATCTCTATTAGACCTAGTCAAACAAAGCATGGTGTTATACAGAGGAACCTTGTCAAATTGACAGTGTATCAATGCGTTTGATTACGGTAGAACAAAGACGTGCATGATGCCGCGGTGGGTGTAACCTTGTAGGTGGCTACTCTGCATGCATCGTCTTTGTTCTGGATCATTTGTGGAGCAATGCTGTTCATTTCCTATTGCCCAAATAAATATATATCATAACTGCACTTTCTGAAAGTGCAAGGCAATCCTTTTCTGGGCCACAGAATGAGCCAGTGTAAAAATAAGTTGGCGTCTATATTGGTCCAAGCATTCATGTCATGTTTTGGCCTGGGAAGATATTTAGCACTGACTGATACAAGGTTTTTTAATAGATTTGTCTTTGCTTTGAGAGACATTCAATGTTGTCGACCCCAATGATTAAATATCATGCAAGACCGACAAGGAGCTCTCAAGTCGCCTTTACTTGGGACCGCTCATATTATATGTTCTCTATTGAATTACATTTCAGGATGCGACTCACTGTACTGGTTCTCATTATGTACACCGTTTATCCTGCCGTCAGGGAGGATCTGCAGGTGAAATCCAATGCCCACATTGCAGTAAAGTCGCCGCACTCTCTTGATGCCCAGCAAATAGTCACTCTCCCAGTTCATGTCCGATTTCGACCCAGAGATTCCCAGAACAGAGCGGGAAAAGAGGGTCTCCCACCTTTGCTCCAATAAAGTTGCATTAGTCCTGCTTGGAATCGGATATGATGACACAATCCCCAATAGAGACCCCAAGAGAACAATTGCAGCCAACGTCCAGTGCGTGCTGGCCTCGTTGCACATACCGATGAAGAACCTTTGCGCAATGGCCATCCAGTTTACCTTCGGGGCACGTGGTCAAAGTTAATGGCCCTAAAAATACCTCTCTTCTTGTTTTTCTTCCTTCGGCATGGCGGTAAAGGCTTATTTTTGGAAGGCAGGTCAGGTCTTCTGGCATGAAATGACAGCCCGAAAGAGGAGTAGAGAAAGGAGAGAGTGTGACAGAGCTTGAGGTGGTGGTGATGATCATCTTTTGCAGCTCCGCGCCTCTCTCGATAGGCAACGCTGGCTGTGGAGAATACCACTCACCAAAAACCTATGTCACCTTGCCAGGCACTCGCATCCTTATATGACATCACTCTGACTTCATTGCTGCCTCGTCGAAGTGAGGGAGGGGAGAGAGGAAGAAAAAGTTGCAACCCAGCAAGTGTATGCAGCAAGCGCTGAGCTGCAAGTCTGATGAGAGTATGTGCAGGCGCTGTCACCTCACATGTGAGATGGGGCAGGGGGAGAGGAGTTTCATTGGGTAGAGTTGAGCAATCATGGGATGCGATGGGGTACTTTGACCGAGCCCAAATTGGGACGCTGGTCATATGTCTGACAGGCTGTTTCCTTATTTAGAATGAAGGTGTAAAAACAGTCCAGTAGTCACCGGAGAGCAATGGCAATTCTGTCCGCCACTTCCTTCGCTGTTTGTTCAGGAAGTTTACACAACAACACATTTCGGAATGCCTGGACATATTTCTTATTATTATTTCGGAATGTCTGGAAAGTTTATTATATAGAGAATGCACTTGTCACCGATTAAAAAAGGAAAACCCATATTAACATGTCACAGGAATGTGAGTGATTTTTCTGTCTCCGGGTTCCCTGACCCTCTCACGCGGTGTTATTGTCAGCCTTGAACAGACTACATATGCCGCGGGGAATGCCCATACGTCAGAGAGTGCCATGCTACGTGGTTCCCCAAGTCCTCTGGGTGCCAAGGAGCACAAGTCAAGTCATACCTTGGCAACCACTAAGAGGGGCGCTGTTGCTGATACACAAACAACAGTTATATGAAATCATTGCTTTGCTTTGGCAACATTTTCAATTTGAAAAGACAAAGCATTTTCTCAGCTACATAATTCATATCTATACATTTCTTAAAATCAGAATGTAGACTGGTTTCCATGAGAAATAAGATTTTAGCCTGTAACATTGTATTAACATGTTATTAGCACATATTGCATTGTATTTGTATAGGTCTACAGGAATGGAGTTGAGTAGCCTGATTTTTGTAATTCCAGAAGTGGATATGGACTGTTATTCTATTTGTGAAATAACATAAAACACTCCATTACTGTACAATAAGCAATGACTGTTGTTAATGTTGTAACTTCCAAAAATGATTGCTATAAAAATTCTAAATGGGACAGTTGAAGTGGGGTACCAAAGAGTCAGAGCATTCCAATATTTTTCACAATTATACAGTTTAAGTGATCTACAGTTCAAGTGAAAGGGGAACAGTAGAATAGGCAAGCATGACAGAGAGTTTATTCAGCAGGCCCTCAGTCTGCACAGAGGCCAACAAACAGTTACAGAGGCCAACAAACAGGTACAGAGACCAACAAACAGTTACAGAGGCCAACAAACAGTTACGGAGGCTAAAAAACAGTTACAGAGGCCAACAAACAGTTACGGAGGCTAAAAAACAGTTACAGAGGCCAACAAACCGTTACAGAGGCCAACAAACCGTTACAGAGGCCAACAAACCATTACAGAGGCCAACAAACCATTTCAGATGCCAACAAACAGTTACAGAGGCCAACAAACAGTTACAGAGGCCAACAAACCATTTCAGAGGCCAACAAACCATTACAGAGGCCAACAAACCATTTCAGATGCCAACAAACAGTTACAGAGGCCAACAAACAGTTACAGAGGCCAACAAACAGTTACAGAGGCCAATAAACAGTTACGAGGCCAACAAACAGTTACGAGGCCAACAAACAGTTACGGAGACTAAAAACAGTTACAGTTACAGTTACAGAGTCCAACAAACAGTTACAGAGGCCAACAAACAGTTACGGAGGCCAACAAACAGTTACAGAGGCCAACAAACAGGTACAGAGGTCAACAAACAGTTACAGAGGCCAACAAACAGTTATGGAGGCCAACAAACCGTTACAGAGGCCAACAAACAGGTACAGAGGTCAACAAACAGTTACAGAGGCCAACAAACAGGTACAGAGGCTAACAAACCGTCACAGAGGCCAACAAACAGTTACGGAGACCAACAAACAGTTAGGGAGGCCAACAAACCATTTCAGAGGCCAACAAACCATTACAGAGGCCAACAAACCATTTCAGATGCCAACAAACAGTTACAGAGGCCAACAAACAGTTACAGAGGCCAACAAACAGTTACAGAGGCCAACAAACAGTTACGAGGCCAACAAACAGTTACGAGGCCAACAAACAGTTACGGAGACTAAAAAACAGTTACAGAGGTCAACAAACAGTTACAGAGTCCAACAAACAGTCACGGAGGCCAACAAACAGTTACGGAGGCCAACAAACAGTTACAGAGGCCAACAAACAGGTACAGAGGTCAACAAACAGTTACAGAGGCCAACAAACAGTTATGGAGGCCAACAAACCGTTACAGAGGCCAACAAACAGGTACAGAGGTCAACAAACAGTTACAGAGGCCAACAAACAGGTACAGAGGCCAACAAACCGTCACAGAGGCCAACAAACAGTTACGGAGCCCAACAAACAGTTAGGGAGGCCAACAAACCATTACAGAGGCCATCAAACCATTTCAGAGGCCAACAAACAGTTACAGAGGTCAACAAACAGTTACAGAGGTCAACAAATAGTCACAGAGGCCAACAAACCATTTCAGAGGCCAACAAACAGTTACAGATGCCAACAAACAGTTACAGAGGCCAACAAACCATTTCAGAGGCCAACAAACCATTTCAGAGGCCAACAAACCATTACAGAGGTCAACAAACAGTTACAGAGGCCAACAAACCATTTCAGAGGTCAACAAACCGTTACAGAGACCAACAAACCATTACAGAGGTCAACAAACAGTTACAGAGGCCAACAAACCATTACAGAGGTCAACAAACAGTTACAGAGGCCAACAAACCATTTCAGAGGTCAACAAACCGTTACAGAGACCAACAAACCATTACAGAGGTCAACAAACAGTTACAGAGGCCAACAAACCATTTCAGAGGCCAACAAACAGTTACAGAGGTCAACAAACAGTTACAGAGACCAACAAACCATTACAGAGGCCAACAAACCATTACAGAGGTCAACAAACAGTTACAGAGGCTAACAAACCATCACAGAGGTCAACAAACAGTTACAGAGACCAACAAACCATTACAGAGGCCAACAAACCATTTCAGATGCCAACAAACAGTTACAGAGGCCAACAAACAGTTACAGAGGCCAACAAACAGTTACGAGGCCAACAAACAGTTACGAGGCCAACAAACAGTTACAGAGACTAAAAAACAGTTACAGAGGTCAACAAACAGTTACAGAGTCCAACAAACAGTTACGGAGGCCAACAAACAGTTACGGAGGCCAACAAACAGTTACAGAGGCCAACAAACAGGTACAGAGGCCAACAAACAGGTACAGAGGTCAACAAACAGTTACAGAGGTCAACAAACAGGTACAGAGGTCAACAAACAGTTACAGAGGTCAACAAACAGTTACAGAGGCCAACAAACAGGTACAGAGGTCAACAAACAGTTACAGAGGCCAACAAACAGTTACAGAGGCCAACAAACAGTTATGGAGGCCAACAAACAGTTACAGAAGCCAATAAACAGGTACAGAGGTCAACAAACAGTTACAGAGGCCAACAAACAGGTACAGAGGCGAACAAACCGTCACAGAGGCCAACAAACAGTTACTGAGCCCAACAAACAGTTAGGGAGGCCAACAAACCATTACAGAGGCCATCAAACCATTTCAGAGGCCAACAAACAGTTACAGAGGTCAACAAACAGAGGTCAACAAATAGTCACAGAGGCCAACAAACCATTACAGAGGTCAACAAACAGTTACAGAGGCCAACAAACCATTTCAGAGGTCAACAAACAGTTACAGAGGCCAACAAACCATTTCAGAGGTCAACAAACCGTTACAGAGACCAACAAACCATTACAGAGGTCAACAAACAGTTACAGAAGCCAACAAACCATTACAGAGGTCAACAAACAGTTACAGAGGCCAACAAACCATTTCAGAGGTCAACAAACCGTTACAGAGACCAACAAACCATTACAGAGGTCAACAAACAGTTACAGAGGCCAACAAACCATTTCAGAGGCCAACAAACAGTTACAGAGGTCAACAAACAGTTACAGAGGCCAACAAACCATTACAGAGGTCAACAAACAGTTACAGAGACCAACAAACCATTACAGAGGCCAACAAACCATTACAGAGGTCAACAAACAGTTACAGAGGCTAACAAACCATCACAGAGGTCAACAAACAGTTACAGAGACCAACAAACCATTACAGAGGCCAACAAACCATTTCAGATGCCAACAAACAGTTACAGAGGCCAACAAACAGTTACAGAGGCCAACAAACAGTTACGAGGCCAACAAACAGTTACGAGGCCAACAAACAGTTACGGAGACTAAAAAACAGTTACAGAGGTCAACAAACAGTTACAGAGACCAACAAACCATTACAGAGGCCAACAAACCATTTCAGATGCCAACAAACAGTTACAGAGGCCAACAAACAGTTACAGAGGCCAACAAACAGTTACAGAGGCCAACAAACAGTTACGAGGCCAACAAACAGTTACGAGGCCAACAAACAGTTACGGAGACTAAAAAACAGTTACAGAGGTCAACAAACAGTTACAGAGTCCAACAAACAGTTACGGAGGCCAACAAACAGTTACGGAGGCCAACAAACAGTTACAGAGGCCAACAAACAGGTACAGAGGTCAACAAACAGTTACAGAGGCCAACAAACAGTTATGGAGGCCAACAAACCGTTACAGAGGCCAACAAACAGGTACAGAGGTCAACAAACAGTTACAGAGGCCAACAAACAGGTACAGAGGCTAACAAACCGTCACAGAGGCCAACAAACAGTTACGGAGACCAACAAACAGTTAGGGAGGCCAACAAACCATTTCAGAGGCCAACAAACCATTACAGAGGCCAACAAACCATTTCAGATGCCAACAAACAGTTACAGAGGCCAACAAACAGTTACAGAGGCCAACAAACAGTTACAGAGGCCAACAAACAGTTACGAGGCCAACAAACAGTTACGAGGCCAACAAACAGTTACGGAGACTAAAAAACAGTTACAGAGGTCAACAAACAGTTACAGAGTCCAACAAACAGTTACGGAGGCCAACAAACAGTTACGGAGGCCAACAAACAGTTACAGAGGCCAACAAACAGGTACAGAGGTCAACAAACAGTTACAGAGGCCAACAAACAGTTATGGAGGCCAACAAACCGTTACAGAGGCCAACAAACAGGTACAGAGGTCAACAAACAGTTACAGAGGCCAACAAACAGGTACAGAGGCGAACAAACCGTCACAGAGGCCAACAAACAGTTACGGAGCCCAACAAACAGTTAGGGAGGCCAACAAACCATTACAGAGGCCATCAAACCATTTCAGAGGCCAACAAACAGTTACAGAGGTCAACAAACAGTTACAGAGGTCAACAAATAGTCACAGAGGCCAACAAACCATTTCAGAGGCCAACAAACAGTTACAGATGCCAACAAACAGTTACAGAGGCCAACAAACCATTTCAGAGGCCAACAAACCATTTCAGAGGCCAACAAACCATTTCAGAGGCCAACAAACCATTACAGAGGTCAACAAACAGTTACAGAGGCCAACAAACCATTTCAGAGGTCAACAAACCGTTACAGAGACCAACAAACCATTACAGAGGTCAACAAACAGTTACAGAGGCCAACAAACCATTACAGAGGTCAACAAACAGTTACAGAGGCCAACAAACCATTTCAGAGGTCAACAAACCGTTACAGAGACCAACAAACCATTACAGAGGTCAACAAACAGTTACAGAGGCCAACAAACCATTTCAGAGGCCAACAAACAGTTACAGAGGTCAACAAACAGTTACAGAGGCCAACAAACCATTACAGAGGTCAACAAACAGTTACAGAGACCAACAAACCATTACAGAGGCCAACAAACCATTACAGAGGTCAACAAACAGTTACAGAGGCTAACAAACCATCACAGAGGTCAACAAACAGTTACAGAGACCAACAAACCATTACAGAGGCCAACAAACCATTTCAGATGCCAACAAACAGTTACAGAGGCCAACAAACAGTTACAGAGGCCAACAAACAGTTACGAGGCCAACAAACAGTTACGAGGCCAACAAACAGTTACGGAGACTAAAAAACAGTTACAGAGGTCAACAAACAGTTACAGAGTCCAACAAACAGTTACGGAGGCCAACAAACAGTTACGGGGCCAACAAACAGTTACAGAGGCCAACAAACAGGTACAGAGGCCAACAAACAGGTACAGAGGTCAACAAACAGTTACAGAGGTCAACAAACAGGTACAGAGGTCAACAAACAGTTACAGAGGTCAACAAACAGTTACAGAGGCCAACAAACAGGTACAGAGGTCAACAAACAGTTACAGAGGCCAACAAACAGTTACAGAGGCCAACAAACAGTTATGGAGGCCAACAAACAGTTACAGAAGCCAATAAACAGGTACAGAGGTCAACAAACAGTTACAGAGGCCAACAAACAGGTACAGAGGCGAACAAACCGTCACAGAGGCCAACAAACAGTTACTGAGCCCAACAAACAGTTAGGGAGGCCAACAAACCATTACAGAGGCCATCAAACCATTTCAGAGGTCAACAAACCGTTACAGAGGCCAACAAACCATTACAGAGGTCAACAAACAGTTACAGAGGCCAACAAACCATTTCAGAGGCCAACAAACAGTTACAGATGCCAACAAACAGTTACAGAGGCCAACAAACCATTTCAGAGGCCAACAAACCATTTCAGAGGCCAACAAACAGTTACAGAGGTCAACAAACAGTTACAGAGGCCAACAAACCATTACAGAGGTCAACAAACAGTTACAGAGGCCAACAAACCATTTCAGAGTTCAACAAACCGTTACAGAGACCAACAAACCATTACAGAGGTCAACAAACAGTTACAGAGGCCAACAAACCATTTCAGAGGCCAACAAACAGTTACAGAGGTCAACAAACAGTTACAGAGGCCAACAAACCATTACAGAGGTCAACAAACAGTTACAGAGACCAACAAACCATTACAGAGGCCAACAAACCATTACAGAGGTCAACAAACAGTTACAGAGGCTAACAAACCATCACAGAGGTCAACAAACAGTTACAGAGACCAACAAACCATTACAGAGGCCAACAAACCATTTCAGATGCCAACAAACAGTTACAGAGGCCAACAAACAGTTACAGAGGCCAACAAACAGTTACGAGGCCAACAAACAGTTACGAGGCCAACAAACAGTTACGGAGACTAAAAAACAGTTACAGAGGTCAACAAACAGTTACAGAGGCCAACAAACAGTTACGGAGGCCAACAAACAGTTACGGAGGCCAACAAACAGTTACAGAGGCCAACAAACAGGTACAGAGGCCAACAAACAGGTACAGAGGTCAACAAACAGTTACAGAGGTCAACAAACGGGTACAGAGGTCAACAAACAGTTACAGAGGTCAACAAACAGTTACAGAGGCCAACAAACAGGTACAGAGGTCAACAAACAGTTACAGAGGCCAACAAACAGTTACAGAGGCCAACAAACAGTTATGGAGGCCAACAAACCGTTACAGAAGCCAATAAACAGGTACAGAGGTCAACAAACAGTTACAGAGGCCAACAAACAGGTACAGAGGCGAACAAACCGTCACAGAGGCCAACAAACAGTTACTGAGCCCAACAAACAGTTAGGGAGGCCAACAAACCATTACAGAGGCCATCAAACCATTTCAGATGCCAACAAACAGTTACAGAGGTCAACAAACAGTTACAGAGGTCAACAAATAGTCACAGAGGCCAACAAACAATTTCAGAGGCCAACAAACAGTTACAGATGCCAACAAACAGTTACAGAGGCCAACAAACCATTTCAGAGGCCAACAAACCATTTCAGAGGCCAACAAACAGTTACAGAGGTCAACAAACAGTTACAGAGACCAACAAACCATTACAGAGGTCAACAAACAGTTACAGAGGCCAACAAACCATTTCAGAGGTCAACAAACCGTTACAGAGACCAACAAACCATTACAGAGGTCAACAAACAGTTACAGAGGCCAACAAACCATTTCAGAGGCCAACAAACCATTACAGAGGCCAACAAACCATTTCAGAGACCAACAAACCATTACAGAGGCTAAAAAACAGTTAGGGAGGCCAACAAACTGTTACAGGGGCCAACAAACCATTACAGAGGCCAACAAACAGTTACCGAGGCCAACAAACAGTTACGGAGGCCAACAAACCAATACAGAGGCCAACAAACAGTTACAGAGGCCAACAAACAGTTACAGAGGCTAACAAACAGTTACGGAGACTAAAAACAGTTACAGAGGTCAACAAACAGTTACAGAGTCCAACAAACAGTTACGGAGGCCAACAAACAGTTACAGAGGCCAACAAACAGGTACAGAGGTCAACAAACAGTTACAGAGGCCAACAAACAGTTATGGAGGCCAACAAACAGTTACAGAGGCCAACAAACAGGTACAGAGGTCAACAAACAGTTACAGAGGCCAACAAACAGGTACAGAGGCTAACAAACCGTCACAGAGGCCAACAAACAGTTACGGAAACCAACAAACAGTTAGGGAGGCCAACAAACCATTACAGAGGCCATCAAACCATTTCAGAGGCCAACAAATCAAATCAAATCAAATCAAATTTATTTATATAGCCCTTCGTACATCAGCTGATATCTCAAAGTGCTGTACAGAAACCCAGCCTAAAACCCCAAACAGCAAACAATGCAGGTGTAAAAGCACAGTGGCTAGGAAAAACTCCTAGAAAGGCCAAAACCTAGGAAGAAACCTAGAGAGGAACCGGGCTATGTGGGGTGGCCAGTCCTCTTCTGGCTGTGCCGGGTAGAGATTATAACAGAACATGACCAAGATGTTCAAATGTTCATAAATGACCAGCATGGTCGAATAATAATAAGGCAGAACAGTTGAAACTGGAGCAGCAGCACAGTCAGGTGGACTGGGGACAGCAAGGAGCCTTCATGTCAGGTAGTCCTGGGGCACGGTCCTAGGGCTCAGGTCAGTTGAAACTGGAGCAGGAGCATGGCCAGGTGGACTGGGGACAGCAAGGAGTCCTCATGTCAGGTAGTCCTGGGACATGGTCCTAGGGCTCAGGTCCTCCGAGAGAGAGAAAGAAAGAGAGAAGGAGAGAATTAGAGAACGCACACTTAGATTCACACAGGACACCGAATAGGACAGGAGAAGTACTCCAGATATAACAAACTGACCCTAGCCCCCGACACATAAACTACTGCAGCATAAATACTGGAGGCTGAGACAGGAGGGGTCAGGAGACACTGTGGCCCCATCCGAGGACACCCCGGACAGGGCCAAACAGGAAGGATATAACCCCACCCACTTTGCCAAAGCACATCCAAACAAACAGACAGTTACAGAGGTCAACAAACAGTTACAGAGGTCAACAAATAGTTACAGAGGCCAACAAACCATTTCAGAGGCCAACAAACAGTTACAGAGGCCAACAAACAGTTACAGAGGCCAACAAACCATTTCAGAGGCCAACAAACCATTTCAGAGGCCAACAAATAGTTACAGAGGCCAACAAACCATTTCAGAGGTCAACAAACAGTTACAGAGGCAAACAAACCATTTCAGAGGCCAACAAACCGTTACAGAGACCAACAAACCATTACAGAGGTCAACAAACAGTTACAGAGGCCAACAAACCATTACAGAGGCCAACAAACCATTACAGAGGCCAACAAACCATTTCAGAGACCAACAAACCGTTACAGAGGCCAACAAACCATTTCAGAGGCCAACAAACAGTTACAGAGGTCAACAAACAGTTACAGAGGCCAACAAACCATTTCAGATGCCAACAAACAGTTACAGAGGTCAACAAACAGTTACAGAGGCCAACAAACCATTACAGAGGCCAACAAACCATTTCAGAGACCAACAAACCGTTACAGAGGCCAACAAACCATTACAGAGGTCAACAAACAGTTACAGAGGCCAACAAACCATTTCAGAGGCCAACAAACCATTTCAGAGGCCAACAAACCATTACAGAGGCCAACAAACCATTTCAGATGCCAACAAACAGTTACAGAGCTCAACAAACAGTTACAGAGGCCAACAAACAGTTACAGAGGCCAACAAACAGTTACAGAGGACAACAAACAGGTACAGAGGTCAACAAACAGTTACAGAGGTCAACAAACAGTTACAGAGGTCAACAAACAGTTACAGAGGCCAACAAACAGGTACAGAGGCTAACAAACTGTCACAGAGGCCAACAAACAGTTACAGAGGCCAACAAACCATTACAGAGGCCAACAAACCATTACAGAGGCCAACACACCATTTCAGAGGCCAACAAACAGTCACAGAGGTCAACAAACAGTTACAGAGGCCAACAAACCATTACAGAGGCCAACAAACAGTTACAGAGGTCAACAAACAGTTACAGAGGTCAACAAACAGTTACAGAGGTCAACAAACAGTTACAGAGGCCAACAAACAGTTACAGAGGCCAACAAACAGTTACAGAGGCCAACAAACAGTTACAGAGGTCAACAAACAGTTACAGAGGTCAACAAACAGTTACAGAGGCCAACAAACCATTACAGAGGCCAACACACCATTACAGAGGCCAACAAACAGTCACAGAGGTCAACAAACAGTTACAGAGGCCAACAAACCATTACAGAGGCCAACAAACAGTTACAGAGGTCAACAAACAGTTACAGATGTCAACAAACAGTTACAGAGGCCAACAAACAGTTACAGAGGCCAACAAACAGGTACAGAGGCCAACAAACAGGTACAGAGGTCAACAAACAGTTACAGAGGTCAACAAACAGTTACGGAGGCCAACAAACAGTTACAGAGGCCAACAAACAGGTACAGAGGTCAACAAACAGTTACAGAGGTCAACAAACAGTTAAGAGGTCAACAAAAAGTTGCAGAGGCCAACAAACAGGTACAGAGGCTAACAAACCATCACAGAGGCCAACAAACAGTTACAGAGGCCAACAAACCATTACAGAGGCCAACAAACAGTTACAGAGGCCAACAAACCATTTCAGAGGCCAACAAACAGTTACAGAGGCCAACAAACCGTTACAGAGGCCAACAAACAGTTACAGAGGCCAACAAACCATTACAGAGGCCAACAAACAGTTACAGAGACCAACAAACCATTACAGAGGCCAACAAACCATTACAGAGGTCAACAAACAGTTACAGAGGCTAACAAACCATCACAGAGGTCAACAAACAGTTACAGAGACCAACAAACCATTACAGAGGCCAACAAACCATTTCAGAGACCAACAAACCGTTACAGAGGCCAACAAACCATTACAGAGGTCAACAAACAGTTACAGAGGCCAACAAACCATTTCAGAGGCCAACAAACCATTACAGAGGCCAACAAACCATTTCAGATGCAAACAAACAGTTACAGAGGTCAACAAACAGTTACAGAGATCAACAAACAGTTACAGAGGTCAACAAACAGTTACAGAGGCCAACAAACAGGTACAGAGGCTAACAAACTGTCACAGAGGCCAACAAACAGTTACAGAGGCCAACAAACCATTACAGAGGCCAACAAACCATTACAGAGGCCAACACCATTTCAGAGGCCAACAAACAGTCACAGAGGTCAACAAACAGTTACAGAGGCCAACAAACCATTACAGAGGCCAACAAACAGTTACAGAGGTCAACAAACAGTTACAGAGGTCAACAAACAGTTACAGAGGCCAACAAACAGTTACAGAGGCCAACAAACAGTTACAGAGGCCAACAAACAGGTACAGAGTTCAACAAACAGTTACAGAGGTCAACAAACAGTTACAGAGGTCAACAAACAGTTACAGAGGCCAACAAACAGTTACAGAGGCCAACAAACAGGTACAGAGGCTAACAAACCGTCACAGAGGCCAACAAACAGTTACAGAGGCCAACAAACCATTACAGAGGCCAACAAACCATTACAGAGGCCAACACACCATTTCAGAGGCCAACAAACAGTCACAGAGGTCAACAAACAGTTACAGAGGCCAACAAACCATTACAGAGGCCAACAAACAGTAACAGAGGTCAACAAACAGTTACAGATGTCAACAAACAGTTACAGAGGCCAACAAACAGTTACAGAGGCCAACAAACAGGAACACATGACAACAAACAGGTACAGAGGCCAACAAACAGGTACAGAGGTCAACAAACAGTTACAGAGGTCAACAAACAGTTACAGAGGCCAACAAACAGGTACAGGGGTCAACAAACAGTTACAGAGGTCAACAAACAGTTAAGAGGTCAACAAACAGTTGCAGAGGCCAACAAACCATTACAGAGGCCAACAAACAGTTACAGAGGCCAACAAACCATTTCAGAGGCCAACAAACAGGTACAGAGGCTAACAAACCGTCACAGAGGCCAACAAACAGTTACAGAGACCAACACACCATTTCAGAGGCCAACAAACAGTTACAGAGGTCAACAAACAGTTACAGAGGCCAACAAACAGTTACAGAGGTCAACAAACAGTTACAGAGGCCAACAAACCATTACAGAGGCCAACAAACAGGTACAGAGGCTAACAAACCGTCACAGAGGCCAACAAACAGTTATAGAGGCCAACAAACCATTTCAGAGGCCAACAAACAGTTACAGAGGTCAACAAACAGTTACAGAGACCAACAAACCATTACAGAGGCCAACAAACCATTTCAGAGACCAACAAACCGTTACAGAGGCCAACAAACCATTACAGAGGTCAACAAACAGTTACAGAGGCCAACAAACCATTTCAGAGGCCAACAAACCATTACAGAGGCCAACAAACCATTTCAGATGCCAACAAACAGTTACAGAGGTCAACAAACAGTTACAGAGATCAACAAACAGTTACAGAGGTCAACAAACAGTTACAGAGGCCAACAAACAGGTACAGAGGCCAACAAACAGGTACAGAGGTCAACAAACAGTTACAGAGGTCAACAAACAGTTACAGAGGTCAACAAACAGTTACAGAGGCCAACAAACAGTTACAGAGGCCAACAAACAGTTACAGAGGCCAACAAACAGGTACAGAGGTCAACAAACAGTTACAGAGGTCAACAAACAGTTACAGAGATCAACAAACAGTTACAGAGGCCAACAAACAGGTACAGAGGCTAACAAACCGTCACAGAGGCCAACAAACAGTTACAGAGGCCAACAAACCATTACAGAGGCCAACAAACCATTACAGAGGCCAACACACCATTTCAGAGGCCAACAAACAGTCACAGAGGTCAACAAACAGTTACAGAGGCCAACAAACCATTACAGAGGCCAACAAACAGTTACAGAGGTCAACAAACAGTTACAGATGTCAACAAACAGTTACAGAGGCCAACAAACAGTTACAGAGGCCAACAAACAGGTACAGAGGCCAACAAACATGTACAGAGGCCAACAAACAGGTACAGAGGTCAACAAACAGTTACAGAGGTCAACAAACAGTTACAGAGGCCAACAAACAGGTACAGAGGTCAACAAACAGTTACAGAGGTCAACAAACAGTTAAGAGGTCAACAAACAGTTGCAGAGGCCAACAAACAGGTACAGAGGCTAACAAACCATCACAGAGGCCAACAAACAGTTACAGAGGCCAACAAACCATTTCAGAGGCCAACAAACAGGTACAGAGGCTAACAAACCGTCACAGAGGCCAACAAACAGTTACAGAGACCAACACACCATTTCAGAGGCCAACAAACAGTTACAGAGGTCAACAAACAGTTACAGAGGCCAACAAACAGTTACAGAGGTCAACAAACAGTTACAGAGGCCAACAAACCATTACAGAGGCCAACAAACAGGTACAGAGGCTAACAAACCGTCACAGAGGCCAACAAACAGTTATAGAGGCCAACAAACCATTTCAGAGGCCAACAAACAGTTACAGAGGTCAACAAACAGTTACAGAGACCAACAAACCATTACAGAGGCCAACAAACCATTTCAGAGACCAACAAACCGTTACAGAGGCCAACAAACCATTACAGAGGTCAACAAACAGTTACAGAGGCCAACAAACCATTTCAGAGGCCAACAAACCATTACAGAGGCCAACAAACCATTTCAGATGCCAACAAACAGTTACAGAGGTCAACAAACAGTTACAGAGATCAACAAACAGTTACAGAGGTCAACAAACAGTTACAGAGGCCAACAAACAGGTACAGAGGCCAACAAACAGTTACAGAGGTCAACAAACAGTTACAGAGGTCAACAAACAGTTACAGAGGTCAACAAACAGTTACAGAGGCCAACAAACAGTTACAGAGGCCAACAAACAGTTACAGAGGCCAACAAACAGTTACAGAGGTCAACAAACAGTTACAGAGGTCAACAAACAGTTACAGAGGTCAACAAACAGTTACAGAGGCCAACAAACAGTTACAGAGGCCAACAAACAGTTACAGAGGCCAACAAACAGTTACAGAGGCCAACAAACAGTTACAGAGGCCAACAAACAGTTACAGAGGCCAACAAACAGTTACAGAGGCCAACAAACAGTTACAGAGGTCAACAAACAGTTACAGAGGCCAACAAACAGTTACAGAGGCCAACAAACAGTTACAGAGGCCAACAAACAGGTACAGAGGTCAACAAACAGTTACAGAGGCCAACAAACAGGTACAAGGCGAACAAACCGTACAGAGGCCAACAAACAGTTACAACAAACCATTACAGAGGCCAACAAACAGTTACAGAGGCCAACAAACCATTACAGAGGCCATCAAACAGAGGCCAACAAACCATTTCAGAGGCCAACAAACAGTTACAGAGGTCAACAAACAGTTACAGAGGTCAACAAACAGTTACAGAGGCCAACAACCATTTCAGAGGCCAACAAACATTACAGAGGCCAACAAACAGTTACAGAGGCCAACAAACAGTTACAGAGGTCAACAAACAGTTACAGAGGCCAACAAACCATTTACAGAGGCCAACAAACCATTACAGAGGTCAACAAACAGTTACAGAGGCCAACAAACCATTTCAGAGGCCAACAAACCGTTACAGAGACCAACAAACCATTACAGAGGTCAACAAACAGTTACAGAGGCCAACAAACCATTACAGAGGCCAACAAACAGTTACAGAGGCCAACAAACCATTACAGAGGCCAACAAACCATCACAGAGGCCAACAAACAGTTACAGAGGCCAACAAACCATTTCAGAGGCCAACAAACAGTTACAGAGGTCAACAAACAGTTACAGAGGCCAACAAACCATTACAGAGGTCAACAAACAGTTACAGAGACCAACAAACCATTACAGAGGCCAACAAACCATTACAGAGGTCAACAAACAGTTACAGAGGCTAACAAACCATCACAGAGGTCAACAAACAGTTACAGAGACCAACAAACCATTACAGAGGCCAACAAACCATTACAGAGGCCAACAAACAGGTACAGAGGTCAACAAACAGTTACAGAGGCCAACAAACAGGTACAGAGGCCAACAAACAGTTACAGAGGCCAACAAACAGTTACGGAGACAAAAACAGTTACAGAGGTCAACAAACAGTTACAGAGACCAACAAACCATTACAGAGGCCAACAAACCATTTCAGAGGCCAACAAACAGTTACAGAGGCCAACAAACAGTTACAGAGGCCAACAAACAGTTACAGAGGCCAACAAACAGTTACAGAGGCCAACAAACAGTTACAGAGGCCAACAAACAGTTACAGAGGTCAACAAACAGTTACAGAGGTCAACAAACAGTTACAGAGGCCAACAAACAGTTACAGAGGCCAACAAACAGTTACAGAGGCCAACAAACAGTTACAGAGGCCAACAAACAGTTACAGAGGTCAACAAACAGTTACAGAGGCCAACAAACAGTTACAGAGGCCAACAAACAGTTACAGAGGCCAACAAACAGGTACAGAGGTCAACAAACAGTTACAGAGGCCAACAAACAGGTACAGAGGCTAACAAACCGTCACAGAGGCCAACAAACAGTTACGGAGACCAACAAACAGTTAGGGAGGCCAACAAACCATTTCAGAGGCCAACAAACCATTACAGAGGCCAACAAACCATTTCAGATGCCAACAAACAGTTACAGAGGCCAACAAACAGTTACAGAGGCCAACAAACAGTTACAGAGGCCAACAAACAGTTACAGAGGCCAACAAACAGTTACAGAGGCCAACAAACAGTTACGGAGACCAAAAAACAGTTACAGAGGTCAACAAACAGTTACAGAGTCCAACAAACAGTTACGGAGGCCAACAAACAGTTACAGAGGCCAACAAACAGTTACAGAGGCCAACAAACAGGTACAGAGGTCAACAAACAGTTACAGAGGCCAACAAACAGTTACAGAGGCCAACAAACAGTTACAGAGGCCAACAAACAGGTACAGAGGTCAACAAACAGTTACAGAGGCCAACAAACAGGTACAGAGGCCAACAAACCGTCACAGAGGCCAACAAACAGTTACAGAGCCCAACAAACAGTTACAGAGGCCAACAAACCATTACAGAGGCCAACAAACCATTTCAGAGGCCAACAAACAGTTACAGAGGTCAACAAACAGTTACAGAGGTCAACAAACAGTCACAGAGGCCAACAAACCATTTCAGAGGCCAACAAACAGTTACAGATGCCAACAAACAGTTACAGAGGCCAACAAACCATTTCAGAGGCCAACAAACCATTTCAGAGGCCAACAAACCATTACAGAGGTCAACAAACAGTTACAGAGGCCAACAAAACAGAGGTCAACAAACAGTTACAGAGACCAACAAACCATTACAGAGGTCAACAAACAGTTACAGAGCCCAACAAACAATTAGGGAGGCCAACAAACCATTACAGAGGCCATCAAACCATTTCAGAGGTCAACAAACCGTTACAGAGACCAACAAACCATTACAGAGGTCAACAAACAGTTACAGAGGCCAACAAACCATTTCAGAGGCCAACAAACAGTTACAGAGGTCAACAAACAGTTACAGAGGCCAACAAACCATTACAGAGGTCAACAAACAGTTACAGAGACCAACAAACCATTACAGAGGCCAACAAACCATTACAGAGGTCAACAAACAGTTACAGAGGCTAACAAACCATCACAGAGGTCAACAAACAGTTACAGAGACCAACAAACCATTACAGAGGCCAACAAACCATTTCAGATGCCAACAAACAGTTACAGAGGCCAACAAACAGTTACAGAGGCCAACAAACAGTTACAGAGGCCAACAAACAGTTACAGAGGCCAACAAACAGTTACAGAGGACAAAAACAGTTACAGAGGTCAACAAACAGTTACAGAGTCCAACAAACAGTTACAGAGGCCAACAAACAGTTACAGAGGCAACAAACAGGTTACAACAAACAGTTACAGAGGCCAACAAACAGTTACAGAGGCCAACAAACAGGTACAGAGGTCAACAAACAGTTACAGAGGTCAACAAACAGGTACAGAGGTCAACAAACAGTTACAGAGGCCAACAAACATTACAGAGGCCAACAAACAGTTACAGAGGTCAACAAACAGTTACAGAGGCCAACAAACAGTTACAGAGGCCAACAAACAGTTATGGAGGCCAACAAACAGTTACAGAGGCCAATAAACAGGTACAGAGGTCAACAAACAGTTACAGAGGCCAACAAACAGGTACAGAGGCCAACAAACCGTACAGAGGCCAACAAACAGTTACAGAGCCCAACAAACAGTTACAGAGGCCAACAAACAGTTACAGAGGCCAACAAATAGTACAGAGGCCAACAAACAGTTACAGAGGCCAACAAACCATTACAGAGGCCAACAAACAGTTACAGAGGCCAACAAACCATTTCAGAGGCCAACAAACCATTTACAGAGGCCAACAAACAGTTACAGAGGTCAACAAACAGTTACAGAGGTCAACAAACAGTTACAGAGGCCAACAAACATTACAGAGGTCAACAAACAGTTACAGAGGCCAACAAACCATTTACAGAGGTCAACAAACAGTTACAGAGGCCAACAAACCATTACAGAGGTCAACAAACAGTTACAGAGACCAACAAACATTACAGAGGTCAACAAACAGTTACAGAGGCCAACAAACCATTTCAGAGGTCAACAAACCGTTACAGAGACCAACAAACCATTACAGAGGTCAACAAACAGTTACAGAGGCCAACAAACCATTACAGAGGTCAACAAACAGTTACAGAGGCCAACAAACAGTTACAGAGGTCAACAAACAGTTACAGAGGCCAACAAACCATTACAGAGGTCAACAAACAGTTACAGAGACCAACAAACCATTACAGAGGCCAACAAACCATTACAGAGGTCAACAAACAGTTACAGAGGCTAACAAACCATCACAGAGGTCAACAAACAGTTACAGAGACCAACAAACCATTACAGAGGCCAACAAACCATTACAGATGCCAACAAACAGTTACAGAGGTCAACAAACAGTTACAGAGGTCAACAAACAGTTACAGAGGCCAACAAACAGTTACAGAGGCCAACAAACAGTTACAGAGACAAAAAACAGTTACAGAGGCCAACAAACAGTTACAGAGACCAACAAACCATTACAGAGGCCAACAAACCATTTCAGATGCCAACAAACAGTTACAGAGGCCAACAAACAGTTACAGAGGCCAACAAACAGTTACAGAGGCCAACAAACAGTTACAGAGGCCAACAAACAGTTACAGAGGCCAACAAACAGTTACGGAGACTCAAAAAACAGTTACAGAGGTCAACAAACAGTTACAGAGGCCAACAAACAGTTACAGTTACAGAGGCCAACAAACAGTTACAGAGGCCAACAAACAGTTACAGAGGCCAACAAACAGTTACAGAGGTCAACAAACAGTTACAGAGGCCAACAAACAGTTAAACAGAGGCCTTAGCAAACCTCACTAGGATAAAGACCACCTCCATTCCTGTCATTACTGAAAGAGATCATGATACCTCACATCTCAAAACAGGGCTACAGAGATCCCTTACTACAAAGGCAATTATAGAGGCCAACAAACAGATCATAATCATGTGAGGCCAACAAACAGTTACAGAGGTCAACAAACATTTACAGTGTTAAATGAGGCCCACCTCCTGGCTACACTAGTGACCATTATCCCAGAGGCCAACAAAAGTTACGGAGGCTAACATTTACAGATAGCAAATTTCAAGTTACAGAGGTCAACAAACAGTTACAGAGGCCTTTACAGAGCTTCTAGTCATGAAATCTACAGAGGCCTAACAAACTTTTTATAGCTACTGCCAACAGGCCTCCAGAGGCCAACAAACAGTTTCTACTGAGTTCCCAAACAGTTACAGACCATTAGTCAGAGGCAGATAAACAATTACAGAGTGACTTTAATATTCAGAGGACAAACAGTCCACAGAGGTCAACAAAAACAGTTACAGAGCCAACAAACCAGTGGGTTTTTCCAACAGAGGCCAACAAACAGTTACTGGAGAGTTTTGTCCCATGGAGTAAATGTTGTGGACTTAAGTTTTTCCTCATAATCCTTACAGAGGACCACCATTTCAGAGACCAACGTTACAGAGGCCAACAAATAATCTACAGAGGCCAACCAAGGAACATCAAAGTCAACTATAACAGTTACAGACAACACAAAGATTCCTTGACAACAGACTCCCTCTGTTACAGAGGCCAGAGGACAAAAACAGTTAACCACTAAGAGGATCTCAATTTAACCTTACAGAGGCCAACAAACAGTTACAGATGCAGTTGCAGGCCAAAAACTAAAAAGAGTCTCAAGAAACAGCTCCCTTACACAGTCAACAAACCAGTTACAGAGCTCAACAAACAGCCAAAAGGTACAGAGGAACAAACCGTCAGAGGCCAACAAACAGTTCCGGCCAACAGAGGCCAACCCCAACCAAGAGGCCCATGCTGTCAACAAACAGTTCAGAGGCCAACAAACAGTTACAGAGCCAACAAACAGTTACAGAGAACAACAAACAGTTACAGAGGCAACAAACCATTACAGAGGCCAACAAACAGCATTACAGAGGAACAAACTTTCACTTTACAGAGGTGATAAATTCATGAACTTCTTTACAGAGGTCAAAAACAGATTACAGAGGCCAACAAACCATTGCAGTATTCCAACAAACCTCAGTTGTCCAGAGGCCAACAACTCTGCCAGGACCAGGATCAACAAACCTCAGAGGCCAACAAACAGTTACAGAGGAACAAACATAATCAGAGGCCAACTAAACCTTCAAGGCTGTAAACCCAGAGGCCAAACAAACTACTCACAGAGGCCAACAAACAGTTACAGAGGCCAACAAACAGTTACAGAGGTCAACAAACTCAGTTACAGAGGCCAACAAACCATTACAGAGGCCAACAAAGCCAAACAGAGGCCAACAAAGTTAACAAACAGAGGCCAACAAACAGTTACAGAGGCCAACAAACCATTACAGAGCCAACAAACCTTTGCCAACAAACCACTTTCCAGAGGCCAACAAACATGTACAGAGGCCAAACTGGTTTCAGAACAAACCATTAGGCCACTGAGACAGGCAAACTTACAGAGGTCAACAAAAGGTGGTAAAACAGTTACAGATCAACAAACAGTTACAGAGGCCAACAAACTACAGAGGTCTGCAACTGTCAGAGGCCAACAAACAGTTAGTGCAACAGAGGCCCAACCATCAACATTCATTTCAGAGGCCAACAAACAGTCACAGAGGTCAACAAACAGTTCAGAGGCCAGTCTTACAGAGGCCAACAAACAGTTTGGTCAACAAACAGTTACAGAGGTCAACAAACAGTTACATTTACAGAGGCCAACAAACAGTTACAGAGGCCAACAAACATTTTACAGAGGTCAACAAACAGTTACAGAGGTCAACAAACAGTTACAGAGGCCAACAAACAGCTAACAAACCGTACAGGCCAACAAACAGTTACAGAGGCCAACAAACAGTTACAGCCAACACACCAGGCCAACAAACAGTTACAGAGGTCAACAAACAGTTACAGAGGCCAACAAACCATTTCAGAAACAGTTACAGAGGCCAACAAACAGTTACAGAGACCAACAAACCATTACAGAGGCCAACAAAACAGAGGCCAACAAACAGGTCAACAAACAGAGGCCAACAGAGGCCAGGCCAACAAACCATTTCAGAGGCCAACAAACAGTTACCATTTCAGAGAGTCAACAAACAGTTACAGAGATCAACAAACATTTCAGAGGCCAACAAACAGTTACAGAGGGTCACAGAGGCCAACAAACAACAGACAGTTACAGAGGCCAACAAAGGTCAACAAACAGTTAACAAACCAGAGGCCAACAAACAGTTACAGAGGCCAACAAACCATTACAAACAAGAGGCCAACAAACAGTACAGAGGCCAACAAACAGTTACAGAGGCCAACAAACAGTTACAGAGGTCAACAAACAGATGCCAACAAACAGTTACAGAGGCCAACAAACAGTTACAGAGGCCAACAAACAGGTACAGAGGCCAACAAACAGTTACAGAGGCAGTTACAACAAACAGGCCAACAAACAGTTACAGAGGCCAACAAACAGTTACAGAGGTCAACAAACAGTTACAGAGGTCAACAAACAGTTACAGAGGCCAGAGGCTAACAAACCATCACAGAGGCCAACAAACAGTTACAGAGGCCAACAACATTAAGAGGCCAACAAACAGTTACAGAGCAAACAGTTACAGAGACCAACAAACAGTTACAGAGGCCAACAAACACAGAGGCCAACAAACAGTTACAGAGGCCAACAAACCATTTCAGAGGCCAACAAACAGTTACAGAGGTCAACAAACAGTTACAGAGGCCAACAAACAGTTACAGAGGCCAACAAACCATTACAGAGGCCAACAAACAGGTTACAGAGGCTAACAAACAGTTACAGAGGCGTCACCAGTTCAAACAGTTACAGAGGCCAACGGCCAGTTACAGAGGCCAACAAACAGTTACAGAGGCAAACAGTTACAGAGGTCAAACAGTTACAGAGGCCAACAAACAGTTACAGAGAGTTACAGAGACCAACAAACAGTTACAGAGGCCATCAAACAGTTACAGAGATCAACCAGTTCAGTTACAGGTCAACAAACAGTTACAGAGGTCAACAAACAGTTACAGAGGCCACAAACAGTTACAGAGGCCAACAAACAGTTACAGAGGCCAACAAACAGTTACAGAAACAAACAGTTACAGAGGCCAACAAACAGTTACAGAGGCCAACAAACAGTTACAGAGGTCAACAAACAGTTACAGAGGTCAACAAACAGTTACAGAGGTCAACAAACAGTTTCAAACAGTTACAGCCCAAACAGGCCAACAAACAGTTACAGGCCAACAAACAGGCAGTTACAGAGGCCAACAAACAGTTACAGAGGCCAACAAACAGTTACAGAGGCCAACAAACAGTTACAGAGGCCATCAAACAGTTACAGAGGCCAACAAACAGTTACAGAGGTCAACAAACAGTTACAGAGGTCAACAAACAGTTACAGAGGCCAACAAACAGTTACAGAGGCCAACAAGCACAGTTACAGAGGCCAACAACAGTTACAGAGGCCAACAAACAAACAGTTACAGAGGACAAACAGTTACAGAGGCCCAAACAGTTACAGAGGTCAACAAACAGTTACAGAGGCCAACAAACAGTTACAGAGGCCATCAAACAGTTACACAGGCCAACAAACAGTTACAGAGGCCAAACACAAACAGTTACAAACAGTTACAGAGGCCAACAAACAGTTACAGAGGTCAACAAACAGTTACAGAGGCCAACAAACCGTTACAGAGACCAACAAACCGTTACACAGGCCAACAAACAGTTACAGAGGCCAACAAACCATTTCAGAGGCCAACAAACAGTTACAGAGGCCAACAAACAGTTACAGAGGTCAACAAACAGTTACAGAGGCCAACAAACCATTACAGAGGCCAACAAACAGGTACAGAGGCTAACAAACCGTCACAGAGGCCAACAAACAGTTACAGAGGCCAACAAACCATTTCAGAGGCCAACAAACAGTTACAGAGGCCAACAAACAGTTACAGAGGACAACAAACAGGTACAGAGGTCAACAAACAGTTACAGAGACCACAAACCATTACAGAGGCCAACAAACAGTTACAGAGGCCAAAAAACAGTTACATAGGCGCTTTGCAGTCTTCACTCATTAATCTATATGAGCTGCCTGCGCACAGCGCTGTTCAGTGACCGCGGTGCTAAATCAGCGATTTTCTGTTTTCTTTCCGCTGATTGCTGTGTTGTCCATGGTTCCGAATGTTTGGCTGCATGGTTCCGTTTAGTTCATTCTGATCGAGGTACTGTCCATGGTGCTGAATGTTTGACTGCATGGTTCCGTTTAGTTCGTTCTGATCGAGGTACTGTCCATGGTGCTGAATGTTTGGCTGCATGGTTCCGTTTAGTTCGTTCTGATCGAGGTACTGTCCATGGTGCTGAATGTTTGACTGTACTGTTCTGTTTAGTTCATGCTGATCGGGGTAGGCCTACTGTCCATGGTGCTGAATGTTTGAGCGTGCGCTGTTCTGTTTACTTCGTGTTGATTGGGGACCTGTCTGTGGTGCTGAATGTTTGAGCGTGCACTGTTCTGTTTACTTCATGCTGATCGGGATACTGTCCATGGTGCTGAATGTTTGTGCGCCGCGGTATTAGGGGGTATTAATATGCATTGATGCATCGCCTAGCCATGCTAGCTTTGTCCAGAGTGGCTCGTCATGTGGTTTCTAGCAAGCAGACAACATGCTAGGTAGTGCTCGGTATCAACAGCCAATCCAGTAGGGGCTTTAAGCTATAGTGAGCTTCGATTGGTCAATAGCCCCGCAATATTGCTGAGTACTTGCATAAAGTTCCATTTTCCCCAACTTAAGTCCAGCCTTGGTCACGCTCCCTCGCCCACTTTGCTTGTCATCACTTTTCTTCTATTGAAAAGGAATGAATTATGTTGTTTCATTGCCCCAACGTCTTCATTTAACACAGGCCGTTAGTGCACAACAATGGTCGTCACTATCTGGCCAAGAAGCCCTGGTTTCTTAAAGTCTGATTTTGAACCTAGCCCTAATCAAATTCTTTACACATACATTTTGACGATGTTTTGACTTTGCAGTTTGGCCATAGAGGGAACCCACAACAATGGATTCCTGCAAGCTAGTTAGAGCAAATCAAATCAAATGTATGTATATAGCCCTTCTTACATCAGCTGATATATCAAAGTGCTGTACAGAAACCCAGCCTAAAACCCCAAACAGGAAGCAATGCAGGTGTAGAAGCACAGGGGCTAGGAAAAACTCCCTAGAAAGGCCAAAACCTAGGAAGATACCTAGAGAGGAACCAGGCTATGAGGGGTGGCCAGTCATCTTCTGGCTGTGCCGGGTGGAGATTATAACAGAACATGGCCAAGATGTTCAAATGTTCATAAATGACCAGCATAGTCAAATAATAATAATCACAGTAGTTGTCGAGGGTGCAGCAAGTCAGCACCTCAGGATTAAATGTCAGTTGGCTTTTCATGGCCGATCATTAAGAGTATCTCTACCGCTCCTGCTGTCTCTAGAGAATTGAAAACAGCAGGTCTGGGACAGGTAGCACGTCCGGTGAACAGGTCAGGGTTCCATAGCCGCAGGCAGAACAGTTGAAACTGGAGCTGCAGCACGGCCAGATGGAATAGATGTCTTCATTGTACCTGCTGCTTCTACAATTTAAGTTACAACATCAGTAAACCCTGCTGAAAAGCACATTTATTGTATGCCTACAGCATTTAACTTGCTGGGCAAGTTGAAAGTCCTGCAGACAGCATCTGAATAGGCAAAAGGAAGATGTCATTGACAAAGTAAACCTTAAATCAATTTTGGGAAAGCTATGTTAATGAGAACCATGCTGAGGCACTGACACTGACGCTGCTGAGCTCTCAGACACAGACATGGACCACAGAGAGCTTTCAATAGTCTGATTAAAGTGCAGCTCAAACTGCTGTGTGTAATGACATAGCCTAACAGATAGTGATTTTAGAGAAGACCTTGCTATACCACCACTATCATCATCGGCTTACCACCATATGTCCAGTCCTGACATCACTGCAGGGATACTTGATGATCATGTATATACCTGATATTGGCCATCATATCTGTATCCTCTGTACAAAAAAAAATCATGGCAAAAAAATAGGATCATCTGCTTTTGTTCAGAATTTCCATATCAAGTGCATCTGTACTGACAAACTGTAGGGGTTTCTTAGCAGAAATCTAAGAGATCCATTGGCAAATTTGAAGTGTTTAATGGTATTGGGACATCCTAAAAATAATGTTCTGGAGCAAAGTTAATATTTAAAATGCTTAGGGGGGGTTGCCCAATGGCCACGTTAATCTTATTAATCTTATGAACGACCCCTCGACACCTCTACATTTTGAACCGTGACAATACTTTCAACGCATCAATACAGACCATGAGGAGATGATGGTATGGGAGGAAAACTAATGGGCATCAGCCAAGAACATTGCAATTTCCCAGAGTATGTTCTGACATACTTCCCATTAGCATTTAGAATGGATTATATCACACAGCGAGATTAAAAGACAACACGTCTAGATGCATGAATCCTTGACAGAGACAACTGCACTTGACCCATTAACAGCTGGGTTACTATCCACAGCAATCTGACTAGAAAGATACAATTAAGCACAGCTGCCTGCAGCACAAGAAGGAAACAGAAACAGGTCAACAGCAACTGCCGTTGTCTAACAAACTGGGTCTCAAATGTGTGTTTGCTTTAATTTATAATAATAATATACAACCAATTTCAGAAAAATGAAGGATACCATCGAAAAGAGAAATTCTCTACTCTGAGAAGAAGTCCCCTCTATGGAGTTCATATCATCATTTCTCTTCCTCCCTCCCCATCACATTTCTAAGACCTTACAGTTTGTTTGATATGTAGAAAATCACTGAGTCGGGCAGGATTATTCAACACGGAGGGTGAAAGAGAGATTTACAGTACTATAAATGATTGATAAGCAAACTGAGCCTAGGCCTACTACTAATCTGGCACAACGGCACATAATATCAAGATGTGATTTAGCCTTGTAAGGTTAACAGCTAGATCAAAATGCATTAATTGACTTACTTTGACCTCAAACATTAATAGTGTGTGCGTGTGTGCGTGTGTGTGTGTGGAATGATTATATACGGAACAAAGATACAGGCAGTTACTCAGAGGGAAATGTGCCAGAGAGGTTTCTTTTGTTATTGGCAGGTCAGCTGCCTTCATACTAATTATAGGGTCCTCTATTCAACACACACACAGACACACACACACACACACACACACACACACACACACACACACACACACACACACACACACACACACACACACACACACACACACACACACACACACACACACACACACACACACACACACACACACACACACACACACACACACAACGGGCCGAAGGGTATAGCCATTCATACAGGCTCTGTGTACAAGTGCAAGTAACTGGATATACTGGGATATCAAGCTCCTTCAATTAGGCTTTTATTAACGTGGGGTTAGATGATATTGAAACAACAGCTGGGGAGACCCAGTATGCATTGGAAGAGAATTGTTCAAGGATGACATCAGAACCACTAGCATACCCCCAGCAGTGTATTCAGCACAGCTATCTTCAAGCAACTAGCCCAACCAGCACTGTTAGTGTGGCCTAAATGATATACTGTAGCATTCTTTAAACATAGGATACTATGAGAAACATTCTGTTGAAAGTCAATACAGTACTTAAAAATTGTTGCACGATTGCATGACTGCTCATCTATCAATTATCCCTTTCAGTACTAACATTCCTGACCATTACACTTCAGGAACTGACATCCCGCTGGTCACAGATGTAATTTCAGCATCTAGTTTTGATTTAGATTTGGTTATGTTGTCAACTAATGAGAGTTCAACGTGAAATTAACCAAAATGTGACCATGTCATTAGATTTAGGTTAAAAGTTGGTTGAAAAAAAGACGAAATTCCCTTACGTTGATGATTTTCTGCAAATCCAATCTGTTTCCCACATTGATTCAATGTCATAACGTATATTTTTTTATTGTTGAAATTACTTGGAAACAATGTTGATTCAACCTGTTTTTGTCCAGTGGGATGAGAAATTCACATTTGAACTTGAACCCAAACTAGCAGTAACTCTGCTGCACGAGCTCATTCCGATCACAAAGCTGAATTTCCATCTCACTAAAAGTGAGCAGTAAAACTCACAAAAACAAAGTGGACAAGCATTCACTTCAGTGATATGGTGACAATGAAGAAACCCAGTAACCAATATGGGATAGCATATTGAAAAGCATTGGATTTCAGTTGGAAGGAATATAGGCCAGTCAAGTCAAAGGGGACTGGATACAACGTGGGGATGGTCTGGGGACTATATTTTTGCCGATGCAGCTGATCCATAATTCATCAGCATAAAAATAAGCAGTATGACTTTGCCGTTTGGCGTTTTCTACGACAGCAGGAACTGGCAGTGTTGTATTTATTTATTAATTCTGTTTGATGGAGCATGTGCTTTTACACTTCAGCGAGCAGGCCTTTCTAATCGACCTGGGTATCCTGGAAGGATATTGACCTCATCCCGTCAGTAGAGGATGCCTGGTTGCTCTTTAAAAGTGCCTTCCTCACCATCTTAAATAAGCATGCCCCATTCAAAAGACTTGACTGCCCTTGGCCAGCACAAAAACATCCTGTGGCGCTCTGCTTTAGCATCGAATAGCCCCCGCGATATGCAACTTTTCAGGGAAGTCAGGTACCAATAAACACAGGCAGTTACGAAAGCAAAGGCTAGCTTTTTCAAACAGAAATTTGCATCCTGTAGCACTAATTCCAAAAGGTTTGGGACACTGTAAAGTCCATGGAGAATAAGAGCACCTCCTCCCAGCTGCCCACTGCACTGAGGCTAGGGAACACTGTCACCACCGATAAATCTACGATAATCAATCATTTCAATAAGCATTTTTCTACAGCTGGCCATGCTTTCCACCTGGCTACCCCTACCCCGGCCAGCAGCTCTGCAACCCCCTGCAGCAACTTGCTCAAAGTTACAACCCCCACCCCTTGTTTTCCTTTACCCAAATCCAGACGGCTGATGTTCTGAAAGAGCTGCAAAACCTGGACCCCTACAAATCAGCCGGGCTAGACAATCTGGACCCTCTCTTTCTAAAATTACCCGCAGAAATTGTTGCAACCCCTATTACTTGCCTGTTCAACCTCTCTTTCGTATCGCCTGAGACCCCCAAAGATTGGAAAGCTGCCGCAGTCACCCCCCTCTTCAAAGGGGGAGACACTCTAGACACAAACTATTATAGAGCTATATCCATCCTGCCCTGCCTTTCTAAAATCTTCGAAAGCCAAGTTAACAAACAGATCACAGACCACTTCAAATCCCACTGTACCTTCTCCATTATGCAATCTGGTTTCCGAGCTGGTCATGGGTGCACCTCAGCCACGCTCAAGGTCCTAAACGATATCATAACCGCCATTGATAAAAGACAGTACTGTGCAGGCATCTTCATTGACCTGGCCAAGGCTTTCAACTCTGTCAATCACCACATTCTTATCGGCAGACTCAATAGCCTTGATGTCTCAAATGACTGCCTCGCCTGGTTCACCAACTACTTCTCAGATAGAGTTCAGTGTGTCAAATCGGAGGGCCTGGTGTCCGTAACTCTGGCAGTCTCTATGGGGGTGCCACAGGGTTCAGTTCTCGGCTGACTCTTTTCTCTGTATACAGTCAAAACTGTTCGCTGCTCTGGCCCCCCAATGGTGGAACAAACTCCCTCACGACGCCAGGACAGCGGAGTCAATCACCACCTTCCGGAGACACCTGAAACCCCACCTCTTTAAGGAATACCTAGGATAGGATAAGTAATCCTTCTCACCCCCCCTTTAAGATTTAGATGCACTATTGTAAGTGACTGTTCTACTGGATGTCATAAGGTGAATGCACCAATTTGTAAGTCGCTCTGGATAAGAGCGTCTGCTAAATGACTTAAATGTAATGTAAATGTATATCAATGATGTCACTCTTGCTGCTGGCGATTCTCTGATCCACCTCTACGCAGATGACACCATTCTGTAATGATCTGGCCCTTCTTTGGACACTGTGTTAACAAACCTCCTAACGAGCTTCAATGCCGTTACAACACTCCTTCCGTGGCCTCCAACTGCTTTTAAATGCTAGTAAAACTGAATGCATGCTCTTCAACCGATCACTGCCCGCACCCGTCCGCCCGTCCAGCATCACTACTCTGGACGGTTCTGACTTAGTATATGTGGACAACTACAAATATTTAGGTATCTGGTTAGACTGTAAACTCTCCTTCCAGACTCACATTAATCATCTCCAATCCAAAATTAAATCTAGAATCGGCTTCCTATTTCGCAACAAAGCCTCCTTCACTCATGCTGCCAAACATACCCTTGTAAAACTGACTATCCTACCGATCCTTGACTTTGGCGATGTCATTTACAAAATAGCTTCCAAAACTCTACTCAGCAAACTGGATATAGTCTATTACAGTGCCATCCATTTCGTCACCAAAGCCCCATATACTACCCACCACTGCGACCTGTATGCTCTCGTTGGCTGGCCCTCGCTACATATTCGTCGCCTTACCTCCCTAATCTTCTACATTTGCACACACTGTACATAGATTTTTCTATTGTGTTGTTGACTGTACGTTTGTTTATGTGTAACTCTGTGTTGTTTTATCACACTGCTTTGCTTTATCTTGGCCAGGTCGCAGTTGTAAATGAGAACTTGTTCTCAACTGGCCTACCTGGTTTAATAAAGGTGAAATAAAAAAGTAAATAAGTAAATAAAACATGCATGATACTATGCTCACCTACTTATGCATGCCGCTCACTTAGAAACGTAACTGATAGCCTAAGTTATGTACTGGTGGATAACATGTGCATACATAACATTCTGATAGGAATAAACACGTGAAAGAGTCAGAGGTGTATGGGAGGGATTGGGAGTAAGCTACTGAACAGCAGTGAGCACAACACACAACACAGTAGCCTACATTCACTAGCCTAACAAAAAAACGACATACACCACTAAACAGACAGGCTGCCACAGAGGGCCCACGGAACGTAATCAATAATAAACCCTGGTTCAAATGGCATGCTCAGCCCCACCTTTTGGCGGCATTGAATTGGGTAAGTGCAGCTTGGCAGACGGGAGTGTTCAGAGTGGAAAGCAGTTTTCAAGGATACAGCCTCTGCAGAGAAAGGAAAAGTGCATCTGGTACACAAGTGTCACAGAAATTCTCAAATGGGCATAAGTGTTTAAAGGGAAATGTACCAAGGCAGAGGTGACCTTTCTGCAGGTCCACATTAAATCGATGACACAGCAGAAATCATTGGCATTTTACTTGAGTCAAAAATACTATTTAAAACAGGAACTCCTAGCATACTTCCAGCAAAATGGTCTGGACTGTCTTAGAAGAGGGCTGCAGTCGGAAGGATATGATACTTCTCCAGTATCTCCTAAGAGGTTTCTCAGTCTATAAATATAATACACCATATATGACAACAATGTAACCCAATGCCGATAAATTGTCAGCCAAACTCAATTGTGCGTTTAAGTCCATTCAATACACTTTAAGCAGAATCTGATATGAGGTCTTTAGATACTGTATTTATTTTGATCACACGGTTGCAAATTCAATGGACAAAATGAATTGGAAAATGTTGACCACGGGAACATTTTCTCCTCATCTGGCTTGAGTGGTGAAAAGCAATTCCTGTCGAGCCACATCACTCATAGGCTAACTAATAGATTGGCTTTCACTCCAAATGACAAGAGGATGCTTCACATCATGGACATTGATTCACCCCATGAGAGGTGAGAGGAACAGCAATGCCTCTTCAATGAGATGTGATCAAACAGACTGGTAGGTCTTACATGGCAAAATGTTCATGGCATTCCAATCTTCCTGCTACACCACTATGTCTGTGTCAATTTTCAGTTAATCTTACTATTCCCTCATCAATTAGTTTTGAGTCATTATTAGGATCCCCAGTTAGCATCTTCCTGGGTTCCAAACAGGAAACAACACAATAAATAAAATACATAATACTGTACATACATAGCACTACATTTACATTATAATTTAGTCCTTCAGCAGACACTCTCATCCAGAGCGACCCACAGCTATTGCATTCATCTTAAGATAGCCAGGTGAGACAACCACATATCACAGCTATATCGCAAACACATATCACAAGCATACTACAATACAATACACAATACAATGCAAATACAATACAAAATGCATAAAAATGTCTGTGTCTCTTCACTGTCCCTGCCGTGCTGTAAGGTGTTCTTTTATATGTGTTTTTGCCAGCTTGAGTTACTTGGGGTGGCAGAGAGTTTCATGTAGTCATGGCTCTATTTTGTACTGTATGTTTCCCAGCCTATGTTCTGGACCTGGAGACAGTGAAGACACCTCTGGTTGCATGTCTTGTGTTGTACCAATGAGTGTCTGAAATGTGTGCCAACTGCTTGAACAGACAGTTCGGTACCTTCAACCCATCACACCTCACACAAAGGCCAATAGTGATGCAGTCAATCTCTCCCCCACTTTGAGCCAGGAGAGATTGACATGCATGTCATTGACATTCACCCTCTGTACAACTAAGTGCAGTACTTGCTGCTCTGTTTTGTACTAACTGCAATTTCGCTATGTCCTTCCTGACCACACAACTGGACAGTAGTCCAGGTGTGATGAAACTAGGGCCTGTAAGACCTGTCTGGTTGACTGAGATATCAAGAAAGCAGAGCAATGCTTTATCATGGACAGACCTCTTCCCATTTTAGCAACCATTGTGCCTATATGTTTTGACCATGATAGCTTGCTATCTAGGGTTGAGCGAGTGATTTGTCCCAAAAATTATGCTTTCAGTTATTTTTAAATATATTTTTTGACTTTTTACCCCTTCGTCTCCCCAATTGGTAGTTACAGTCTTGTCCCGGATCTGTAGTGATGCCACAAGACCGCTGCATCACTTGGTTTTTTAGATATTTAATACCTGCCTATTGCTAGTACCCATTCAAAAACTGACTGTAGCTCTATGCTAGGGGTGTCAGGTATTTATTTTTACTGTTGCAGATGATGTGTATAGTGTTGAGTTGTCAGTGTACAGGGACATACAGGCTTTATTCAAGGTCAGTGGAAGGTCATTAGTAAACACAAAAAACAATGATGGTCCAAGCTGGCTTCCCTGCGGTACATCACACTCAACCGAATCTGCATTAGAGAGTCTTCCATTAAAGAAAATCCTCTGTGTTCTATTGGATAGGTATCTGCCCATCTATGATAAGGCAGAATATGTTAATCCATAACACCTAAATTATTTCAGCAATATGTTATGCTCAAAGATACCAAAGTCCCTCCGAAACTCCAAAGTCCCTCCAATACTGAAGTCCCTCCGAAACAGCTCACATAATCTTCTTATTATAAATGTATTTCAGCCAATCATCAGTCATTTGTGTCAGTGCCGAGCATGTTGAGTGGCCTTCCCTATAAGCATGCTAAAAGTATTTTTTTCCGTCTAATGTTGGTGGGGCATATTACTGTGTTTTACTGTTACTCCTTAATCTCTAAGATAAATCAAATTGTTTTTCTTGAGTGTACTTTTAACATAGCTGAAATGTACTTTTAAGTGCAACGTGTAGAAATACAGGTGAAACCAGTTATTGACATAGACATGGTGGAGTAGCAGAACGATTACCAAGAGGTTGTGAGCTAAAATCCTAGGTGAGATAATGTTGAATATTAATTACTGTATGAGTTAACATACCCAATGTAATCATGTCAAAGTGTTTAAATATGAAAGTTGAAAATAATGTTAAGTAGCACTGTGTGATTTTCATTTTATGAGACAATTTGAGCTAACACATCATTGTACGTTTTGTTCGTTTTTTTCCCTTTGTTTTTCTCATGTTGGAGCTAAGTTTGAGCCAACTAAAATGTTAAGTTCAGGTAATATTTTGCCCGAAAAGTTGGGTAAACAAAAAAAGGCTGTGGAACCCAGTTACTTAATAATATTTAGTTGAAACAGCTAGATCATTTTTTAAAAGTGTGGCTTAGTATTTAGTTAAGGGTGGAGGACGGAGAGAGGGAGAGAGAGAGAGAGAGAGAGATCAGAGGTGTCAGCTGCTGAGTCGGCACCCTATTCCCCTGGCTCCTCTTTCCTTACCCCCAGGAACCCAACACCGAGCCAGACTCCCCCAGACCTATCCCGGGAATGTAAGGAATTCTGTGACATATTCACTCACCGCTTCGCACATTCTCACCCTCACACAACGTAAACTGTGCTACCGGCTTTGAGCGCGGTGTGAGGGTGTGACCACCTAGCCTCCGCAGAGTGATTTGTGATGTAATAGGCATCCATAAAGGTGATCCTGCTGATGGAGACGCTCAGGGATGGCACACCCTGTAGTTGTGAGTCATCGATACACCGATTCTGTCATTGCGCCAGCAGACCAAAGTTGACATAATCTCTGTCTATCACGGCCTTTACAGAACAGACAGGATGTCCTCATTCACTGAACTTATCAAACAATACTGAGGGGATAACTGTAATGAACTGAATTAAAGTTGACTGTAATCAAGGGAAACGTCTCAAATGTTCAATAATGCTAATCAAGGCCCACATCCACAAAGCGTCTCAGAGTAAGAGTGCTGATCTAGGATCAAGTCCTCACCTGTCTTTGCAATTGTATTTATTGTGATCTAAAAGGCTAAATTATTCCTATATCAAATCAAATGGTATTAGTCACATGCGCCGAATACAACAGGTAGACCTTACAGTAAAATGCTTACTTACGAGCCCCTAACCAACAATGCAGTTAAAATAATAACAATATGAATAAGAATAAGAAATAAAAGTAACAAGTAATTAAAGAGCAGCAGTAAAATAACAATAGCGAGACTATATACAGTGGGGTACTGATACAGAGTCAATGTGCGGAGGCACCAGATAGTTGAGGTAGTATGTACATGTAGGTAGAGTTATTAAAGAGACTATGCATAGATGACAACAACTATGTAGCAGTGGTGTAAAAGAGGGGGGGTTAATGTAGATAGTCTGGGTAGCCATTTGATTGCCTGTTCAGGAGTCTTATGGATTGGGGGTAGAAGCTGTTCAGAAGCCTCTTGGACCTAGACTTGGTGCTCCCGCACCGCTTGCTGTGCGGTAGCAGAGAGAACAGTCTATGACTAGGGTGGCTGGAGTCTTTGATAATTTTTAAGGCCTTCCTCTGACACCGCCTGGTATAGAGGTCCTGGATGGCAGGAAGCTTGGCCCCTGTGATGTACTGGGCCGTACGCACTACCCTCTGTAGAGCCTTGCGGTCGGAGGCTGAGCAGTTGCCAAACCAGGCAGTGATGCAACCAGTCAGGATGCTCTCGATGGTGCAGCTGTAGAACCTTTTGAGGATCTGAGGACCCATGCCAAATCTTTTCAGTGTCCTGAGTCGGAATAGGTTTTGTTGTGCCCTCTTCACGACTGTCTTGGTGTGCATAGACCATGTTAGTTTATTGGTGATGTGGACACCAAGGAACTTGAAGCTCTCCGCACTCCTACGCTGAGAGGTATTGTGGATACGGGCCTTGGTCTTTATCTAAATCTAACAGTGTTTTACCATTTTAGTTTTAGTTCGGAAAGCTAATTTATTGGATAAAAATCTGTGTTTCTTTTGGTGACATTCTTAAAATTCAGTTCAAGCTCTTGAAAGTCCCCATATTACAACAAGTAGTCAAATTCATACTCCACCTTGTTGTCCAGATAGAACTCATTGGATTTTTATTTTTTAAATGGTAGTAAGCATATTTGTTAGGAAGCACTGTTGGATCACAGTCAAAGAGCAATGCTTGACATTGATGAAAAAGGCTTGGCGTAGCACTGTGAAATTAGTTTCCATTCTGGGCTGCGCGAGTCACTGTTGTGAACATCGCCATCTGGTGTGGAACAGGTGGAAAGACAACACACCCTGTCCAACAGATAATAATTCACTGCATTGCAGCATTCATTGGGCCACCACCAGCACATGGCTTGACTCAGCATCAACTGTCTTTTTTATTTTTAAAGGACATAAAAAATTATTGTTTAAGAATTGTACATCTGCATTGTTTTCACAGACAACCTTTCCTTAATTGGAGCATGAACATAAGCAGATTAACTTTATCAAGCCAATGCATCATGCATTGTTTTAGTGATATGACAATGTGTCAGCCCCTGCATTGCAGGTAGTGAGTCTCAGTGGAATAGCAAACAGGAAATAACTGCCCAGGAGCATCTACAAGAGGGAGCTACATTAGCCCTAAATCTTTTTAATACGGCAGTTTTATTGCTGTAACTGTTGTTCCCTCCCTAAAGATAACTAATTTGTGTTAATTTATCTCCTCCATTTGCTATTACATGGAGAAGTTGTGGAAATTTTACAAATGAAATGGATTGTGAATAATTAATTGAGAAGGGTGGGACTGGAGTCATCCCATGTGCAGCAACCAAATGCCTTGATTACACCGGAAGCGATGAGTGCTGTGTATGTGGGTTTGTGGGGACTCTGATTGGTCTGAAAGCTGGGCTTGTCTCTCTACGTCAGCACAGAGAAGGAGGGTGTGAGGGTAAGGATGACAGGGAGGTCTGATACAGACAGCTGCACAGTAAACACACACGCAATACACCTATCGCTACATGAATCACAGAAAAACTGTGTTTATAGAGTCATTTACAGATTTTAACGAGAAACAAAACACACATATTGTACAAAGAATATGAAATCAGTTTGCAAGTTGTCTCATCCGCCAGCCGGCTCTTTCTACAGTCAGAATTAGCCTGGGTGGGGACAAGGTTATTTAGAAAGTAATAAAATAGGACTTGTATGTCATTTTCTCTAGTTAAATGTTCATAAGCATTTGTCATATGGCCAGTTACATAGTTACATACAGTTGACTCCTACATAGGAACACTGGTTATTGCGATTGGATTGTTAGTGCTTGTGTCTTTCAGCCAGACACTTCCCTTGTGGGCGAGGTTGTCCTAATGTCTTTCAGCCAGACACTTCCTCTGGGGGAGAAGTCATCCTAATGAGGCTGATGCCGGGTGCCCTTCAAGTGCCATGCCGGAGTGTAGAAAACTATGCTGTTTTAAAGATGCTATTTTAAATGGTGTCAGAGTGTAAGACTGGCAGCACTGAATGCTGCGAGGCCCTTCAGATGCTGTTTATATCCCCTGAGTCTGTCAGCACTTGTAATCATACTGCAGATGCCTGACCCAGGGGCTGACACTGGCAACAACACCCCACATCCCCTTCCCCAGAACTCAAGTTCTTTACATTCCTCCCCAGAAATGATTCAGCATATGAATGATACAACAGAATTTATATTTATTTATATGCACTATTCTGATAGTGCTCCATCATCAAATATAAAACTCTATATTTTTGTTATATTCTATTTCTGGAGTATTTGAGGACTGAGTTCTGTGCAAAGGTTACAGAATAATATGCCATTGATGATGTACTATACAGCTGCAACTGAATTTTAATATTTTAAATATACTTCCTGTACAAAACATTTACAATTTGGATACAATGTTTCACCGTGTTGGCTAGGCTATATCACAGATATTTACACACAAGGCCAGCTCAGTTCTGGGACCGGAATATGCCTACCTCACTCAGAGAAGCACTGATGAAATTGAGTCTGTGGTGAGTCCCTTTGTGATTGTTTTTCTACCGCCTCACATCCCCCCAGCAATTAGCATTGTGGCCGCCTGGTGAGTGCATAAATAAAGTAACTGAAAGCGTACACTTATGAAGAGGAGTCTTAGACAACAAACTCCGGAACACACTGATCGAGTGACTGGTCTGGCCCACTTTGGTCCGCCTGAGGGCTGGAGCAGTGGCTGCTGTGGTCAGAACTCTTTGGTGCCCAAAGACATCAGACCTAAGGCCATTTCTGAGTTACAACAACACCACGCTGACACAACCTCAGTACCGGCGGATATCCGAAACACTTATGAGCCAGACAATCCATATTTAGCAGAGGGTTGAGTGTGCATGTATACAGCGCCACCTATAGAGTACAAATTACACTATCCGGTCTAGTAGTACTGAATTAATTGTTAAACAATCAAATAAATTCAACGATTTCAATATTCAATCCAATATATTGGTGTGATTGCTGTGCCATCATCAGGGTTGTGCCTCTGTAAAAAAAAAACAAGCCTCCTTTTGGACAAGCATCCTTTTGGACAAGCATCCTTTTGGACAAGCATCCTTTTGCAAATGATTTAGCAAAACTTAACTTTAAAAAGTTGAAATGCCTTAAACTTGTGATTTCCAAGAATATTCGTAATGTGAATACAAAAAAAGACATGCACTGGATGCATGCGAAAGACAGGTAGTGTCCCTGTGAAAGCATCTTCCTGTTGTCTGAGCCTCTATTAAAGGAGACAAGTCAAACAATGAACATCTGTGTGGCCAAACCAAACCAATGTAATGTAGGGTTCAATGAGACTGTGACCAGTAACAGCATCAATATCTAGCAACAGACCTATATATTTAAATAGATGTTTTTTTAGGGGATTTAAAAAAATGTACTCCAATGTAAAGAACGTAAATAACAACAACAAATGCTGCAAAACATCCATATAAGGACAGCCTGTCTATACTAGGCGATCCACTAAAACTGTCAGTCATTAGACTTATGCATAATGATAGGAGTTATGGTAGTGGTTTAAAGAGAAAAAATGTGTCAAATTCCAATCATTTATACTACATGGTCACAGTAAGTAGCATACAGATGACTGCACTGCTGCCGTGCCAAGTAGGATAAACACTCAGTCCTAAGACTGAATGAGTGAATTATTTGTTGAATTTGTCAGCAAATCCCCTACCCCTGGTAGATGATTTACATGGTGGTTGCTCTAGCACTTAGCACGTAATTACATTGTCACATGTAATTAGCCAACCTTGTCACAGAATGTTCTGAATGGGTAATTACACTGGAAATCTATTCATTAGAAATTCCCTCTTTAATTAAACTGTAATTCATTGTGTTTAATACCCATAACCTCCAGTTATTGATTAAATGGTAAATGTAGTGCAATATAGTGTATTTATTTGTAAAACCCATTAGCTGTCTTCCTTAGCAGAAACAACAGTGATGTTTACTCTTACTGCCCAAAATATTATGATTGACTTTGTTTGGGTACATATAGTGGTCAGGGAGTGTGCTATTTCCCCTTTCCTGTACCGAGTTAAAAAGAGCTAGAAGTCTATATGGATAAGTGCCAATGCAAATTTCTGATGGGTATGTCCTAGATCAGTTTAGTATAGTCTTGTCTCTCTAGCCTCAGACTGTCTGGTCTGTGGCATATGACACCAACTATCAATGTTTTACATTCTGTATGCTATTGAAACACCTTTACCTATTTTAGTCTGAAATGTAGGCAGTGTTGTAGGAGTAGAGGAATGTGACCGCAAGCCCTTTAGCCTAGCTGTAAAAGCATTCCGTCCTCAGTCTAGGTCCAGGGATATGGACCATCACTAGAAAGGTCCACTGCGTGACAAACCACACCCGACTGTCTGCCACCCACCCACAAACTAGAAAATGACAACCCTCCAAAGTGGTGCTTGTTCAGAAGTCTCGTTATAAGAGAAAATGAGTGAGTTGTGATTGCTTCCAGCCGGCGTGTGGGCGGGCTGGGGACGTGTCACGTTCATGTCACTCACCAGGTCACCAGGCCATCTGAAACTTATCCAGTAGGACAAGTCACATAGTGCCACCTGCTGGATCACTGGCTTCTGTGGAATTGTGGATGTCACTTAAGTCTGGGCCAGCCAGCAACAGTGATCGAAGGTATCAGTACACAATGTACTGCTCTGGTCACGTGACAAATGTAACTCTAAATGTAAAGAAAATATCTATGTCTTCTCACACTAGACCCTGGTGTGCATTAGTGGGGGCTGGTGGGATGAGCTATGGGAGAACAGGCTAATTGTAATGTCTGGAATGGAATAAAAGAAACAGAGTCCAACATGGGATTTCCATATGTTTGATGTTTTTGATACGTTTCCATTTCTTACATTCCAGCAATTACAATGAGCCCGTTCTCCTATAGCTCCTCCCACCAGCCTCCTCCAATGTGAATGTTATGAATGATGATCATGATGCAGGAGCTCCCTCTAGTGTCAGTCCTTCAACATATGCAAAATAAATTGTACAAATTCAAATTATTTCACAACAGTTCAAACATGGAACATAGTAAGCTAACATATTACATTTTTTTAAGATGGTCCTACCATGGAGCATTTTGCTTTTTATTTTTTACATTTTAGGACCCCTTTGGAGATATATATTATTTTACTGCCTGTATATATATATATATATATATATATATATATATATATATATATATATATATATATATATATATATATATATATATATATATATATATATATATATATATATATATATACAGGCAGTAAAATAATTCAGGACTAATATTTTGAAGTGCCTGTCCTATATCTAGGAGATATAAGAACGCTGAGGAAATATTTCAGGTTTTTTTGGACACATTTACTACATCGATACTTCCATTCATTTGTATGGGTTCAAATCCAATCAAATCAAATTGTATTTGTCACGTGCGCTAAATACAACAGTTATAGACCTTACCGTGAAATGCTTACTTTACAAGCCCTTAACCAACATTACAGTTCAAGAGTTAAGAAAATATTTACGAAATAAACTAAAGTAAAAAATAAAATAGAAAGTAACAATAAAATAACAAGGCTATATACGGGGTACAAGTACAGAGTCAATGTGCGGGGGTACAGGTTAGTCGAGGTATATTGTACATGTAGGTAGGGGTAAAGTGACTATGCATAGATAATAAACAGCCAGTAGCAGCAGTGTAAAAACAGGGGGGATGCTCACCAGGCGGTGATGTAACCGGTTAGGATGCTCTCAATGGTGCAACTGTAGGACTTTTTGAAGATCTGGGGACCAATGCCAAATCTGTTCAGTCTCCTGAGGGGGAAAAGGCATTGTCATGCCCTCTTCACGACTGTCTTGATGTGTTTGGACCATGATAGTTTGTTGGTGATGTGGACACCAAGGAACTTGAAACTCTCGACCTGCTCCACTACAGCCCAGTCGATGTGAATGGGGGCGTATTCTGCCCTCCTTTTCCTGTAGTCCACGATCAGCTGCGTTGTCTTGCTCACGTTGAGGGAGAGGTTGTTGTCCTGGCACAACACTGCCAGGTCTCTGACCTCCTCCCTATAGGCTGTCTCATCGTTGTAGGATATCAGGCCTACCACTGTTGCACCGTCAGCAAACGTAGTGATGGTGCTGGAGTCGTGCTTGGCCACACAGTCGTGAGTAAAAGTACAAGAGGGGACTAAGCACGCAACCCTGAGGGGCCCTTGTGTTGAGGATCAGCGTGACAGATGTGTTGTTGCCTACCCATAACACCTGGGGGTGGCCTATCAGGAAATCCAGGATCCAGTTGCAGAGGGAGGTGTTTAGTCCCAGTACTTAGCTTACCAAATCTGGCAATCTTCTCTATACAAACCCAATCACCTGACCTAAACCCAATTGAGATGGCTTGGGATGAGTTGAACCCCAGGGTGAAGGAAAAGCAGCCAACAAGTGCTCCGCATGTGTGGGAACTCCTTCAAGACTGTTGGAAAAGTATTCCAGGTGAAGCTGGTTGAGAGAATGCCAAGAGCGTGCAAAGCTGTCATCAAGACTGTCACATTCGTCATAACGACCAAGGCACAGCGTGAGATGAATACATTGTTCTTTATTAAAACGAAGAACACTAAACATGCTAAAAAAATAACAAAACGAACATGAAGCTAATAACACGAGTGCTGACATACAACTACACATCGACAATAACCCACAAAAAGAAAATGGCAACCTAAATAGGATCCCCAATCAGAGACAACGATCAAATCAAATCAAATTTTATTTGTCACATACACATGGTTAGCAGATGTTAATGCGAGTGTAGCGAAATGCTTGTGCTTCTAGTTCCGACAATGCAGTAATAACCAACAAGTAATCTAGCTAACAATTCCAAAACTACTACCTTATAGACACAAGTGTCAGGGGATAAAGAATATGTACATAAAGATATATGAATGAGTGATGGTACAGAGTGGCATAGGCAAGATACAGTAGATGGTATTGAGTGCAGTATATACATATGAGATGAGTATGTAAACAAAGTGGCATAGTTCAAATCAAATCTAAATCAAATTTATTTATATAGCCCTTCGTACATCAGCTGATATCTCAAAGTGCTGTACAGAAACCCAGCCTAAAACCCCAAACAGCAAGCAATGCAGGTGTAGAAGCACGGTGGCTAGGAAAAACTCCCTAGAAAAGCCCAAACCTAGGAAGAAACCGAGAGAGGAACCAGGCTATGTGGGGTGGCCAGTCCTCTTCTGGCTGTGCCGGGTGGAGATTATAACAGAACATGGCAAATGTAAATGTAATGTTCAAATGTTCATAAATGACCAGCATGGTCGAATAATAATAAGGCAGAACAGTTGAAACTGGAGCAGCAGCATGGCCAGGTGGACTGGGGACAGCAAGGAGTCATCATGTCAGGTAGTCCTGGGGCATGGTCCTAGGGCTCAGGTCCTCCGAGAGAGAGAAAGAAAGAGAGAAGGAGAGAATTAGAGAACGCACACTTAGATTCACACAGGACAACGAATAGGACAGGAGAAGTACTCCAGATATAACAAACGGACCCTAGCCCCCGACACATAAACTACTGCAGCATAAATACTGGAGGCTGAGACAGGATGGGTCAGGAGACACTGTGGCCCCATCCGAGGACACCCCCGGACAGGGCCAAACAGGAAGGATATAACCCCACCCACTTTGCCAAAGCACAGCCCCCACACCACTAGAGGGATATCTTCAACCACCAACTTACCATCCTGAGACAAGGCTGAGTATTGCCCACAAAGATCTCTGCCATAGCACAACCCAAGGGGGGGCGCCAACCCAGACAGGATGACCACATCAGTGAATCAACCCACTCAGGTCACGCACCCCTTCCAGGGACGGCATGAAAGAGCACCAGTAAGCCAGTGACTCAGCCCCTGTAATAGGGTTAGAGGCAGAGAATCCCAGTGGAAAGAGGGGAACCGGCCAGGCAGAGACAGCAAGGGCGGTTCGTTGCTCCAGAGCCTTTCCGTTCACCTTCCCACTCCTGGGCCACACTACACTCAATCATATGACCCACTGAAGAGATGAGTCTTCAGTAAAGACTTAAAGGTTGAGACCGAGTTTGCGTCTCTGACATGGGTAGGCAGCCCGTTCCATAAAAATGGAGCTCTATAGGAGAAAGCCCTGCCTCCAGCTGTTTGCTTAGAAATTCTAGGGACAATTAGGAGGCCTGCGTCTTGTGACCGTAGCGTACGTGTAGGTATGTACGGCAGGACCAAATCAGAGAGATAGGTAGGAGCAGGCCCATGTAAAGCTCAATGTTAGTGGTGGCTGTTTAACAGTCTGATGGCCTTGAGATAGAAGCTGTTTTTCAGTCTCTCGGTCCCAGCTTTGATGCACCTGTACTGACCTCACCTTCTGGATGATAGCGGGGTGAACAGGCAGTGGCTCGGGTGGTTGTTGTCCTTGATGATCTTTATGGCCTTCCTGTGACATCGGGTGGTGTAGGTGTCCTGGAGGGCAGGTAGTTTGCCCCCGGTGATGCGTTGTGCAGACCTCACTACCCTCTGGAGAGCCTTACGGTTCTGGGCGGAGCAGTTGCCATACCAGGCGGTGATACAGCCCAACAGGATGCTCTCGATTGTAAATCTGTAGAAGTTTGTGAGTGCTTTTGGTGACAAGCCAAATTTCTTCAGCCTCCTGAGGTCGAAGAGGCGCTGCTGCGCCTTCTTCACGATGCTGTCTGTGTGGGTGGACCAATTCAGTTTGTCTGTGATGTGTATGCCGAGGAACTTAAAACTTACTACCCTCTCCACTACTGTTCCATCAATGTGGATAGGGGGGTGTTCCCTCTGCTGTTTCCTGAAGTCCACAATCATCTCCTTAGTTTTGTTGACGTTGAGTTGAGGTTATTTTCCTGACACCCCACTCCGAGGGCCCTCACCTCCTCCCTGTAGGCCGTCTCGTCGTTGTTGGTAATCAAGCCTACCACTGTTGTGTCGTCCGCAAACTTGATGATTGAGTTGGAGGCGTGCGTGGCCACGCAGTCGTGGGTGAACAGGGAGTACAGGAGAGGGCTCAGAACGCACCCTCGTGGGGCCCCAGTGTTGAGGATCAGCGGGGTGGAAATGTTGTTGCCTACCCTCACCACCTGGGGGCAGCCCATCAGGAAGTCCAGTACCCAGTTGCACAGGGCGGGGTCGAGACCCAGGGTCTCGAGCTTGATGACGAGCTTGGAGGGCACTATGGTGTTAAATGCCGAGCTGTAGTCGATGAACAGCATTCTCACATAGGTATTCCTCTTGTCCAGATTGGTTAGGGCAGTGTGCAGTGTGGTTGAGATTGCATCATCTGTGGACCTATTTGGGCGGTAAGCAAATTGGAGTGGGTCTAGGGTGTCAGGTAGGGTGGAGGTGATACTAGTCTCTCAAAGCACTTCATGATGAGTGAGTGCTACGGGGCGGTAGTCGTTTAGCTCAGTTACCTTAGCTTTCTTGGGAACAGGAACAATGGTGGCCCTCTTGAAGCATGTGGGAACAGCAGACTGGTATAGGGATTGATTGAATATGTCCGTAAACACACCGGCCAGCTGGTCCGCGCATGCTCTGAGGGCGCGGCTGGGGATGCCGTCTGGGCCTGCAGCCTTGCGAGGGTTGACACGTTTAAATGTTTTCCTCACATCGGCTGCAGTGAAGGAGAGTCCGCATGTTTTAGTTGCGGGCCATGTCAGTGGCACTGTATTGTCCTCAAAGCGGGCAAAAAAGTTATTTAGTCTGCCTGGGAGCAAGACATCCTGGTCCGTGACTGGGCTGGTTTTCTTTTTGTAATCCGTGATTGACTGTAGACCCTGCCACATACCTCTTGTGTCTGAGCTGTTGAATTGAGATTCTACTTTGTCTCTATACTGATGCTTAGCTTGTTTGATTGCCTTGCGGAGGGAATAGTTACACTGTTTGTATTCGGTCATGTTCATGTTTCCGGTCACCTTGCCCTGATTAAAAGCAGTGGTTCGGGCTTTCAGTTTCACGCGAATGCTGCCATCAATCCACGGTTTCTGGTTTGGGAATGTTTTAATCGTTGCTATGGGAACGACAGCTTCAACGCACGTTCTAATGAACTCGCTCACCGAATCAGCGTATTCGTCAATGTTGTTGTCTGACGCAATACGAAACATATCCCAGTCCACGTGATGGAGCAGTCTTGGAGTTTGGAATCAGATTGGTCGGACCAGCGTTGAACAGACCTCAGCCGCGGGAGCTTCTTGTTTTAGTTTCTGTCTGTAGGCAGGGATCAACAAAATGGAGTCGTGGTCAGCTTTTCCGAAAGGAGGGCGGGGCAGGGCCTTATATGCGTCGCGGAAGTTAGAATAGCAGTGATCCAAGGTTTTTCCAGCCCTGGTTGCACAATCGATATGCTGATAAAATTTAGGGATGAACAGCTGTCTCTGATTGGGAACCAGCTGATTGGGAATTCTGGCCACCATAGACCTACATTTACCTACATTTACATTACATTTAAGTAATTTAGCAGACGCTCTTATCCAGAGCGACTTACAAATTGGTGCATTCACCTTATGACATCCAGTGGAACAGCCACTTTACAATAGTGCATCTAAATCTTTTAGGGGGGGGGGGTGAGAAGGATTACTTTATCCTATCCTAGGTATTCCTTAAAGAGGTGGGGTTTCAGGTGTCTCCGGAAGGTGGTGATTGACTCCGCTGTCCTGGCGTCGTGAGGGAGTTTGTTCCACCATTGGGGAGCCAGAGCAGCGAACAGTTTTGACTGGGCTGAGCGGGAACTGTACTTCCTCAGTGGTAGGGAGGCGAGCAGGCCAGAGGTGGATGAACGCAGTGCCCTTGTTTGGGTGTAGGGCCTGATCAGAGCCTGGAGGTACTGAGGTGCCGTTCCCCTCACAGCTCTGTAGGCAAGCACCATGGTCTTGTAGCGGATGCGAGCTTCAACTGGAAGCCAGTGGAGAGAGCGGAGGAGCGGGGTGACGTGAGAGAACTTGGGAAGGTTGAACACCAGACGGGCTGCGGCGTTCTGCATGAGTTGTAGGGGTTTAATGGCACAGGCAGGGAGCCCAGCCAACAGCGAGTTGCAGTAATCCAGACGGGAGATGACAAGTGCCTGGATTAGGACCTGCGCCGCTTCCTGTGTGAGGCAGGGTCGTACTCTGCGGATGTTGTAGAGCATGAACCTACAGGAACGGGCCACCGCCTTGATGTTAGTTGAGAACGACAGGGTGTTGTCCAGGATCACGCCAAGGTTCTTAGCGCTCTGGGAGGAGGACACAATGGAGTTGTCAACCGTGATGGCGAGATCATGGAACGGGCAGTCCTTCCCCGGAAGGAAGAGCAGCTCCGTCTTGCCGAGGTTCAGCTTGAGGTGGTGATCCGTCATCCACACTGATATGTCTGCCAGACATGCAGAGATGCGATTCGCCACCTGGTCATCAGAAGGGGGAAAGGAGAAGATTAATTGTGTGTCGTCTGCATAGCAATGATAGGAGAGACCATGTGAGGTTATGACAGAGCCAAGTGACTTGGTGTATAGCGAGAATAGGAGAGGGCCTAGAACAGAGCCCTGGGGGACACCAGTGGTGAGAGCGCGTGGTGAGGAGACAGATTCTCGCCACGCCACCTGGTAGGAGCGACCTGTCAGGTAGGACGCAATCCAAGCGTGGGCCGCGCCGGAGATGCCCAACTCGGAGAGGGTGGAGAGGAGGATCTGATGGTTCACAGTATCGAAGGCAGCCGATAGGTCTAGAAGGATGAGAGCAGAGGAGAGAGAGTTAGCTTTAGCAGTGCGGAGCGCCTCCGTGATACAGAGAAGAGCAGTCTCAGTTGAATGACTAGTCTTGAAACCTGACTGATTTGGATCAAGAAGGTCATTCTGAGAGAGATAGCGGGAGAGCTGGCCAAGGACGGCACGTTCAAGAGTTTTGGAGAGAAAAGAAAGAAGGGATACTGGTCTGTAGTTGTTGACATCGGAGGGATCGAGTGTAGGTTTTTTCAGAAGGGGTGCAACTCTCGCTCTCTTGAAGACGGAAGGGACGTAGCCAGCGGTCAGGGATGAGTTGATGAGCGAGGTGAGGTAAGGGAGAAGGTCTCCGGAAATGGTCTGGAGAAGAGAGGAGGGGATAGGGTCGAGCGGGCAGGTTGTTGGGCGGCCGGCCGTCACAAGACGCGAGATTTCATCTGGAGAGAGAGGGGAGAAAGACGTCAGAGCACAGGGTAGGGCAGTGTGAGCAGAACCAGCGGTGTCGTTTGACTTAGCAAACGAGGATCGGATGTCGTCGACCTTCTTTTCAAAATGGTTGACGAAGTCATCTGCAGAGAGGGAGGAGGGGGCGGGGGAGGAGGATTCAGGAGGGAGGAGAAGGTGGCAAAGAGCTTCCTAGGGTTAGAGGCAGATGCTTGGAATTTAGAGTGGTAGAAAGTGGCTTTAGCAGCAGAGACAGAGGAGGAAAATGTAGAGAGGAGGGAGTGAAAGGATGCCAGGTCCGCAGGGAGGCGAGTTTTCCTCCATTTCCGCTCGGCTGCCCGGAGCCCTGTTCTGTGAGCTCGCAATGAGTCGTCGAGCCACGGAGCGGGAGGGGAGGACCGAGCCGGCCTGGAAGATAGGGGACATAGAGAGTCAAAGGATGCAGAAAGGGAGGAGAGGAGGGTTGAGGAGGCAGAATCAGGAGATAGGTTGGAGAAGGTTTGAGCAGAGGGAAGAGATGATAGGATGGAAGAGGAGAGAGTAGCGGGGGGAGAGAGAGCGAAGGTTGGGACGGCGCGATACCATCCGAGTAGGGGCAGTGTGGGAAGTGTTGGATGAGAGCGAGAGGGAAAAGGATACAAGGTAGTGGTCGGAGACTTGGAGGGGAGTTGCAATGAGCTTAGTGGAAGAACAGCATCTAGTAAAGATGAGGTCGAGCGTATTGCCTGCCTTGTGAGTAGGGGGAAGGTGAGAGGGTGAGGTCAAAAGAGGAGAGGAGTGGAAAGAAGGAGGCAGAGAGGAATGAGTCAAAGGTAGACGTGGGGAGGTTAAAGTCGCCCAGAACTGTGAGAGGTGAGCCGTCCTCAGGAAAGGAGCTTATCAAGGCATCAAGCTCATTGATGAACTCTCCGAGGGGACCTGGAGGGCGATAAATGATAAGGATGTTAAGCTTGAAAGGGCTGGTAACTGTGACAGCATGAAATTCAAAGGAGGCGATAGACAGATGGGTAAGGGGAGAAAGAGAGAATGACCACTTGGGAGAGATGAGGATCCCGGTGCCACCACCCCGCTGACCAGAAGCTCTCGGGGTGTGCGAGAACACGTGGGCGGACGAAGAGAGAGCAGTAGGAGTACTGAGATGAACTCTGCCTTGTTGGCCGCAGATCGGCAGTTCCAGAGGCTACCGGAGACCTGGAACTCCACGTGGGTCGTGCGCGCTGGGACCACCAGATTAGGGTGGCCGCGGCCACGCGGTGTGGAGCGTTTGTATGGTCTGTGCAGAGAGGAGAGAACAGGGATAGACAGACACATAGTTGACAGGCTACAGAAGAGGCTACGCTAATGCAAGGAGATTGGAATGACAAGTGGACTACACGTCTCGAATGTTCAGAAAGTTAAGCTTACGTAGCAAGAATCTTATTGACTAAAATGATTAAAATGACACAGTACTGCTGAAGTAGGCTAGCTGGCAGTGGCTGCGTTGTTGACTTTGTTCGGCTAGCTGGCAGTGGCTGCGTTGTTGACACTACACTAATCAAGTCGTTCCGTTGAGTGTAATAGTTTCTACAGTGCTGCTATTCGGGGGCTAGCTGGCTAGCTAGCAGTGTTGATTACGTTACGTTGCGTTAAAAGAACGACAATAGCTGGCTAGCTAACCTAGAAAATCGCTCTAGACTACACAATTATCTTTGATACACAGACGGCTATGTAGCTAGCTACCTAGACAATACCAAAACCCCATAGATATACAAAAAAAAAACTAGACAAGGCAAAACACACATACCATCCTCATCACACCCTGACTTAACCAAAATAATAAAGAAAACAAAGATAACTAAGGTCAGGGCGTGACAAAGGCAAAGGGAAGCTACTTTGAACAATCTCATATATAAAATAGATTTAGATTTGTTTAACGCTTGTTTGGTTACTATATGTTTCCATATGTGTTATTTCATAGTTTTGATGTCTTCACCATTATTCTACAATGTAGAAAATAGTCCAAATAAATGAAAACCCTGGAATGAGTAGGTGTGTCCAAACCTTTGACCTTTACACTTTGTAAATAAGATTTTTTTTTTTTTTAAATGTCTAAAAACCTGTTTTCACTTTGTCATTATGGGGAATTGTGTGTAGATTGATGAGGACATTATTATTATTTTTTTCAATTTTAGAATATTTTTAAAAATATTTTTTATATATTTTATTTCACCTTTATTTAACCAGGTAGGCCAGTTGAGAACAAGTTCTCATTCACAAATACGATCTGGCCAAGATAAAGCATAGCAGTGAGACAAAAGCAACACAGAGTTACACATGGGATAAACAAACACACAGTCAATAACATAATAGAAAAACCTGTATACAGTGTGTGCAAATGAAGTAAGGAGGTAAGGCAATAAATAATCCAATAGTGGCAAGGTAATTACAATTTAGCAATTTACACTGCAGTGATATATGTGCAGACGAGGATGTGCAAGTAGAAATACTGATGTGCAAAAGAGCAGAAAAACAAAAACAAATATGGGGCTGAGGTAGGTAGTTGGTTGAATGGGCTATTTACAGATGGGCTGTATACAGCTGCAGAGGTCGGTAAGCTGCTCTGACAGCTGACGCTTAAAGTCACGGCTGTAACGTAACAAAATGTGGAAAAAGTCAAGGGGTCTGAGTACTTTCCGAATACACTGTAGGTTTTCCTTTTGTCCAGGTGGGAAAGGGCAGTGTGAGTGAGTCTCATCTTTCCATAAAGTGGTAACATTAGTTTGTAGCCCAAACCGTTCGAACAATACTAACGTTTTTGTGAGAAGAACGATTTTCATGATGTCTCATGGTCTAACACTCATGGTCGGCCTCCTTCCACCGCAATTGCGGAAAGCCGTCATGCGGCAGATTGAGACGCAGGCCATGCAAAAAAATGTAAATCTCTAGTTTAAACTGACTAATTTTGACTGGGATTTATTTTTATTTTTTATGTTACTTGAATGGAAAGCTGCCAGGAAAAAGCAGGAAAAATATGCTTAATGTCTTGATAATACAACATAATGTTCCACCACCATGCTAGAGTGGCTAATGCTACTGTACTTCCTGATGTTCAGACAATCCTGTTGCAGCAGTCTTTTGTTTACCCTTGGCTGAACGAAATGGCGTGTATTTTTTATTAACACAGTACGCATATTTTTTCCAGATCTTTTCTAGCGGCTCGCCATTAAAGCTAGTTAAGAAGGAAATCGACGAGTTTGCATCCTGAATGGACACAAGTGTATAGCCGGCTGCATACATTCCAGTTGGACACACATGACAAACGACATAAAATAAATAAATAGTGCCATCTGCCGGTCGGTATGGCAACTTTACCAATAACCCCCTCAAATATTTCCGCCAGTGGAGAAAGTACCAAATCAATCAATCAATCAAATGTATTTATGAAGCCCTTTTTACATCAGCCAATGTAAATTGTCGTACTTGAGTAAAAGGAAAGATAACTTTATAGAAAATAAATCAATTATAAGTGAAAGTCACCCAGTAATAGATGACTTGAGTAAAAGTCTACAAGTATTTGGTTTAAATATACTTAACTATCAAAAGTAAATGCAATTGCTAAAATATATTTAAGTATCAAAAGTGAAAGTATAAATCATTTCATATTAATAAAACCAGATGGCACAATGTTTTTTTATTTGTTTATGTACATGGTTTAAACACTGACATAATTTTCAAACAAAGCACACCTTCAAAATAAATTAAATGAATCATATTTACAAAAAAAAGCAACAAAAGCATTCCCGTTTAGTGAGTCCGCCAGGTCAGAGGCAGTAGGGATGACCAGGGATTTTCTCTTGATAAGTGCATGAATTTGACCATTTTCGTGTCCTGCTAAGCATTCAACATGTAACGAGTACTTTTAGGTGTCAGGGAAAATGTATGTAGTAAAAAGTACAGTATTTTCTTTAGGAATGTAGTGAAGTCTCCTGACCCCTCCTGTCTCAGCCTCCAGTATTTATGCTGCAGTAGTTTATGTGTCGGGGGGGCTAGGGTCAGTTTGTTATATCTGGAGTACTTCTCCTGTCCTATTCGGTGTCCTGTGTGAATCTAAGTGTGCGTTCTCTAATTCTCTCCTTCTCTCTTTCTTTCTCTCTCTCGGAGGACCTGAGCCCTAGGACCATGCCTCAGGACTACCTGACATGATGACTCCTTGCTGTCCCCAGTCACCTGGCCATGCTGCTGCTCCAGTTTCAACTGTTCTGCCTTTTATTATTCGACCATGCTGGTCATTTATGAACATTTGAACATATTGGCCATGTTCTGTTATAATCTCCACCCGGCACAGCCAGAAGAGGACTGGCCACCCCACATATGCTTTCTCTAATTCTCTTTCTTTCTCTTTCTCGGAGGACCTGAGCCCTAGGACCATGCCCCAGGACTACCTGGCATGATGACTCCTTGCTGTCCCCAGTCCACCTGACCGTGCTGCTGCTCCAGTTTCAACTGTTCTGCCTTATTATTATTCGAACATGCTGGTCATTTATGAACATTTGAACATATTGGCCATGTTCTGTTATAATCTCCACCCGGCACAGCCAGAAGAGGACTGGCCACCCCACATAGCCTGGTTCCTCTCTTGGTTACTTCCTAGGTTTTGGCCTTTTCTAGGGAGTTTTTCCTAGCCACCGTGCTTCTACACCTGCATTGCTTGCTGTTTGGGGTTTTAGGCTGGGTTTCTGTACAGCACTTTGAGATATCAGCTGATGTACAAAGGGCTATATAAATAAATTTGATTTGAAGTAGAAGTAAAAGTTGTCAAAAAAATCTAAAGTAAAGTAAAGATACCCTTAAAAAATAATTAAGTAGTACTTAAAAATATTTATAATTAAGTACTTTACACTATTGCTTTTATATTGCACTTGCTTAAAATGTCAATTTATGTAGCTAAATCTGTACAACTCTAATGAACTTAATTAAGTTGATATTGTTCATTCACACAACAAAATCTAAATTAGCTAAATCTAATTTCAGCGATTTTTAGCCCTGAAACAGAGGCCACAGATAACACTTGCTACTTCTACAACTTCAATGACGTAATTTACAATTCAATAAAAGTAAAGCAGAAAACGATTTCTGTACAAAACAAAACCCCTCGAATTGGTCATTGATTACTGATTGTTGATTAAACTTTTATTGGCAGCAGGTAGCCTAGTGGTTAGAGCGTTGGACTAGTAACCGAAAGGTTGCAAAATTAAACTCCGAGTTGACAAGGGGGAAAAAAACATGTCGTTCTGCCCTTGAACAAGGCAGTTAACCCACTGTTCCGAGGCCGTCATTGAAAATAAGAATTTGTTCTTAATGATTTGCCTAGTTGACTAAAGGTAGAATATAAAAACTATACTTTGGTATAATCTGATCCTAGACCAGTGTTTATAGATTGGTGAAAGTTGTATTTCTTCTCAGTAGATTCGCCTCTTCTCACCATCACACAGATGGAACAAGGAGGGGTAGTTATAAATATCTTTGGGAAGATCTCGTCTCCTTCTCACAACACATTGGAGGAGAAAGCCAGAGGTCCCACCCCTCTGACATTCTTCTCCATTGGGTTTTGAGAAGGAGACGAAGAGAGGACTTAACGATACTATATAGAATTGAAAATGTCCCTTTGTCTCACGCACACGTGAAGAACAAGAAACGACGAATCAACGAATCTAAATCGTGAGAATTGTAATCACATTTTCGGGCGGGGTGATGGAAAGTTTGTTTTCGTAGACCAGAGACCACTGTTGAAAGAAATCTGCATAGTATGTTTTATGGCTACTTTTATGATACGATCATTAAAACATTTGAGCAATAATATTATTTTAACCATCGCTAAAGAAAAGAACTGATATGGAGCGACCATCTAGGTTTGTAACCAAACGTACCTTTTTTTATTAGCTAAGCTTAATTAGCTACAGTAACTTGCTAACGTAACGTTAGTACGAATCCCAGACCGACATTGGTACATTGTGAGAGGCAACCCGTATGTCTAGAGAGGCTAACGTTACTTGATCTTGCAAATCTCGTCACTTATAAGGTGTGTGTGTGTGTGTGTGTGTGTGTGTGTGTGTGTGTGTGTGTGTGTGTGTGTGTGTGTGTGTTTGTTGACAGGAAGACAAAGCTTGTAAATTATTCAGATTTCCAGGAGTTGGCTGATGGTATGTCAAATCCAATGTATTTCATTAATTTATGGTGTAAATAGCCAGTTGGTGTTGCAATTCCCTTCTCCTTTTATGGTTTGTATGTAATCATGTGTTCCACTGTTTCTGATAATGTGCAACAGATGATGATTTTGCCTCAGTGAAAGCACCACCCAGCAAAAAAGCCAAGGAGAGTGTGAAAGAGCCAGCGCAGGAGAAGAGCAAGAAATCTTCAAACAAGGCCTCCAGTCAAGAGACTAGCTCACAACCCATAGGCCACAAGAACAGGTAGGAAGTGGAATCAGAAACAAGCAGAAAGAACCCTTAAACGTTTATAAAAAAACACCATATATTCAATAGAATTACTTATTTCTTTGTTCCTCAATATATATGTTGTGGAGACAAAAGGTATGAAATATTCTTAACAGTTTTGTAGTGTGTGACAGCAGCTATGCAAACAGAAGCATGCATTCAGAACACAGACACTCTGAATGTCTTTGTTGCCCTCAGTCAGTGCCCCTTCACCTTATTCTGCATAGTGACAGATAAACAATAACAAATAGCCAGTTGCAGGCAGTATTCGGGACAGTGTGTCTAGATGGTGTATGGAATGACATCATGCTGACCACAGGCCCAGAGAAGAACTCCATAAATCAGTGCTCAAACTCAAATGAGTATTTTAGCCAGACGTGTTGCTTGTGATCTGCCATGCATCAAATCACAAAAAGCCACAAGGTGTGGTGAATCATTGGCAAGGTCTCTGAGGCCAGTGGCAGTAGGGGTGTTTTGATGTGTCATGGTGATACAGAGTCAAAGTCTCTCTGAATGTAACCTTGTGATCAATCTGCTCTATATTGATCAGTATTGTCGGTGAAACTTCAGCACTGCAGGTCAGGATGACCAGAATTCAACTACACATATCACGTGTTACATGTTAGCTCTGTCACACTTCTGTCACATGTCCCTTTGAGAAGGCCTTTAATGTAAAATATGCTAACATCAGAATTGTACCTGTGTTTTTCAGGAAACCATTGGATGAGAAGCTGTATGACAGAGATTTGGAAGCAGCTCTTACTTTGTCGTTGCTTAAAACCACCGAGATAAATGAGGAACAATGTTCTTATAATCCAGGTTTGCATTTTATTGTTGATTCTTAACAACTGGTGTTTGAAACATTGCTGTTCAACAGCAATTTGGAGTGGTTTGGCTCCATAGTAGTTTTATCACAATATGCACATACATACAGTAGAGAATGGATGACTCACATTTCTCACTCACTGCCAAAAATTATTTGCAATTGAATTTTGTTTTATTTTATATATTTTTAGAAAAATATGTCAAGAATCAACCACAAAGAGATGGTGAAAATCTGGATCCATCATTACGCCTTTCCAACTCCTGTGTGGACATCAACCTTTTAGGTATTTATTTTTGATATCTCAAATGCATGGGTGGTGATGCTACACATGCCCACCACTGCCAAATCTATTTAATATTATTCAATCCAATGCCTTTGCATCTCACAGTCACTAGTGATCCCTTTGTGATTAGATCCTCTCCTCCCTTAGGCCTTGACCAGATCACGAATGATCGGGGATCCCCTTGCGCCCCCTCCAGACAGAGGAAGGCAGCCTCCAAGGCTACAGAGCAGCAAAGGAGCATGCTGAAGGATGGCGATGAGGACTACAATCCCAAAGGGACACCAGGTTGTCATAGCAACCCAAAGGCATAGGCTCTTTGTTTTTCTACATTCCAGGTATTTCATGACACACATTTGTTGTGTACTGTATACTGAATATTCCTTTCTATTCAGATTCAGAGAGTGATGCTGATTTCAGTGATCCAGCTGAAAGTGATGATGATGAGTTCACAGTAAAGAAACCAAAGAAAAAGAACACAGAAGAGAAGACAGCCAAGAAGGAGCAACCAAAAGCTAAACAGCCTTCAAAACCACATTTGACAGGTACTTAATAGCTTTAGGAACTATGAACTGCCATTCTAATAACTCAATATTTTTATGCTCCCAGCCTGCAGAGTTTCAATCAAATTGTCCTTCTGTTCCTTACAGGGACTCCCAGTCTAAAAACTCCCACCTTAGGTAGAAGTCCAACTGCCAAGCCAGCCTCCGTGCCCAAGAGGTCTCCTGGCACTTCTCCTGTCTCCAGACCTGCAGTCTCTGGCAGTCCAGCGGGGGGCAGAATACCCAAGTGGAATCCTCCAGGTAAGACTGACTGAAAGGTCAAGGAGGTCATCGTAATCTCATAAACAGGTGTAGGACTGCATGTTTGGAAACAAGGTTGTGCCTTGTATTCAGGCATTTTAAGACCCAGTTCACCCATTATTTTTATCATACAACTTGTCATCAGGTCACGTTGGAAGAAGTCCCGGCTCATCACAGAGTGCCCCAGTCAAGTCTCCAGGGCAGGGTCTAAGACTTGGACTGTCTCGCATGGTGCGGGTCAAACCCCTTCACCCCAGTGTTGCTAGTCACTGACCCCACCTATCTATTAGAGGAGCTGTGTAGTTGACAGTTGACTTTCAGGATTTCTTTTGTAATCCTCTAGATCTGTCTATTTTATAAGAGGCATTAAAATTGTACTGTAAATTACTATTAGTCTGGGGTCGTACATGCTCTCCTTTTTATAACAGCTCATCTTTTGGACCATTTGACTTAACAAAGGACAATTCCCAACTTATACTGTTTTTTGGCCTACAACAAAGCCTTCAGATTTCAAACCCTTTTGTGTCTTTTATTATTTCAAAGAGAGTTTGTCTTCTGTCTGTTTTTAGTTTTCACTCCAACATGTAAATGAAATGGTGCAATGGCGCACTCTGCTGGATATAATTATCTTAAAACGCAAAATGATCATTGTTAAAGTGGCAATCAGTTGAATCAACAACAAAGCGGAGACCCCGCCCCCGTTTTGGTAAAAAGCTGAGGGATGAGGCTGGAGAAATGTAACAACTCTGAAATTCATAGACAAAGCTGTGGATGTAAGGACTGACCACCCGTGATATCAAAACTAGTTTTAACCATGTTTTGAGGTTATATACCCAATGGGCAAAAACTGGTTGAATCAACTTTGTTTCCACGCCATTTCAACCAAAAATATATATGTGATGAAGTTGAATCAACGTGAAAAACGGATTGGATTTACAAAAAGTCAAGGTAAGGGCATTATATATTTTCTTCACCCAACTTTTAACCTAAAACGACATGACATTTGTTGTTAATTTTATGTTAAATTCGCGTTAGTTGACAACTAAACCAAATGTAAATAAAAACGAGAAGTTGAACTGAAGGCTGCCCAGTCGGTAGTGTTTGCATTTAGTTGATTTATTGTTTCTGTCAAACATTGGAGTAAAACAGCTTATTTTAAAAGTAAAATAATGGAGGTAGCAACTACAGAATGGCCCTTAATATAACGTTTTACCCTGATTTTACTAACATCCAGTAGAATAGGCAACGTACGTATTCTATGTGTGTTTATAAAGTTTTGTGGATTTTGTTCAGCGAAAGCTTTGTACAATGTGTAAATATGAAACATTAAAGATTCAATATAAACTATAACCTTTTATGTAGTGAGCATGTTTCCAGTATCGCCTGTATAGGCCCAAATGAGTTTGTGCAACATCTCCCCTGTGGTATGGAACATTGTGGACAGTTGTTTTTTGAGTGAATGATAATGCTCATTTCTCCCAAAACCAGAAATGGAAAGTGAATCACTAAACATCATGATTTTTAGCGTTACATAATGCGTTGTTTTACGTGTTAATTTCACTTTTAGCGCTGATCAGTCAACAGCGCGCCGCCGTCAGTCCGAATGTATCTCCATTACGATATCATGAAATCACAGTGACATGACGCGTAACCGTGAATTTGCCTAATGAGTGCATTTTCTTTCTTTTTTTTCATTCTATTGCTGTGTTATTTACTCATCAACTGACTGTATGCAAACATCTAAAGGGATAACAGACAAATATGATTTAAAAAACTTGCTCACAAAAGATAATTCCACTATTTTTACAACAAAAAAAGCCCTGGATGTCAAAAATCTTCAGACTCTTTAAACCTCTGAAGTTGATGACCTTCCTGTTTCAATAGGAAAGAAATGAAATATACATTGAAGAGACTTATCAAAAACAGGAACCAACTTCTCCCATTGTTGAAAAGGTACTGTATTCCTCTTGATATGTATAATATAGACATTTAGCAGACACTTAGATCATGTCTTGACCACCTGAGATCAGCCCACAATGCAACAGTCAGATTTGCCTAACAAAACTCCAGCCTTGGATCCAACTGGGCCTACCACAGGAAGAATGTAAGCTTACCATCAATCTGAAGCCCTACCCTAGTTACATTTCAATCCTCTAGCAATTAAAAAAATGCCATATATTGATATCTGAGTAGCACAGTCTCTGCACAGGCTGAATTCTATGCAATGCTGCAGTTCCAAATAATTGAAACAGTTGTCATTATCCTCTGTGACTGGGATCTGCAGTAGGCTACCTGGGATTTGGGATACAAATAGCTGGACCACTGGAGGACAGGATAGGAAGTGTGGAATGAAAAAAAGCCACCAAGAAAAGAAGAGTGGGAGACTCCCTGATCCAGTGGTGGAATCAAAGGCAGGAATATGAAATGGTGAGAGATGATCAATTCCCTCTACACGCCATGCACTAAGGAAACATCTCCATGCTACTAGATATGTTGTTATACAGACTTCTCTGATCAAATGTCTATTTAGGACTGCTGGCTGCAGCACGATCTGCCACAAACTCTGGAATATACTATCAGAACTCAGCTGGGGCTGATAATGAAAGTGAAGAAAAAAACATGAGCATTGCTTGATTTAAAGCTTGCTTTCATTGGTTCCTATTGGACTCAAAAGAAACATCACATTATACATTTTGGTTCAGGTAAAATGCTCATGGCTGTACATTGTTCCCATACGTGGTTGCAAACAGTGGCAGCCGAAAATGGCCTGTTGGAGCACTAGCCCATTGCCCTCGGCAGGGGGTGGAGGAGGTGACGTAAACCTGTCTTGGCTTACCTGGCCGACATTGAGCCAGACTGCCTGTCTCATTTCCAGCACCATGGACAGGGGAACAGACAGTGCAGCTCACCCCACCCCACCACATGGCGGATGTGCCGACAGATTGTTCAGAGTGGCAGACAATGCAGACAGGTCGCTTACACTGTGTTCAGGGTTTATGGGGAGTGATAAGCCAAAGGCGTTGGGTGCTCTACAACATGTTATACATGCTATATAGACAGTCCACTGAGCAGTCATTTTATACATGGCGATGGACATTTCTGTTGACTTGTCTGTGGTGTGTGTCCGGTGTTTTCCTGGTCTAAGTATTTAGTTGGAAATTGGAAATGAAGCATCTTCTAATCCTGAAGGCTACATTTTATTCTATAAAGTGCCCCCGTTGTATGTTGTGGAGTTAAATTTCTCTTGCAGCACAAAGAAAAGCAAGTATGTGCATTCTCTGACCCCTTGTAGCTAAGTCAAATAACCCACACATTCCCAGAGGAAAGAACTTGAAAGGTAGCCCACTCTGTCATTCACTTCCCGTTCCTCAGCCACCGCCTGCCTGAGGTGTCTGTCTGCCTGCCTACCTGTCTGGGACAGTTGTGTCACCACCACTGCTCAGTCAAAAGGATAGAGTTCACTCTGACCAGCAAGGTTAGACCGGTTCTGACCCCTGACAGACAGCACTGTTTAGTGTAAAGCCAGCAGTGCCATATTCGTCTACTCAAGACAATATTTTGTCTGTCTGACTCTGTATGCAGATAGAAGCATATACAATCTGTGTTATAGTATGAGTCCTTGGGAAAGGCCAGCTACACAGGCCAAGCCTGTCTGTCCCCGGCCTGTTCTGGGACATGAAGGTGACAAGGTAAGACTCTAAACAGGGCTGATTACTAATGCCTGTTTTGTCTTTATTTGGATCAGCAGTGAAGAGGTGGTTGTTATTGAATGCTATTTGTTATTGTTGGATTTACCTTGGATTCGATCATAGAAATTCATACTGCATGAAGGGCATTTGGATTGTGTGTGTGTGGAGGTCTTAACAATAGAGATGTAGGCTTGGCCACTGTGTTTTAGTTATATTGCTATAGTTAACACTGCCTCGTGTGCTCTCAGAGTTGTGTTGCTATTGATGTCCACCACAGTGCTTATGCACCTAGCTCTGCTCCTTCGAGTGGTTTTCCTCCGTGTCTCTGTGGCAGTCAGTCCAGGCCAGGCTACTAATGGCATTTAGCCTGATCTGGATTAGACCAGTGGGTGGTCCCTCCATACTCCTTAGCCTTGGATACCTCCTACTACTAAAGTTAGAGAATAAACACCCACCTACAACAACACAGGTCTACTGGTGCACTCCATCATGCTGCAGGAAAAACACACCTTTGTTTCCACTAGAAAATAAAAAGGGCTATGTTTTACCTTTGTGCAATTTTTCCCAGTTGGTCTAGTGTTATAAGCCAAAAAATAGTGTGGACAATGACCCTTTGCCCAATTACCTCAACTGTACTATTGGGTATAACTGCTACACTGCATTAAGAAAACACTTTAGCCATATAGCCATGAACAGATAAAGGCTGGAGGCTTACTAGTGAGGACTGGTTGTGACTGTATGCGCATCTTCAATATTGTGGACTGAAGCTGGAAATCATATCACCATGGAGACTGCAGCTTGTGTAATGGCAAAAAACCCATATATGGATGGTATATCAAAGGTGAGAGAAATACACTGGGTAGCAATGAAAAGAAAACAGGTATTTTCTGTCAGCACTGATAAAAGCGTGTTATGAAACGACCAGTTATGTAGTCGTGTCTACCCCGAGATGACTGACCGTGCTGAAGTAGGCTTCAGTAGAACATACTGTACCACCCACTTCACGCTTGGGGTATGTAGGATGAATCATATGAAGGTGGAGATGGCTCTCCTCCACATCTCAAAGGATTCTCCACTCTGGATGAGCTCGCACATGGTTTGCCTTGATGTGTAATTCCCTTTCAATTATAAGTGTGTGTGTGTGTGTGTGTGTGTGTGTGTGTGTGTGTGTGTGTGTGTGTGTGTGTGTGTGTGTGCATTTGTTTTTTACAGTACAATTTTGAGAAGTGAGGGCATGCCGGCTAAGGTTTAGGGTTAGGGAAAATATGATTTTAAATGGCAATCAATTGTTGGTCACCAAAAATGTCCTTACAGGTATAGTAAGACATAGCTGTGTGTGTGATTTAAAAACTGATCCAATGATTAAACATTTGATTTAGTACTGTTTTTGACAATTGCATTTGTTGAACTAAATATCTTTACAAATGTAAAGTTGTTGTGAATCATTAAATATTCGATGTTTAATGTGGTTATTTTGATGGTACCTTCGTGGGAGACTAAAGTGAAGTGGTAATCAATAACCTCAGATGTGTGGTTGCTACTCAGCAGTGTTTCTCTGAGTTTCAGTTCCCGGACAGTGAGTCTGACACGTGAGCATTGAACCAGTGTGGGTGCATCCCATTCTCTACAGTAGGCCTACACGATGAGATAAAATACCGCGAAGACTGAACCCAAGGATTTTGGGACTTAAGAAAAAGTGGTGTCATACAGGGGCTAGAGAGAGGGGATTTGTTGTTGTTTGAGCTTGGTCACAAACTATCGATGGATTTTGTTTTGCTGGAGGATTTGGCAAATACTGTACATGGTTCTATAGGCTACCAGCAACATAACGGTTTTACGCGCAATGTTGATTCTCATGCTTGGAAAGTTATGACTGAGGAGTCTGCGGAGTTGGACAGTTTAATGAATTGACAAGCTATCTATATCGGGAGTCCACGGTGTCGCTTGTCGATGTGAAATAAGCTGTGACCGTAGAATACCCTAACAGGTGGCTCTCCGACGATATGCGCGTCAGGCTAACAACAGCGTGCACACTCGCCATAATCTTCGGCTGACAAAGCTTTTTCCAATATTACAGTCCGTTCATTACTATTCAGCAGCACTACTCTGCAATTTCCACCGGGCCCCAACGTCGTTTTGATGCGAAGCGGAATATTGGTTTCTGCGTTTACTCGGGAATAAAATTGCGCCTGGGAATGTTTTCAAGCTGTGCGCTCACGTGGACCAACTAGGAGTGATTTATCGATGATAATTGGAATTCACCCGGGTTAGAAAGCAATGTTTCCAGAAATTCATATCAAGGTGATGTATAAAGAATGCTATTGCTGTTTTGTGTAGCTTATTGGATACAAATTCAACATGAGCTTTTTTTGCATTTTGTTTTATTTCACAGTACTGTATTTGGAACCTCTCTGCACTCTTTAAGTGTACTGGACAGACTGTACTGGACAGAGAGTAATTAGGTCTGAAAAAAACACTTTCCAGCGGATTTCAGAATCAGATGTCAATGTGTTGACATAATTACTCCCATGGTCTCATGGTTCCACTGACCTTCAGATTGACTAACCCACTTTAATCCCCATGATCTACAGCTTGGTGTGCTCAGGAATGGATCATTAGCTTCCTGGGGTCTACTGGGTTAATATGATCTGTTTGTCATGGCTGACACTTAGCTGGTGTCAGCACTGGATTCACAATATATTTGGGCTACTGCACATTTTTGTATTGCAGTATTCAAAAACGGGCTTAATGTGTCTACTGTAGCCATAGTGGAATACCCCCCTCTACTGTAGCCATAGTGGAATACCCCCCTCTACTGTAGCCATAGTGGAATACCCCCCCATGCATTTATGCAGGATTGACTATAGCTGCATATGAACCACATGTGAGAATCATCGCTAGTTCTAAAAATATATTGTAATTTAATTACATCGTTGGCATTCATAGATTTTCCATATGCAGTTGGTGTGTGTGTGCATGTGTGCACGTGTGAGTGCTGGGGCCAAGCAAAATAATGTGTGCCGATGTGTAGGTGTGTGCACGAGTGTGTTCATCTTCAGCTAGCTCATATTATATGACATTGTTTTCTCGTCCAATCCCCACAGGCAGGTAGGCCCGACACCTACTCCCAGCAACACAAACTCCAGCCTGAATGCACACGCCTTGGGTCCAGCCGGGCCTACCAGCAGCAGCAGGTAAACCTACTCCCTGGTCCTCCAGTATTCTGCTCTTGTTTGTGGGTGTGCGGGGGAATACGATGACTGTGTCATGATCTGGTCGTTGTGTGGGAGTACTGTGACTAGTGTGAGCTGTCGGGGAATACTGTATGATGCAACTGCCCAGCCCGCACCTCTGAAAAGATGGAGCAAGGTAGTTATCACCAGTTGTGAATTGTGGATCCTGAGTTTTAAGATTAACAGTAATTTTCCTCATCCCAAACAATTCAATGTTCATAATAACAGAGTGTGAATATGTGCTGGCCGGGTGCAAAGGTAACTGTCTTCGGTACCATGTTGCTATATATAGCTTTTTATGAATAATTTATATTGCAGATACTGCAGTAAAGCCCTGGAGATTAAACAGTGCATTCTATAAATATAAATTCCCCTCTCGATTTGGCAGCGTTGTTTCAGTTCAAATCAATAAGGCCACGAGAGCCATACTACTGTAACTGCAGCACAGCTCTATTCAGTCAGAGGTGATGCCCTGGTATAGCTTAGCCTTTTGGGCATCTTTCGAGAGGATGTGTTACTTAGAGTACCGAGAAAGACTAGCAGCCTATAAACAAGAGAGAGTGAAGGAAAAATACATGGAGAGAGAGAGACTCCGAGTCGGGCTGCAGTGAAAGCTTCTGTCGAAAAGCAGACCTCCAAGGCTTTAGACCCTGCTTCACTCTCGCCCTGGCACATAACTCTATGCCCTTTCTGGGCACCACAGGCTACTTGCCTCATTACTGAATCGGCAGGAAAACTAGAAACACCCAGTGCCTCAAACCTCGTTATGTAACAACACCTGTATTATCTGTTTGATTTAACCTAGATGACCCTCTAAATGTGGGTCCTTCTCTCTCTGCCGCCCTCTCTCTCTTGTTCTGGCTGTAGAACTGTGGCTCGGGCAAAGGCACTCTGCCTAAGCTGGATGCTAAGCCCTTGGTTGTAAACAATGCCAAGTACCATCACCAGTCCGAAAGCATCCTGCCCCACATCACCAGCAAGGGGCTGCAAAACACTTGTGATAGGCAGCTTTCAGGAACCAGGCACCAGGAAAGCTTCCAGGTGAGTCCTTGTTACAATTAGGCTAATCTCTTGGTATTATGTACTTAGAGCCTAGTATAGTGAAGCAATGAAACATTCCACTGAGAAATTATAACAGTGTTAAATTGTTACCATGCAAAACCTCTGAAACGAGTTAATTTCCTGTATGTTTTGTAATTGACAGGATGAGAGATTACGGAGCTCCACAGTGGAGAGTCTGCCAGACTCCATCAACAGGAAGAACAATCAGGAGCAGGAGAGGAATATTGAGGGACACAATCTGCCCATGTCTCCTGCAGGTGTGTGTGGGCTAAGGGTAGGACTAGGCCTGAGTTGGAGAGTAGGGAAGCGTTGATGGAAGTTTCTGGTGTTGGCGTTTAGTATTGGCAATTCTAAAGGAGAAAGAGTTTTCTGTCCCTTGATCTTATTTAATCAGGAAGAAACAAATGCAAACTGGGATTTGCTGACAGTAATTTCCTTTCCCTCCTATACAGAGGTCCTGAAGGCGTTCAAAGATCGTCTGACGGAGCATGAGCAGGAGGAGATCATGGACTACTCTGAGGTCTGGTACCTGGGCCTGGATGCCAAGAAGATGAAGGGTTCCCCCAGCCTGCCACACAACTCTGGCTACGACGATGAGAGCGGAGGCTATCTGAAGGTAACATAAAATGGGCACAAAGATGGCAGTAAAGAAACTGTGAATTTCAGAACCAGTTTTCGTGCCATATAAAGTAAACTTTTTGCAGTATTGCTTTAAAGTAAATTATACCCTTTTCTCTGCAGGTCGCGCATGACCACATAGGCTTCCGGTTTGAGGTGCTGGAGGTGATCGGGAAAGGATCCTTCGGACAGGTCCTGAAGTGCCTGGATCACAAGACCACTGAACTTGTTGCCATCAAGGTCATTCGCAACAAGAAAAGGTGACTAACGCCACTAGCTAGCTAGCATATCGTAGTACAGCTGGGTTGTCGAATACCAACCTTTCACTAATAACATGCTATGACACATGTTATAACATTGCTTCTCTGTTATGATTGGCTGCAGGTTCCACCACCAGGCCATGGTGGAGTTGAAGATCCTGGATGCGTTGAGAAGGAAGGACAGAGACAACCAACACAACGTCATTCACATGAAGGAGCACTTCTACTTCCGGAACCATCTCTGCATCTCCTTCGAGCTCCTGGGGTAGGCTTGACGGACACAGACACTGACACTAGGGCCAAAGATAAGATCATATTCAGAAATACAATAATACCCTTTTGTTATTTGTTGATTTAGTTCAGGAGAGAATACTTCTGCTATATTTCATACACAGGAGGTAAACATGTAGTATTAAGATTATTTGGCCATTTAAATCTAAAGGATGTTTGCTTATCTTTGACCGTGCAGAGTGAACCTGTACGAACTCCTTAAGAAGAACAACTTCCAGGGCTTCAGCCAGATCCTGGTGCGCCGCTTTGCCTACTCCCTCCTCAAGTGCCTGCAGATGCTGCACAAAGAGAAGATCATCCACTGTGACCTAAAACCGGTATGACCCCTAGCCATGACCTTTAACCCCTTAACATTACATAATGAAAAGTGAAGCATATTTGCAAACATATTCCTTGTTGGTTCAGTTTAATGGTGCCACAGGAGATGGAGAGAATGTGCTCATACTTGGGTGTTTATTTTCCAGGAAAACATTCTTCTGTCACACAAAGGCCAGGGCAACATCAAGGTCATTGACTTTGGCTCCAGCTGCTACGAGCAGCAGAGAGGTGAGTGTCTTAGTTTGTATGTTTTCTAATGTAAGGTTTGATCAAGTAGGCAAACAGGGGGCACAACCTCATTATAGTATCACATTATAGCATACCTAATTCCTGGCTCTCCTCCTCCACAGTTTACACCTACATCCAGAGCCGCTTCTACCGTTCCCCAGAGGTGCTCCTGGGCCATCCCTACAGCATGGCCATCGACATGTGGAGCTTTGGCTGCATCCTGGCTGAGCTCCACACTGGCTTCCCCCTCTTTCCTGGGGAGAGTGAGATGGAGCAGATTGCCTGCATCATGGAGGTACCTAGTACCTACCTAGTACCTATAATATCATGTTCTCTTTGTTAATGGCTCTTTCAACCTTGTGGTTTGGCTAGCAATGTTGATGTATTACTCACTGTGTGTGTTTGTCTGATTTGTTCTCAGGTACTGGGAATGCCTCCAACTGATTTCTTGTCAACAGCGACCAGGAAAAGGCAATTTTTTGGTAAGCATTTTTGATCTAGTGCAGTCACATGGTTTTCTGTTTGATTGTTCGATGGAAATTCTGTTTAACTGAGACCTTTCACTTCTACTGACGTACCAATAGGATCACAGTTAAATGTATACATTTCTGATGTAGGGATTTGCATAATTTTAGTGTCACATGGTGTTTAATTAAGCAATAAGCCTGAGGGAGTGTGGTATATTGGCCATATAACACAGCTGAGGGCTGTTCTTATGCACAACGTGAAAGCGAGTGCCTGAATATCAACCATATACCACAAACCCCCGAGGTGCCTTATTGCTATTATAAACTGGTTACCAACATAAATAGAACAGTAAACAAGTATGTTTATGTCACAACCGTGGTATATTGTCTGATATACAGACGATTGAAATGCTGTTTCAGCCAATCAGCATCCAGGACCCAAACTACCCGGTTTATAATTCTTAGTAAGAGATCCTCTTGTTGATAATCACTGGTTGTGATTGTGCAGATTCCAAGGGCAACCCCAGGAACATCACCAACAGCAAGGGGAGAAAGAGACGGCTCAACTCCAAGGATCTGGCCAGTGCCCTGAAGACCAACGATCCTCTCTTTCTGGATTTCATCAAACGCTGTCTCGCGTATGTACTGTACACACTGTACACCTGTCAATAACACAGCCATAGAATCACCCAATCTCAAATATTACTAATAGTAAGGAATCATGTTAAACTGTCAGGTGAAGTGAGCCCTCTTTTGCCTCCAGGTGAGGCCCATTGAGATTGAAATCTACAAGGAAGTCCAGTGTGTGGTTTTACCTCTGGTTCTCTCTGGAATAATCTCATTTGCATCCTCCTTGCATCCTCTCTACCGAGATCCATCTCAAAACCCACTGGAGGAGAAGGTCACAGGGGAGGGACCCCTGATTTTCTCCTCCGATCGGTTTTGAGAAGGAGAGAGGACACGAGGAGTATGCAATTGGGATTTTCCCTCTGACTGACTCTCTTCTCTCTGTCAGGTGGGACCCTAAGAAGCGCATGACACCCGACGAGGCCATGCAGCATGAGTGGATCCAGGAGGCACGCTCCAGCAAGTTTCGGCCCAAGACCCGCACTGTGAGAAGGCCCAACGAGAGCCTCGGCAACGTGGAGAACAACAACAAGATAGCGCAGCATATTTCCCACAAACCAGCCCTTATCAACAGGATAGGTAAGAGGAGCAGTCATCTACCATACTACCACCATGCCTTCTCATACGTATGTGTTTGCATGTGAAAAAAAGAAGAAAAACTTCACTATAGGCATTTTTTATACTTTGAGAGTGGCAGATTGACACAAAGACTAAATTGACTCCACATCTCTATGATGTACATAAAGTAACAGGCATCTTACTTCCCTCTCTCTGACGCAGTTGACAAGGCATTCTCCAGCCCGTTCTCCAACGTCACAGACAGGCCCAAGAGAGATAACTCTGTGAAGCTGGCGTCCGCCGAGCGCTTGCGACCAATCGGGGCTTCGGCTGAGGGCCAGATGGGCGAGGGCAGGACCAAGGGCACCAGGGCTGTTAGCAGCAGCAAGCAGGAGGTACCCAGGGAGAGATCAGTCCACATTGTCATCAGGCCCCCGCTGGAGCACACTGCAGACAGTGACAGTCTAGAGCACCAGCAGGGCCTGTCCCCCATCACATAAAGGCCCCAGGTACAGAGGGCTTGAGGCTGGGAGGGGGATGAGGGGTGGGGGGATGCATAGGTCACATCAGAGGTCAAACATAAGACACATATTAATAACATTAAATGGGGGTCATGGTTGGAGTATATCCTGTAGATGTAGTGGGTTATCAATTTGTTATATTTGTGCTGCACTATAGAATTTATTTCCTTGTCCAATCACATGTTTAGTGCTGAGACTCTGTCTAGCTGCAGGAGACGTCTTTGGAACACAGTCTTTGGTGGGTCTTTTGGTAATGAGCTGTGTATCAGCAACTGTTGGTCTTCTCTGTTATTGCAGTAGTCACAAATGGACTTACTGCATCTAGAATGTGGCCACATTCACTTGTCATAAGCTTGGAAAGTAGCACAGGTCACTTGCATTAGTTTAAAATGGGATCCCTTAGCTTAGAACCCAGATCAATGCCCAGATTGGCCTGTTTTCCACTCTTGGTCTAGCCAGGTTAGGCCGAGCCACATTTAATGTCATTTTGCCAGAGGTTTAAAGCTCTTTGAGTAGGCTAATTCCCTGCACGTATTCTACTGGCATTGACGTTTTGGCTTTGACAACACAGACGTCTGACCCAAAATATACACAGGTTAAGCCCTGTCCCCTGTTTGCACTGAAATATGCATGGCAAGCCCAAGGAGTTGCCCGTGCCATGGATGCGATGTTTAAGGCTCTTAGCAGCACAAAGCATCTCCCATGCAGAGATGATGGTGATAGGGGAAAAACATAAAGCACTAATGTGCACAAACTCCCCTAGAGATTACTCAGAGTTTACCATGTTTATGGAGTTTGACTTTGACTCAATCATTTGTGGTTGTTGATCATAGTATGCTTCATTACTAGTTTATTATGAAAATTAATAAAACCCTAGGTGTTACTGAATAAAATTACAATCACTTAAAAGTCAGAAAAAATGCTGTCCACCTGACAACAACTTTTACCTCTAAAACAGGGCTCTCAAGTTGTCAATGAATGATGAATGTTATTTTCCTGACCTGAAATGTCTAGCTTGGACTGGTATTGGATGGTTTGATATTCTTCATACGTCATTGTCATATACAAAGTTTTCCAGTGTCTGCAAAACAGGAATATTCTGACCAGTGATCCTCACAACTTGTTATTCAAATGTGCCTTTCAGCATCCAAAGTGACTTCCCTCTGACCCACAATGCATCATCTGTTTTTTTACTCCTCACACAAACTTCATTTTAAAAAGCTCTTAATTCCTCATCAAAGCAGTTCCATCTATTTTGATTAACTTCTCTTACCTCAACAAAAGGACAATTTGCTACAATGTTGAGCTTTCTTCAATAAAACTTGGGCCAAATGAAGGAGAGTAGATTTTTTTTGTTCTCTCTAAACTTCTTTATGGCAACTTGTACTGATGCTTTTCACTTGCTCCAGTTATAGAAAGTAATTTTAAAACAGTGTTTATATTTGTAACATGATCAGAAATGGAATACATTTCCTTTTTAACAGTACATAATTGAATGTACATTTTACAATTTTGTTATGATTAAATTATTGGTTTAAGGTGTGACATGTATATTAAATATTTGTGGTAATATATCTCAAGCACTGTATGTGTACCAGGTCACATTGGCAATGTCTCAATGAAATATATATTTTTTACCATGTTTCAATTGTAATTTTAATGATTTTCTTGTTTATTCTTCTGTGCTCACTGAACATTGTTATTTAAGAGAGCCCCACCGACTGGTGCCCATAATGATCATATTGTGTGATGTACTGAATTACTGTTTTGCTTTCTCTAAGTCTGTATAATAGCATGCCAGGACATTGTTGATTTTATTGTACTGTACTAAAACAAATAGAAAGTGTGTGCATTCATTTCAACCAAATTATTTCACAATCAATCATTGTGGACTATTTGGAAGTAATTGAATTGAGGGCATTCCACCTGATGAACTGTACATTGATGTGAAAAAATGAATGAACATGTAATTGAATGAACATGTAATTGAAAGAACATATAATTGAATAAATTGTGTTTTATATTCCTTGCCTCTGCCCATTTGATTGGACCTTTGATCATTTTGATGCTGTGTAACTCAAACATTCAGCGTATGAGTCGACGAAACGATAGCAACATATAGCATTACCATGTAGGTAGAGTGAGGGGTGAACACACAGGCCAGAGGAAGAAAAGAAGGTATGGTGAACACAGAGTTAACAAAGTGTCATTGTTCCCTGCCTCTATTGATCACACATTCTATGCTCAAACCTCATTTACCAGACAGGGTCAGTGGTCAACCTTGTGCATCCAGACCCTCATGCTGCTTGGTTTGAGCTCTGAGAGCAAGTTAGACACAGGGGAAATTGAGATGTACTTCAATGCTCCATTCAGCCTGGTCTCATAGACTAGACGTAGCATACTAAAACTAAATCCGGGATGCTCAAACTTGTATGATATGTTACGTTTGGTATGGTTGCATAAGACCGAAGGTCTCTTAAGGCAAGAACAAAAGGAGGGTGGTTGGTTGAGTGTATAACGTGAATGTCTAGCAACCCAAAGGTTGTGTGTTTGAATCTCATCTCATGGACAAATTTAGCTTTTCAGCTACTTTGCAACTACCTACAGTACTACTTTTTTTTAGCTACTTTGCAACTACTTAGCATGTTAGATAACTCTTCCCCTAACCTTAACCCTTTAACCTAACCTTAAATCCCAACCTAGCTAACGCTAGCTACCCCCTAACGTTAGCGTTATCCACCTAGCTAATTGGAATTCGTACATACAGTATCATACGTCTTGCAAATTCATAACATATTGCAAGAATTGCAATTTGCGACATCATACGAATTGTAATTCGTAACATACTGTATCATTCAAAATGGATGATGAACAACTACAAATGAATACATACCATACGAAACATAACATACTAAGTGGAGTGTCGTGGATTTACATACGGAATAATACGAAATGCTCTGAGACCAGGTTGCTCCGTTACCTCTTAAAAGCAGGTGGTCAACCAGATTTTCAGTTACTCTAGAATGGGAAGAGCTACAGATACTCTTCATTGTGGGCTTAAGTTTGAATTACAAGACAAAGTGCTAGTGACAGCCAAGACCATCACTTTCAGAGAGCCACACCTTTGCAGCCTGTAGTATTGTGGCTTTCGGCATTTATTCCCTGGCCTCAACAATGACTTGAATGCCAAATGAACAGTTGGATCCATTAGGTGCATGTTTTTGACCTGTTCAGTTGTGCAAATATTTAAAAAAGGTGTTGGTGAGTGGCAGCCAGGTATGGTGCACCTCACACTCCCCCCTTTCAGGGGAGCCTGGATCTTAGTCGGAGAGTGAGAGAGGAAGGCCGTCCTGTCTGTATCCCCAGGGTGAGCGATCACACGCAGAGGGATGATGAGGCTAGGCTGGGTCCGAGAGCTGGCCCCTTTACTGGCCATGGCTGCTGGAATGCTCTACATCACATCCATAAAGAGGGAGGTTCATTCTCATGGGGAGAGACTGCAGAGGGCCCATCAGAATGACTCAGGACATGCTTAAGAGGCTGGAGAAGATCAAGAAGCTGGGTAAGTCTCAATATCCTTCATTTAACTGTGCCGTACCTGGAAGGAAAATGGCAGTAGCTCTGTCCACATACTCAGCAGTGTAAAGTACTGAAGTAAAATACTGTAAAGTACTACTGAAGTCATTTTCGGGGGTATCTGTACTTTACTATTTATATTTTTGACAGCTTTTACTTCACTACATTGCTAAAAATATATATTTTTTTTACTCCAGACATTTTCCATGACACCCAAAAGTACTAGTTACATTTTGAATGCTTAGCAGGACAGGAAAATGCTACAATTCATTCACGTATCAAGAGAACATCCCTGGTCATCCCTACTGCCTCTGATCTGACAAATTCACTAAACACAAAAGCTTAGTCTGCAAATTATGTCTGGGTGTTGGAGTGTGCCCCTGGCTATCCGTAAACAATTTACAACAAGAAAATTGTGCCGTCTGGTTTGCGTATATAAGCAATTTGAAGTTATTTACACTTTTGATACTTAAGGATATTTTTGCAATTACATTTACTTTTGATACTTAACTATATTTAAAACCAAATACTTTTAGACTTTTACTCAACTAGTATTTTACTGTGTGACTTTCACTTTAACTTGAGTAATTTTCTATTAAGGTATCTTTACTTTTACTCAAGTATGAAAATTGGGTACTTTTCCACCACTGCACATACTGTACTTGGACTGCAGTCTGCCACTGTTGTAGCTGGTAGGGCAGATTTAGGGAACACATTAGAATCTAGCCTGAGCCTACATGTAGAGTTGATCCCAGTATGTTATTTCACACTTCACACAGGCTGTGAAGGCTACCGAGGTCAAGAAGGAGAGGAAGGTGGTGAAGAAGTTGTACCCCAACTCAGCTCTGTTTACAACCTGGGGTGATGAGCTCTCAGAGGAGGAGCAGAAAGAGGCAGAGGGGCTGTTTCAGATGTATGGATACAATGCCTTCCAGAGTGACAGACCACCCCTGATACTCGTGATCCAAAGTAAATTATTTTCCTCATCTCGCTGCCACCTCTACACAAAAAAATGATCGATAACTCAAGACTTCTGAATTGTAACCACAGTCTGTTGCATTGTGGTCACCCGAGGTCAAATCTATCTCCAGCACTGTGAATGCAGTTTGGGCAATCGTGACCATAGGATTAGAAGTTTTTTATCTATCTATCTAACCAATAAGGTTCTACCCCTCATTAGTTTGAATGGTGTGAGCAATTTATATATTGCATTCTTTTAAACTCTACAACATGGATTGGGGTGTTTAGAGTACTATATAGGTAGAGATTGTAGTATCTGGGATCTACATCTGTTTATATTAGTTACTATGCTGTTACTAAGCAGTAATGTATTACGGCAGTGTTACGTTACTACACCTAATAGGAAATGCACATGCGCACTAGGGTGCCGGGAACTGTAGAGCACGAGGGGTTTGGACTAAATGAAAACTAACTGTCTCCTGCCTGGTAATTTCTCCACAAAACAAATATTACAGAGATTGTTGAACAGGACAAGGCTTTGTCTATAAATCAATTGTGACAATAATGTAGATAGAACCGTATAATTCCAAGCTCTCTCAATGACATTGAAATGTACTAACTTTAAGAGTGAAACAGCAGCTTTGGTGAAGTGACTGAATGATATGAGGTGGACCAAATGTTTTTGTTGTGTCTGTCAGGTGTGCTAATCACCAGTACCCCCATGACCTGCCCACCATCAGCGTGGTGTTGATCTACTTGGACGAGGCCCTGTCAATCATCAAGAGAGCTGTCTGCAGCATCATAGACAAGACCCCCCAACGCCTGCTTAAAGACATCATACTGGTGGATGACCACAGCTCCAATGGTTTGCCTAATTTGTCTATGCCCTCTGCTCTTTGTCTATGCTCTCTACAAACATTTGAAAGTATATTTGAACTCAACTGTGGCTTTCAACTTTTGTTGTGTACCAATGATTTGCAAGTGTCTGCTTTCGCAGAGGACCTAAAGGAGAAGTTGGATGCCTACATCAGCTTCATCGATGAAGAGAGTCCGGGCTTGTTGAAGAGAGTGAGACACCTGGAGCAGCTCGGTCTCACACAGGCCCGCCTCTCAGGGTGGAGGGAAGCTGAAGGAGACGTGGTAGCCATCTTGGATGCCCACATAGAAGTCCACGTGGAATGGTAGTCTGAATGGTTTATATTATAAAGACACTCAATGATATTTTTTTGTCTCCTTTAACGCAATGTTTTCACTCTGTGTTTCTGTGAACAGGGCGGAGCCTCTGTTAGCGCGGATAAAGGAGGACCGCACGTTGGTGTTGACACCGGTGTTTGACAAAGTCCATTTCGATGACTTGACAGTCACGCGTTATTGGCCGAGTGCAGACGCCTTTGACTGGGCCCTGTGGTGTATGTACGAGTCCTTCAGACCTGAGTGGTATGCCTTAAAAGACGAGACACAGCCAGGAAAGTGAGTTGTTTGTGATTTCATCAACGAAGGAATGTCCTGTTTCACAAGTCTGTTTGAATAGCCGAAATGGAAACCACAGCTTTGGGAGGAAAATCTTACCTAATATTTACACCTGTATTGTTATTTTGCGTTATCTATTCATTAAAATGAATGTCACATCTCCCATTTTAGAAATGACCATGATTTGTTGTGTATGTTTGTCAGGAGCCCTCCATTATGGGCATACTAGTGGTTGATCGCCTGTTCTTTGGGGAAATTGGTGCTCTGGATGGTGGTATGAAGATCTATGGAGGTGAAAATGTTGAACTGGGCATCCGGGTAAGCCCTCTGCTACAGTTTATGAATGAATGTTAGAAATCAAAGCAGACTTGTGTTTGCAGAATTGCTTTCTGTTCTTGAGTCGTTCAGTTTGAACAAACAAATCTACGTCCAACATCCAGACACTTCAGTCCATATCTATAAACTCGTACTTGTCTCTTGGTGTTTGGTGTGTCTAGGTGTGGCTGTGTGGTGGAAGTGTCGAGGTCATACCTTGTTCTAAAATAGCCCACATCGAGAGGGCCCATAAACCCTATCTCCCAGACCTGAGCATTACAATGAAGAGGAATGCTCTGAGAGTGGCTGAGGTCTGGATGGATGAATACAAACATAATGTCAACATCGCCTGGAACCTCCCACTGAAGGTACTGTACACAACAAACCATTCAAAAAATAGTTTTTTTTTTCAGCTGCTCCTATGGAATAACAATCATCGCTGTTATGCATGCTTTGTGTTTGAAAATAAGTAGACTAGACAGTCAATATTATAAGAATGGTCTATTACTCAATGCCATAATAAAGCTCATAGGATCTATGTAAAATGATGGTGGTAAGCCAACATCAAGGATTGCTCACACAGCCTGTGATTCTGAATTAGGAATCTTCCTCTTTCTCACCACAGGATCATGGCATAGACATTGGGGATGTTTCAGAGAGGAAGAAGTTGAGAAAGAGTCTGAACTGCAAACCCTTCCAGTGGTATCTGGACAATGTGTATCCAATGTTAGACCCCCTGGGTGACTTGCTTGGTTATGGAGCTGTGAGTGATGCTAAAATGTTACTGTTGTTTTGGAATTATTTCCTCACCAAGTGTGTTTGGTGCATATAATTACTTCTTTAATTGGATGCAGGGTCATAATTCCAACTCATTATCAGGATAGGAATTTGCACTTTTATTATTGTTTAATCTGTGTCCATAAAATCAACAGCTGGTCAATGACCTGAAGACGGATCTCTGTATAGATCAAGGCCCAGTTCCGGGGAACACACCTATTTTATATGGATGTCATTATTTTGGTCCACAGGTTTGTATAATTAGTGCTTGGTATTTTAGAATGTAGCCAATTGTATAATATGGTCCATCCCATAGCAGAGCCGGGATTCAACCCATACCACAATGCAAAGTACTGTCAATACCAAAGATACAGAAAAGCCTAAATATCTATCCTCTCTGTCCAGAACTGTTATTATCGAGCCAGCGGGGAGATCTACATTGGAGGCATCAAGTCTCACAAGTACAACAGTAATCGCTGTCTGATGGACATTGGCACTCAAACCCCAGGACTGTATGATTGCAAGGAGGCCAAGCAGAAGGGATTCCACATGCTCTGGGAATTTCAACAGGTAAGCACTCCAACATGAAATATAGGGAAATTGATGCTTATAAACTGTTGGAAACATGGGAGATGCCTTTGACTTTAGTGTGATGTTGTACAGTGGAATGTTTCCTGTGTTTTACAGGGAAAATCCATCCAGAACAGACAGACAAAGAGATGTCTGGAGATTGCCCCAGGGGAGGACACTTTCTACCATCTCATCATTCAGGAGTGCAGTGGGCAGCACTGGTTAATACAGAATGTGATAAAAGACTTCTGATACACTGAGATAGTTAGGCCTACTGTACCAGAGACAATACAGCAGGACTATAGGAGTTATGCCGCGATCATAAGCAAGTGGGAAAGTGGGACTTACCACATACGATTCGTAAATTCCACTTGAACACCCCTCCAACTGGTAATTACCCGTGGGAAACTCGTCTATCATCCCTGAGATTCAACATCTCCCAGATGCTGACCTCTGACGTCACCTACTAAGGAAATTACCTTTTTAACGGCATTATCAGCAGTTAAATGCAACAACAAAACATTATTTACACTAAGTTTTTGAACACTATCATTTTTGTACAAACATGATATCTGTACTTACAGTTTATGGTTGACGCAGCCTGTTGGCCATTAGCCAATCTGAGTTTCTCAACAAGTTGAAAGCACGTGAATGCATTCAACTGATATTTACGACTTCACAAGTGTTAATTACCACCTTCCCACTTCTTTATGAACATAGCATTATCATGACCCTTTGAAAAGCCAATCAGTGGTCAGCAGTGAGATGACTGTGTGATCTTAGTGAGCTGTTGGTTGGACATAGCTTCATGGGGACAGATTTAAATTTTTTTAACAGAATGTGGAATGCTGTTGAGCTGTGTTGTCCTTGGTCCTGAATGTAATTGCAAAGAAATAATAAATATGATTCCTGTATTTTACGCTCATTTGTGGTTTATTGATTCACTGTAGATTTTCAACAAAAAGGGTTATAGAATATTTTTCTGCATTGACATCATATAGATCTGAGTTGACATCAGTGTAGTTTTGAAGAAGACCCGTCCTCGATTGCTCAGGGATTTCTCTATGAGTTCTCTCTCTCTTACAGCTTCGGTGGCAGGGAGTTATACAGCGCATTCAGAAAGTATTCAGACTGCTTTACTTTTCTCACATTGTTAAGTTACAGACTTATACTAAAAAGTCCTGGCTCTGGCTGGGCCACTCAAAGACATTCAGAGACTTGTTCTGGAGGGGAAGCCATGACAAGCTGTCAGCATTGGCATGCGCTTCAGGCCTTCCTTTACCTGATGTCATAGCTGTGAGCACTCAGCGTGCTGCCAGAGTGCGGAAAAAAAGGTCAGGGGACGATGTTCTGTCAGCAAGGTGAACCTCCATCCGAACAGGTAGGTGTTGAATTTTTAATCCTGAAGATAATACCCAACGTTTCTTTCTCAATCTGCGGATATTTCAGTCCTTGACATGAAGGAAATGGGCTTATCTTCTCCTGCAGGTGTGGAGTGACACGACGGCCCCAACTTCATATGGGGAAGTGTCACAGGCCAGTTGAATTGTATGGGTTGAAGTGAATCAACACCTTATCAATCAACACTGCCTTTGCTTTCTTGAAAGTAGCGTCACACTCCTTTGTCCACGACCAGAGTTTGTTCTCTCTCATTAACTCATGCAAAGGCTTCAGCTGCTTCGCCAGCTTGTTGATGAACTTCCGTAGTAGTTCAGGAGGCCCAGGAATGACTTCAGATGGCTTACATTCTCGGGAGCAGGTCCCTCTGCAATGACTGTCACTTTCGATGGAGCTGTGTTGAGAACGTCAGCATCAATCACATGGCCTAAGGACTCCACTGCATGCTTGCAAAAGTTGCACTTCTGTTTTGCGAACACGTAAGCCTTACTCTTCGAGTCGATTAAGAGGTTTTTACATTTGAGTAATTTAACCGACGCTTCTATCCAGAGCGACATAGCGATTGCTCATACACGCAGTAGCAAGAGACTGCCACACAGCTCCCCAGGACTGCTGTGCACAAATATCAGCCCACAGAGAGAAGCACGAGATTGAACTTCACTCTATTTGTCGCCAACCGGTCGATCGCGACTGATCGACAAGGTATTCCTAGGCGATCGGCAAACATTTCTGTAAAAAAAAACAGAATAAAGCCTTGTGATCTTTTTTTTCCATCTCGGCTGTTGGCGGGTGATGCACCCGTTTCAGCCGCCCTGCGCGCCAGGTAGGCGAGCTGTTGCCATTTTGAACCATTTCATGTGGATGAAGGAACAAACTCTGCATTCCCAGCGGGCCTAGAGAACAAATCACGTGCCCTCTATGCTTACAGTAACAGTCTGCAGTAACATAGCAGCCATAAAAGAAACATAGCAGCCATAAAAGAAACATAGCAGCCATAAAAGAAACATAGCAGCCATAAAATAAACAAAGCAGCCATAAAAGAAACATAGCAGCCATAAAATAAACATAGCAGCCATAAAAGAAATATAGCAGCCATAAAAGAAACATAGCAGCCATAAAAGAAACATAGCAGCCATAAAAGAAACATAGCAGCCATAAAAGAAATATAGCAGCCATAAAAGAAATATAGCAGCCATAAAAGAAACATAGCAGCCATAAAAGAAACATAGCAGCCATAAAAGAAATATAGCAGCCATAAAAGAAACATAGCAGCCATAAAAGAAACATAGCAGCCATAAAAGAAATATAGCAGCCATAAAAGAAACATAGCAGCCATAAAAGAAACATAGCAGCCATAAAAGAAACATAGCAGCCATAAAAGAAACATAGCAGCCATAAAAGAAACATAGCAGCCATAAAAGAAACATAGCAGCCATAAAAGAAACATAGCAGCCATAAAAGAAATATAGCAGCCATAAAAGAAATATAGCAGCCATAAAAGAAATATAGCAGCCATAAAAGAAATATAGCAGCCATAAAAGAAACATAGCAGCCATAAAAGAAATATAGCAGCCATAAAAGAAATATAGCAGCCATAAAAGAAACATAGCAGCCACAAAAGAAATATAGCAGCCATAAAAGAAACATAGCAAAAGAAACATGAAAGCAGCCATAAAAGAAACAAAGCAGCCATAAAAGAAACATAGCAGCCATAAAAGAAATATAGCAGCCATAAAAGAAACATAGCAGCCATAAAAGAAATATAGCAGCCACAAAAGAAATATAGCAGCCATAAAAGAAATATAGCAGCCATAAAAGAAACATAGCAGCCATAAAAGAAATATAGCAGCCATAAAAGAAATATAGCAGCCACAAAAGAAATATAGCAGCCATAAAAGAAATATAGCAGCCATAAAAGAAAATATAGCAGCCATAAAAGAAACATAGCAGCCATAAAAGAAACATAGCAGCCATAAAAGAAACATAGCAGCCATAAAATAAACATAGCAGCCATAAAAGTAACAAAGCAGCCATAAAAGAAACATAGCATAAAAGCCATAAAAGAAATATAGCAGCCATAAAAGAAATATAGCAGCCATAAAAGAAACATAGCAGCCATAAAAGAAAAAAGAAATATAGCAGCCATAAAAGAAATATAGCAGCCATAAAAGAAACATAGCAGCCATAAAAGAAATATAGCAGCCATAAAAGAAATATAGCAGCCATAAAAGAAACATAGCAGCCATAAAGAAACATAGCAGCCATAAAAGAAACATAGCAGCCATAAAAGAAACATAGCAGCCATAAAAGAAATATAGCAGCCATAAAAGAAACATAGCAGCCATAAAAGAAACATAGCAGCCATAAAAGAAACATAGCAGCCATAAAAGAAATATAGCAGCCATAAAAGAAATATAGCAGCCATAAAAGAAACATAGCAGCCATAAAAGAAATATAGCAGCCATAAAAGAAACATAGCAGCCATAAAAGAAACATAGCAGCCATAAAAGAAACATAGCAGCCATAAAAGAAATATAGCAGCCATAAAAGAAACATAGAAAGCCATAAAAGAAACATAGCAGCCATAAAAGAAACATAGCAGCCATAAAAGAAAACATAGCAGCCATAAAAGCAGCCATAAAATAAAAAACATAGCAGCCATAAAAGAAACAAAGCAGCCATAAAAGAAACATAGCAGCCATAAAAGAAACATAGCAGCCATAAAAGAAACATAGCAGCCATAAAAGAAACATAGCAGCCATAAAAGAAACATAGCAGCCATAAAAGAAACATAGCAGCCATAAAAGAAACATAGCAGCCATAAAAGAAACAAAGCAGCCATAAAAGAAACATAGCAGCCATAAAAGAAACAAAGCAGCCATAAAAGAAACAAAGCAGCCATAAAAGAAACATAGCAGCCATAAAAGAAACATAGCAGCCATAAAAGAAACATAGAAATATAGCAGCCATAAAAGCCATAAAAGAAACATAGCAGCCATAAAAGAAACATAGCAGCCACAAAAGAAATATAGCAGCCATAAAAGAAACATAGCAGCCATAAAAGAAACAAAGCAGCCATAAAAGAAACATAGCAGCCATAAAAGAAACATAGCAGCCATAAAAGAAACATAGCAGCCATAAAAGAAACATAGCAGCCATAAAAGAAACATAGCAGCCATAAAAGAAACATAGCAGCCATAAAAGAAACAAAGCAGCCATAAAAGAAACATAGCAGCCATAAAAGAAACATAGCAGCCATAAAAGAAACATAGCAGCCATAAAAGAAACAAAGCAGCCATAAAAGAAACATAGCAGCCATAAAAGAAACATAGCAGCCATAAAAGAAACAAAGCAGCCATAAAAGAAACAAGCAGCCATAAAAGAAACATAGCAGCCATAAAAGAAACAAAGCAGCCATAAAAGAAACAAAGCAGCCATAAAAGAAACATAGCAGCCATAAAAGAAACATAGCAGCCATAAAAGAAACATAGCAGCCATAAAAGAAACAAAGCAGCCATAAAAGAAACATAGCAGCCATAAAAGAAACATAGCAGCCATAAAAGAAACATAGCAGCCATAAAAGAAACAAAGCAGCCATAAAAGAAACATAGCAGCCATAAAAGAAACATAGCAGCCATAAAAGAAACATAGCAGCCATAAAAGAAACATAGCAGCCATAAAAGAAACATAGCAGCCATAAAAGAAACATAGCAGCCATAAAAGAAACATAGCAGCCATAAAAGAAATATAGCAGCCATAAAAGAAACATAGCAGCCATAAAAGAAAGCAGCCATAAAAGAAACAAAGCAGCCATAAAAGAAACATAGCAGCCATAAAAGAAACATAGCAGCCATAAAAGAAACATAGCAGCCATAAAAGAAACATAGCAGCCATAAAAGAAACATAGCAGCCATAAAAGAAACAAAGCAGCCATAAAAGAAACATAGCAGCCATAAAAGAAACATAGCAGCCATAAAAGAAACATAGCAGCCATAAAAGAAACATAGCAGCCATAAAAGAAACATAGCAGCCATAAAAGAAACATAGCAGCCATAAAAGAAAGCCACACAACGTTGATACTGTGAGATTTCAAAACATTTAAAACTATGACTACAGAGAGACTGTCAACGAATACAGCAAAGAGCTGCTGTTTTAATGAGTGAGTTCATGTTCAAGTTCTTACTCAACACTGTCGACACTGTATTCAACACTTTTATAAGACAGAAAACGATAAAAGCACACAGATGTAGCTATGCTACGGGTAAATAAATTAAACAAGCTCCAGTAATCTTTTTGAGTGTGACCTGTATTACTTTATTGTATTATAATATATTAAATGGACAGGAATTACACACCTTGTTCAAACCATGATATGGTGCAGCACATGCAGCCTACAAAGTTACAAGTATAGGCTAGCTAATTTGATTTAAATGTTTAATGGGCGGCAGCGTAGCCTAGTGGTTAGAGCGTTGGACAATAACCCGAAGGTTGTGAGTTCAAACCCCCGAGCTGACAAGGTACAAATATGTTGTTTTGCCCCTGAACAGGCAGTTAACCACTGTTTCCAGGCCGTCATTGAAAATAAGAATATGTTCTTAACTGACTTGCCTGGTTAAAAAAAATATTTCCCCTAATGTTATTAGCCTACCACCTCTTTCTCTCTCTAGCGTTGCTCCATTCCTTCCTCTCTTTCAACAGTTAAATGAAATAAGTTGTGTTGTCCTTATCTTCATCATCATCCGTGCTTTTACACCTGCATTGTTTGCTGTTTGGGGTTTTAGGCTGGGTTTCTGTACAGCACTTTGAGATATCAGCTGATGTACGAAGGGCTATATAAATAAATTTGATTTGATTTGATTTGATCATTCTAATGATATGTTTGAATAATATAGGACTAGAATGAGATAAAGAAGGCTTTCATGTTCGTTCTGATGTTCGTTCTTCTTTCAAACATTCACCAAACAAGAGCTTGCATCCGTCTTGAAATAGTCTATTGCTATAAAAAATGCACAAAAAAAAAAAATCCAGCTTGGAGTTCTAGTCTAGCTTTTCCTGCATGGGACTTAAGAGCTACGGTGCCTATTTTACAGAGAGAGGCCAGCGGAGCACCGGTGCGTATTGCGCAAGAGACAGAGGCTATAAGTTAGAAGCTTATTACTCATAACCCATCATTCATTAGCTAAATATATGGCCAATACTGCATTGAATGTATTACCTGAAATAGGTTCGCTTGGACATCTATATACAGTGGGGCAAAAAAGTATTTAGTCAGCCACCAATTGTGCAAGTTCTCCCACTTAAAAAGATGAGAGAGGTCTGTAATTTTCATCATAGGTACACGTCAACTATGACAGACAAAATGAGGGGGAAAGACTGAATCTGCAATAGGTAAGCAGCTTGGTTTGAAGAAATAAACTGTGGGAGCAATTATTAGGAAATGGAAGACATACAAGACCACTGATAATCTCCCTCGATCTGGGGCTCCACACAAGATCTCACCCCGTTGGGTCAAAATGATCACAAGAACGGTGAGCAAAAATCCCAGAACCACACGGGAGGACCTAGTGAATGACCTGCAGAGAGCTGGGACCAAAGTAACAAAGCCTACCATCAGTAACACACTACGCTGCCAGGGACTCAAATCCTGCAGTGCCAGACGTGTCCCCCTGCTTAAGCCAGTACATGTCCAGGCCCGTGTGAAGTTTGCTAGAGAGCATTTGGATGATCCAGAAGAAGATTGGGAGAATGTCATATGGTCAGATGAAACCAAAATATAACTTTTTGTTAAAAACCCAACTCGTCGTGTTTGGAGGACAAATAATGCTGAGTTGCATCCAAAGAACACCATACCTACTGTGAAGCACGGGGGTGGAAACATCATGCTTTGGGGCTGTTTTTCTGCAAAGGGACCAGGATGACTGATCCATGTAAAGGAAAGAATGAATGGGGCCATGTATCGTGAGATTTTGAGTGAAAACCTCCTTCCATCAGCAAGGGCATTGAAGATGAAACGTGGCTGGGTCTTTCAGCATGACAATGATCCCAAACACACCGCCCGGGCAACGAAGGAGTGGCTTCGTAAGAAGCATTTCAAGGTCCTGGAGTGGACGAGCCAGTCTCCAGATCTCAACCCCATAGAAAATCTTTAGAGGGAGTTGAAAGTCCGTGTTGCCCAGCAACAGCCCCAAAACATCACTGCTCTAGAGGAGATCTGCATGGAGGAATGGGCCAAAATGCCAGCAACAGTGTGTGAAAACCTTGTGAAGACCTACAGAAAACGTTTGACCTCTGTCATTGCCAACAAAGGGTATATAACAAAGTATTGAGATAGACTTTTGTTATTTTCCAAATACTTTTTTCCCACCATCATTTGCATTAAATGAATTAAAAATCCTACAATGTGATTTTCTGGATTTTGTTTTCTCATTTTGTCTGTCATTTACATTTACATTACATTTAAGTCATTTAGCAGACGCTCTTATCCAGAGCGACTTACAAATTGGTGCATACACCTTATGACAACCAGTGGAACAGCCACTTGCATCTAAATCTTGTTGGGGGAGAAGGATTACCTACCCTTACTTACCCTATCCTAGGTATTCCTTGAAGAGGTGGGGTTTCAGGTGTCTCCGGAAGGTGGTGATTGACTCCGCTGTCCTGGCGTCGTGAGGGAGTTTGTTCCACCATTGGGGGCCAGAGCAGCGAACAGTTTTGACTGGGCTGAGCGGGAACTGTACTTCCTCAGTGGTAGGGAGGCGAGCAGGCCAGAGGTGGATGAACGCAGTGCCCTTGTTTGGGTGTAGGGCCTGATCAGAGCCTGGAGGTACTGAGGTGCCGTTCCCCTCACAGCTCCGTAGGCGAGCACCATGGTCTTGTAGCGGATGCGAGCTTCAACTGGAAGCCAGTGGAGAGAGCGGAGGAGCGGGGTGACGTGAGAGAACTTGGGAAGGTTGAACACCAGACGGGCTGCGGCGTTCTGGATGAGTTGTAGGGGTTTAATGGCACAGGCAGGGAGCCCAGCCAACAGCGAGTTGCAGTAATCAAGACGGGAGATGACAAGTGCCTGGATTAGGACCTGCGCCGCTTCCTGTGTGAGGCAGGGTCGTACTCTGCGGATGTTGTAGAGCATGAACCTACAGGAACGGGACACCGCCTTGATGTTAGTTGAGAACGTCAGGGTGTTGTCCAGGATCACGCCAAGGTTCTTAGCGCTCTGGGAGGAGGACACAATGGAGTTGTCAACCGTGATGGCGAGATCATGGAACGGGCAGTCCTTCCCCGGGAGGAAGAGGAGCTCCGTCTTGCTGAGGTTCAGCTTGAGGTGGTGATCCGTCATCCACACTGATATGTCTGCCAGACATGCAGAGATGCGATTCGCCACCTGGTCATCAGAAGGGGGAAAGGAGAAGATTAATTGTGTGTCGTCTGCATAGCAATGATAGGAGAGACCATGTGAGGTTATGACAGAGCCAAGTGACTTGGTGTATAGCGAGAATAAGAGAGGGCCTAGAACAGAGCCCTGGGGGACACCAGTGGTGAGAGCGCGTGGTGAGGAGACAGATTCTCGCCACGCCACCTGGTAGGAGCGACCTGTCAGGTAGGACGCAATCCAAGCGTGGGCCGCGCCGGAGATGCCCAACTCGGAGAGGGTGGAGAGGAGGATCTGATGGTTCACAGTATCGAAGGCAGCCGATAGGTCTAGAAGGATGAGAGCAGAGGAGAGAGAGTTAGCTTTAGCAGTGCGGAGCGCCTCCGTGATACAGAGAAGAGCAGTCTCAGTTGAATGACTAGTCTTGAAAGCTGACTGATTTGGATCAAGAAGGTCATTCTGAGAGAGATAGCGGTAGAGCTGGCCAAGGACGGCACGCTCAAGAGTTTTGGAGAGAAAAGAGAGAAGGGATACTGGTCTGTAGTTGTTGACATCGGAGGGATCGAGTGTAGGTTTTTTCAGAAGGGGTGCAACTCTCGCTCTCTTGAAGACGGGAGGGACGTAGCCAGCGGTCAGGGATGAGTTGATGAGCGAGGTGAGGTAAGGGAGAAGGTCTCCGGAAATGGTCTGGAGAAGAGAGGAGGGGATAGGGTCAAGCGGGCAGGTTGTTGGGCGGCCGGCCGTCACAAGACGCGAGATTTCATCTGGAGAGAGAGGGGAGAAAGAGGTCAGAGCATAGGGTAGGGCAGTGTGAGCAGAACCAGCGGTGTCGTTTGACTTAGCAAACGAGGATCGGATGTCATCGACCTTCTTTTCAAAATGGTTGACGAAGTCATCTGCAGAGAGGGAGGAGGGAGGGGGGGAGGATTCAGGAGGGAGGAGAAGGTGGCAAAGAGCTTCCTAGGGTTAGAGGCAGATGCTTGGAACTTAGAATGGTAGAAAGTGGCTTTAGCAGCAGAGACAGAGGAGGAAAATGTAGAGAGGAGGGAGTGAAAGGATGCCAGGTCCGCAGGGAGGCGAGTTTTCCTCCATTTCCGCTCGGCTGCCCGGAGCCCTGTTCTGTGAGCTCGCAATGAGTCGTCGAGCCACGGAGCGGGAGGGGAGGACCGAGCCGGCCTGGAGGATAGGGGACATAGGGAGTCAAAGGATGCAGTAAGGGAGGAGAGGAGGGTTGAGGAGGCAGAATCAGGAGATAGGTTGGAGAAAGTTTGAGCAGAGGGAAGAGAAGATAGGATGGAAGAGGAGAGAGTAGCGGGGGAGAGAGAGCGAAGGTTGGGACGGCGCGATACCATCCGAGTAGGGGCAGTGTGGGAAGTGTTGGATGAGAGCGAGAGGGAAAAGGATACAAGGTAGTGGTCGGAGACTTGGAGGAGTTGCAATGAGGTTAGTGGAAGAACAGCATCTAGTAAAGATGAGGTCAAGCGTATTGCCTGCCTTGTGAGTAGGGGGAAGGTGAGAGGGTGAGGTCAAAAGAGGAGAGGAGTGGAAAGAAGGAGGCAGAGAGGAATGAGTCAAAGGTAGACGTGGGGAGGTTAAAGTCGCCCAGAACTGTGAGAGGTGAGCCGTCCTCAGGAAAGGAGCTTATCAAGGCATCAAGCTCATTGATGAACTCTCCAAGGGAACCTGGAGGGCGATAAATGATAAGGATGTTAAGCTTGAAAGGGCTGGTAACTGTGACAGCATGGAATTCAAAGGAGGCAATAGACAGATGGGTAAGGGGAGAAAGAGAGAAAGACCACTTGGGAGAGATGAGGATCCCGGTGCCACCACCCCGCTGACCAGAAGCTCTCGGGGTGTGCGAGAACACGTGGGCGGACGAGGAGAGAGCAGTAGGAGTAGCAGTGTTATCTGTGGTGATCCATGTTTCCGTCAGTGCCAAGAAGTCAAGGGACTGGAGGGAGGCATAGGCTGAGATGAACTCTGCCTTGTTGGCCGCAGATTGGCAGTTCCAGAGGCTACCGGAGACCTGGAACTCCACGTGGGTCGTACGCGCTGGGACCACCAGGTTAGGGTGGTCGCGCCACGCGGTGTGGAGCGTTTGTATGGTCTGTGCAGAGAGGAGAGAACAGGGATAGACAGACACATAGTTGACAGGCTACAGAAAAGGCTACGCTAATGCAAGGAAATTGAATGACAAGCGGACTACACGTCTCGAATGTTCAGAAAGTTAGGCTTACGTAGCAAGAATCTTATTGACTAAAATGATTAAAATGATACAGTACTGCTAAAGTAGGCTAGCTGGCAGTAGCTGCGTTGTTGACACTACACTAATCAAGTCGTTCCGTTGAGTGCAATAATTTCTACAGTGCTGCTATTCGGGGCTAGCTGGCTAGCTAGCAGTGTTGTTTACGTTACGTTGAGTTAAAAGAACGACAATAGCTGGCTAGCGAACCTCAGTGAATTAAGATAATCACTCCAAGGCTACACACACTAAACTACACAATTATCTTGGAAACAAAGACAGCTATGTAGCTAGCTAACACTGAACTAATCAAGTCGTACAGTTGAGTGAATAGCACTACAGTGATGCTAATCTGTGTGCGTTAGCTAGCGTTGCTAGCTCCTGGGCGAATAGCAGTGAAGGCTACGTTAGGGCGACGAAATACGAAATACGATAATTATGCAATTATCTCTGATACAAGGACGGCTATGTAGCTAGCTAAGAAGAATGGCTAAGATTATGTAGCTAGCTAACAGTAAACTAATCAAGTCGTACAGTTGAGTGAATAGCACTACAGTGATGCTAATCTGTGTGCGTTAGCTAGCGTTAGCTAGCTCCTGGGCGAATAGCAGTGAAGGCTACGTTAGGGCGACGAAATACGATAATTATGCAATTATCTCTGATACAAGGACGGCTATGTAGCTAGCTAAGAAGAATTGCTAAGATTAGACAAATCAACCGTTGTACTATAATGAAATGTAATGAAAAAGTTATACAACCTGCAGAGCGAAGTGCGAATGCGACCGCTCGCTCCAACCGGAACCGGAAAGTTGAAGTGTACCTATGATGAAAATTACAGGCCTCTCTCATCTTTTTAAGTGGGAGAACTTGCACAATTGGTGGCTGACTAAATACTTTTTTCCCCACTGTATAAGCCTGTACAGTGCATTCTGAAAGTATTCAGACCCATTGACTTTTTACACATTTTGTTACGTTACAGCCTTATTCTAAATGAAAAAGCAAAATAATTAAAAATACATTTTTTTGGGGGCAAATGTATAACAAATGAAAAACTGAAATATCACATATACATAAGTATTCAGACCCTTTACTCAGTACTTTGTTGAAGCACATTTGGCAGTGACTACCGTCTCAAGTCGTCTTGGGTATGATGCTACAAGCTTGGCACACCTGTACCCTCGGGAGTTTCTCCCATTCTTTTCTGCAGATCCTCTCAAGCTCTGTCAGGTTGGATGGGGAGCGTCACTGCACATCTATTTTCAAGTCTCTCCAGAGACATCTAACTAAGTGGATGGGTCACTATTGCCTAGACATGTACATATGTTAATAATATACAATAGATGGCTGTCATCAACCCCAGACACACCTGGCTAAATTGATGGTTCATGTAATCATTATCTTATAAGGTGGAGTTTTTTATTTAGACATGTCACTAGCTAGCTAAACAATGAACCATAATTCCAACCTTTACAGTGCATTCAGAAAGTATTCATTACCCTTTGACTTTTTTCACAGAAGAGCTCCAGCAGGTGTAACAAAACATTCCACGACCATTTTCTCAAAACCGGGTTTATCAACTTTCAAAGCAGAATTACTTTTCCATTGTTTCTCAACTTGTGTGTATGATATACAATTTTCTAGCTCCAAGTCTACTTTTATCTAATGTAAAAAAAAACACAATTTCACATTTTGCTACATAAGACCGAATGAATTCCGGTGTTCTGATTGTAACACTTGGGTTGATGGTCACTAGACTAGAGGCTGTATGTTATGGATTAAACTCGTAACTGCTGATGTGGTTGACGGCAGACTGGAGGTACAAGGACAGCAGATACACTGATTATTATTGTAGGAAACACTGTGATTCTGTAGCAGCTGACAAAGTCACTGCCTTTTGACATCCCACAAGCCTCGGGCTGGTATTTACAGATGTTGCATCCTGATTAGGATACAAGGGTGTTTCCAGCGAAGGCCAGTTAGACATGTTCTCTGCTTCTGTGCTGGAGGTCTTTCTCTGTTTAGTAAAACAAATAGATTTTTGATTGATTATCTGCGACTGCTCTTTTCTTTTCTTCACTTGGAACTTTCTATTACATCACCCCTCCCTCCTTTCAGGCGAGCCTGGATCTCAATGAGAGAGGAAGGAAATCCTGTTTGTATCCCCAGGCTGTGGCACTTACACGCAGAGGGACGATGAGGCGAAGCTGGGTTCGAGGGCTGGCTTCTTTGCTGGCCTTGGGCACTGGAATACTCTACATCACATCCATTAAGCGGGAGGTTCATTCTCATGGGGAAAGACTGCAGAGGGCCCATCAGAATGACTCGGTCAGGGGTCAGGACATGCTCAAGAGGCTGGAGAAGATGGAGGCTCACATTAAGAAGCTGGGTTGGTATCAATTTCCTTCATCTAAAAGTGCTGTGAAAAAGTATTGCCCCCCTTTCAGATATTCTCTATTTTGCGTTTTTTGATACTGAATATTATCAGATCTTCAACCAGAACCTAATATTAGATAAAGGGAACCTGAGTTTACAAATAATACAAAAAAATGGACACTTGTTTTATTTACTTAATTAAGTTAAGTTGCATAACTTAAAGTTCTGAAACCAAGAAATAAAATTATAATATACGTCTTCCGTCTCCTGTAATTTGAAAAAAAAAAAAAATTTGAATTGAATAACATAAATAAAATGCTCAACTATTACTCTTCACTCTTAGTCTCTATCCAACAATGACACCAAGATTCTCAACACACATACTACAGGCTGCCACTGTTAAACACTTTAATTGAGAACCAATTTGAGTCTAGCATGAGCCGACATCTAGAGTTGATCCCCCAAAAAGTTATTTCACAGGTCACATGGATGATTGTGAAAGGGAAAATGTATCTTTGAAAGTAAAGATTAATTTTTTTTTTTATAAAAATGTGTTTTGTGGCAGAAATGCCTCCTGGAATGTGAACTTTCATGTGCATTAATAACAGACTTGTATTCCATCCGTAAGACATTTAAATTACGAGACTAGTTGGTTTAACCATGGAAAAAGACAGAAACTTTCCTGCTAGCCATTATTGGCTGAGATAATGAATGGGCTGGACATTCCGGGAGGTGAATTTGGATTGGTCTGCCATGTAGCATGCTTCTGTCTATAACATAAACTGCTCAGTATGTGTTGATAGTCCTTTCTACCGCGCTGTTTTTGAAAGATGCAACGTTAGCCATAGAGAACTACAAAAGTTTTGCTGCTTTTCTTAACAACATTGATGCTCTGAATTTAGCAGGCGCTATCGACAGATCACTTGGAAAAAGTGATGGGCTATTTTCTGCACATGCCACAGTTAATATGAAATTAAATGACTTGCCACAATGCTGGACAAATAAAATGTAGCTACAATCAAACTGGAGTTAAATGGTTCCAGTCTGCCGTGAAGCGTTCATCCATGTATATGAGTAAAAGTCATGCTACATTTTCAGATATTCTAATTTTCAAATTTTGTCAAAGTTGTTTTCATTGCAAGTTAAAGCATACAGCTAGCTAGCGAATTTTAGCTTGCTGGATCGCTAGCTAACATTACGTGTGTGATCTGTGTTGAAATATTATTCAAATCAGAAATCCATTTGCATTGCTAGTTATAGCCTAATATTAGCTATCTAACATTGAACCTAGTTATTAGCTTTAGCTACCTACAGGTTCATACTACAGGTACAACAAAGTTTGTATAGGTAGTAACATGAGTTGGGATTATCCGGTTCATTGTTTAGCTAGCTTCTTTGGGGTAGGGGGCAGTATTGGGTAGCTTGGATGAAAAAGGTGCCCAAATTAAACTGCCTGCTACGCAGCCGTAAAAGCTAGAATATGCATATAATTAGTACATTTGGATAGAAAACACTCTGAAGTTTCTAAAACTGTTTGAATGATGTCTATGAGTATAACAGAACTCATATGGCAGGCAAAAACCTGAGAGAAAATGCAACCAGGAAGTGGGAATTCTGAGGTTTGTTGTTTTTCAACTCAGCCCCCATTGAAGATACAGGGTGAAATAAGTTGTTTCACTTCCCAAGGCTTTCACGAGATGTCAACAGTATTTAGAACCTGTTTTAAGGATTCTAATCTAAAGGAGTGGCTCATAAGGGCTCTTTGAGTGAGTGGTCTGGCAGAGTGCCACAGCCTCGGTCTGGCACGCTCATTTATTTTATGTTTTATTTATTTAACCTTTATTTAACCAGGTAGGCAAGTTGAGAACAAGTTCTCATTTACAATTGCGACCTGGCCAAGATAAAGCAAAGCAGTTCGACAGATACAATGACACAGAGTTACACATGGAGTAAAACAAACATACAGTCAATAATACAGTATAAACAAGTCTATATACAATGTGAGCAAATGAGGTGAGAAGGGAGGTACAGGCAAAAAAGGCCATGGTGGCAAAGTAAATACAATATAGCAAGTAAAACACTGGAATGGTAGTTTTGCAATGGAAGAATGTGCAAAGTAGAAATAAAAATAATAGGGTGCAAAGGAGCAAAATAAATAAATTAATTAAATACAGTTAGGAAAGAGGTAGTTGATTGGGCTAAATTATAGGTGGGCTATGTACAGGTGCAGTAATCTGTGAGCTGCTCTGACAGTTGGTGCTTAAAGCTAGTGAGGGAGATAAGTGTTTCAAGTTTCAGAGATTTTTGTAGTTCGTTCCAGTCATTGGCAGCAGAGAACTGGAAGGAGAGGCGGCCAAAGAAAGAATTGGTTTTGGGGGTGACTAGAGAGATATACCTGCTGGAGCGTGTGCTACAGGTGGGAGATGCTATGGTGACCAGCGAGCTGAGATAAGGGGGGATAAGGGGGGACTTTACCTAGCAGGGTCTTGTAGATGACATGAACCAGTGGGTTTGGCGACGAGTATGAAGCGAGGGCCAGCCAACGAGAGCGTACAGGTCGCAATGGTGGGTAGTATATGGGGCTTTGGTGACAAAACGGATTGCACTGTGATAGACTGCATCCAATTTGTTGAGTAGGGTATTGGAGGCTATTTTGTAAATGACATCGCCAAAGTCGAGGATTGGTAGGATGGTCAGTTTTACAAGGGTATGTTTGGCAGCATGAGTGAAGGATGCTTTGTTGCGAAATAGGAAGCCAATTCTATAATTCTCAATTCTCATGTGAAAGGTAGCTACGTTCCACTTCATTTGTACAGACAAAGGATTTGTCCGGTTGGAACATTAATTAAGTTTTATGTTAAAAACATCCTAAAGATTGATTCCATACTTAGTTTGACATGTAGGGTTAGAGTTTTTGAACATTTCGTCCGATGTTCCGCGCGACCTGAATGTGCTTTTGGATTTGTTTACCAAACGCCCTAACAAAAGAAGATATTTGGACATAACTGATGGACACTATCGAACAAATTAAACATTTATGGTGGAACTGGGATTCCTGGGAGTGCATTCTGATGAAGATAATCAAAGGTAAGTGAATATTTAAAATGCTATTTCTGAGTAATGTTGACAACCCAATATGGCGGCGGGTATCTTTTTGGCTGCTTTGTTGTCTAAAGGCTGAACTCAGATTATTGCATGGTTTGCTTTCTCCGTAAAGTTTTTTTGAAATCTGACACAGCAGTTGCAAACCAGTGGTCCTTCTGTAGCTCAGTTGGTAGAGCATGGCGCTTGTAACGCCAGGGTAGTGGGTTCGATTCCCGGGACCACCCATACGTAGAATGTATGCACACATGACTGTAAGTCGCTTTGGATAAAAGCGTCCGCTAAATGGCATATATTATTATTATTATATTAGTTAAGCATTAGGGGGCGCTATTACATTTTTTTTTGGATGAAAAACGTTCCCGTTTTAAACAAGATATTTTGTCACGAAAAGATGCTCAACTATGCATATAATTGACAGCTTTGGATAGAAAACACTCTGACGTTTCCAAAACTGCAAAGATATTGTCTGTGAATGCAACAGAACTGATGTTACAGGCGAAACCCAGATAAAAATCCAACCAGAAAGTGACGCATTTTTTAAAACCGCTGTGAATGAGCTATGAATGAGCTTACGTTTTCCACGTATTCCCCAAGGTGTCTACAGCATTGTGACGTCTTTTTACGCATTTCCATTGAAGAATAGCCGTAAGGGGCCATATATAGCAAGTGGTCACATGGTGTCTCCCGCAGAAAATCTTGCGTAAAATACTGAGGTAGCCATTTTTCCAATCGCTTCTTATGAGAAACCAATTGCCTCGGCGGATATATTATCAAATATATATGTTAAAAACACCTTGAGGATGGATCCTAAACAATGTTTGCCGTGTTTCTGACGATATGGAGCAAATTTTGAAAAACGTTCAGCGTTGTAGAGGTAGCATTTTCCGGTCGATTTCTCAGCCAAGCATGATGAACAAACGGGAGCTATTTCGCCTACAAAAATAATCTTTTTGGAAAAAAGGAACATTTGCTATCTAACTGGGAGTCTCCTGAGTGAAAGCATGAGAAGTTCTTCAAAGGTAAATGAGTTAATTTGGTTGCTTTTCTTATTTTCGTGAAAATGTTGCCTGCTGCCAGCAGAGCCTAGCATAGCATTATGCCATGATAAACTTACACAAATGCTTGTCTAGCGTTGGCTGTAACACATATTTTGAAAATCTGAGATGACAGTGTTGTTAACAAAAGGCTAAGCTTGTGTTTGAATATATTTAATTCATTTCATTTGCGATTTTCATGAATAGGAACATTTTCTAGGGGTATTTATGTCCGCTGCGTTATGCTAATTCGTTTGAGGCTATGATTACGATCCCGGATCCAGGATTGCTCGTCGCAAGAGGTTAAGGAGAACTTTATCTAAAGTTCCATGTATAAGAGTCATATCTTTATCAATGTTAATTATGAGTATTTCTGTAAATTGATGTGGCTCTCTGCAATATCACCGCATGTTTCACAACTACAGTTGTGATGGATCGGTCGGGCTCGGTGTCGACTATAAAGGGTCCAGGCAAATTGGCAAAAGAGGTATTGTAGCCCAAGAGTTAGCTGGTATACATTCGTCGGCTAGCCGGGAGATGGGCCTCGAGGCTAGCTCAAGGCTATCTGGTTCTTGATTTAGGACAGAGGTGTTAGCCAGCAGTAGCCACTTGGTTGTAGCTAGCTAGCTAGCTACGATGATCCGGTGTAATGGTTCAGAGCTTGCGGCAGGAATCCAGTGACGTGGTAGAGAAAAGCAATCCGATATGGTTCGATATGCTCTGGGTTGATATCGCGCTGTGCAGACTTGCAGGTATTGAACAAGCTAAAGCTGGCTGGTGTCCGAGCTAAAGGTGAAGACCACTACCAATGGCTAACAATGACTACTAGATCGTGGCTAGTTAGGTGGCTAGCTGCTGATGGAGATTCCAGTTAAAAAGTATAAAAATAGCAGATCAGTACCACATTGGGGGAGGCAGGTTGCAGGAAAGTATATTTAGTTCTTAGATGGAATGTGAGATTAAAATATATATGAAAAAAAAACTAGAAAGACTTTATACATGGGACAAGACAAACACACGTTCGACTGCTACGCCATCTAGGATTTAACAAGATGTCTAAACATTTTTACATGTCTAAACAAAAGACACCACTTCACCATATGATTGCATGACCCATCAAGATATCCAGGTGATTACGGCCATCTATTGTATTTCATGAACATGTGTACTGTACATGTCTAGACAATAGTGACCCATCCACTTAGCTAGATGTTGCTGGTGGGTGGCTATAGCATTTCCTTCACATGACCCATCAATTTAGTGTGTAAGAATAATCTAAAAATTATCAAAATGTATAACATATTTTTATCTGGACACTTTTTTTTGTGTTTACCAGAGACTTGACCTGCACCATGAACAACAACAACAAGGACTAGATGAAGTGTATTTTTATTGAGTTTTTCACTATTGTAGGCTACTACTTTTAGTTTTGAAATCTTTGGTTGTTTACTAAACTACTTACTCCGTTTAGCATGTCTTCACATTAGAATCCTTAAAGAGACGGGTGAGGCTAAGGCTTAAGAGGGTGTGAACATTTTTTATTTTAATTTTACCAGGCAAGTCAGTTAAGAACAAATTCTTATTTTCAATGACAGCCTAGGAACAGTGGGTTAACTGCCTGTTCAGGAGCAGAACGACAGATTTGTACCTTGTCAGCTCGGGGATTCGGTTACAAGTCCAACGCTCTAACGCTCTAACCACTAGGCTACCCAAAGAAGGGTTGTCTAGTAGATGTACAAGGGCCATTTTCTTGAAAGTTGATCAACTTTCAATGCAGAATTACTTTTGCATTGTTCCTCAACTGCAGTGTATGAAATACCATTTTCTAGCTCTGAGTCTCTACTTTTTTCTCATGTAAAAAACACACTGAAATATTTTACAACATAAAACTGAATTGAGGCTGTCGGTCACATTTGGTCTCAATTAAATAAAGGCATTAAATAAACAAATAAAGGATTAGATAAAAACCAATCAAATATGGCCAAAAATCATTTTAGAATGTTCTTTAATCCTGCATACTGTTGTTTGATGTACAAAATGTGTTACATTTAGATCTAACAACTTCTGTGTGCCAAACAGCTACTTCAAGGTAATCCTCCAAGGCAGAACAAACCTTATTAATCACCTTTTTAAAAATCAAATGAAAACAGTAGTTATGTAAATGAGGTCATAATCTGTGTGTATCAAAACGAGTGACTCTAATTGATTCTGGCAGCCTTAAACTATCTGAAATACACAGAAACAACCAATTAATGACAGTTTGATGAGCAGCTGTTTTGTGTCCACAGTGAAGTCAGTCAACAATGGGATCAGTCTGAAAGAGGGGCAGGCTGTGAAGGCTACCGAGGTCAAGAAGGAGAGGAAGGTGGTGAAGAAGTTGTACCCCAACTCAGCTCTGTTTACAACCTGGGGTGATGAGCTCTCAGAGGAGGAGCAGAAAGAGGCAGAAGGGTTGTTTCAGATGTATGGATACAACGCCTTCCTAAGTGACAGACTACCCCTGAACAGGGAAATCCCTGATACTCGCGATCCTAAGTAAATCCTTTTCCTCATCTCTTTGCCACCTCTGCCCAAAAATGATGGATAACTCAAGACTTCTGAATTCTAACCAGTCTGTTCCATAGCGCTCATCCGAGGTCAATTCCTTCTCCAGCCCTTTTAATGCAATTTGATGAATGACACTGAAATGTACTAACTTTAAGAGTGAAACAGCAGCTTTGGTGAAGTGACTGAATGATATGAGGTGGACCAAATGTTTTTGTTGTGTCTGTCAGGTGTGCTAATCACCAGTACCCCCATGACCTGCCCACCATCAGCGTGGTGTTGATCTACTTGGACGAGGCCCTGTCAATCATCAAGAGAGCTGTCCGCAGTATCATAGACAAGACCCCCCAACACCTCCTCAAAAACATCATACTGGTGGATGACCACAGCTCCAATGGTTCGCCTAATTTGTCTATGCCCTCTGCTCTTTGTCTATGCTCTCTAGAAACATTTGAAAGTATATTTGAACTCAACTGTGGCTTTCAACTTTTGTTGTGTACCAATGATTTGCAAGTGTCTGCTTTCCCAGAGGACCTAAAGGAGAAGTTGGATGCCTACATCAGATTCATCGATGAAGAGCGTCCGGGCCTGTTGAAGAGAGTGAGACACCTGGAGCAGCTCGGTCTCACACAGGCCCGCCTCTCAGGGTGGAGGGAAGCTGAAGGAGACGTGGTGGCCATCTTGGATGCCCACATAGAAGTCCACGTGGAATGGTAGTCTGAATGGTTTATATTATAAAGACACTAAGTGATATTTTTTTGTCTCCTTTAACGCAATGTTTTCACTCTGTGTTTCTGTGAACAGGGCGGAGCCTCTGTTAGCGCGGATAAAGGAGGACCGCAAGTTGGTGTTGACACCGGTGTTTGACAAAGTCCATTTCGATGACTTGACAGTCACGCGTTATTGGCCGAGTGCAGACGCCTTTGACTGGGCCCTGTGGTGTATGTACGAGTCCTTCAGACCTGAGTGGTATGCCTTAAAAGACGAGACACAGCCAGGAAAGTGAGTTGTTTGTGATTTCATCAACGAAGGAATGTCCTGTTTCACAAGTCTGTTTGAATAGCCGAAATGGAAACCACAGCTTTGGGAGGAAAATCTTACCTAATATTTACACCTGTATTGTTATTTTGCGTTATCTATTCATTAAAATGAATGTCACATCTCCCATTTTAGAAATGACCATGATTTGTTGTGTATGTTTGTCAGGAGCCCCTCCATTATGGGCATACTAGTGGTTGATCGCCTGTTCTTTGGGGAAATTGGTGCTCTGGATGGTGGTATGAAGATCTATGGAGGTGAAAATGTTGAACTGGGCATCCGGGTAAGCCCCTCTGCTACAGTTTATGAATGAATGTTAGAAATCAAAGCAGACTTGTGTTTGCAGAATTGCTTTCTGTTCTTGAGTCGTTCAGTTTGAACAAACAAATCTACGTCCAACATCCAGACACTTCAGTCCATATCTATAAACTCGTACTTGTCTCTTGGTGTTTGGTGTGTCTAGGTGTGGCTGTGTGGTGGAAGTGTCGAGGTCATACCTTGTTCTAAAATAGCCCACATCGAGAGGGCCCATAAACCCTATCTCCCAGACCTGAGCATTACAATGAAGAGGAATGCTCTGAGAGTGGCTGAGGTCTGGATGGATGAATACAAACATAATGTCAACATCGCCTGGAACCTCCCACTGAAGGTACTGTACACAACAAACCATTCAAAAAATAGTTTTTTTTCAGCTGCTCCTATGGAATAACAATCATCGCTGTTATGCATGCTTTGTGTTTGAAAATAAGTAGACTAGACAGTCAATATTATAAGAATGGTCTATTACTCAATGCCATAATAAAGCTCATAGGATCTATGTAAAATTATGGTGGTAAGCCAACATCAAGGATTGCTCACACAGCCTGTGATTCTGAATTAGGAATCTTCCTCTTTCTCACCACAGGATCATGGCATAGACATTGGGGATGTTTCAGAGAGGAAGAAGTTGAGAAAGAGTCTGAACTGCAAACCCTTCCAGTGGTATCTGGACAATGTGTATCCAATGTTAGACCCCCTGGGTGACTTGCTTGGTTATGGAGCTGTGAGTGATGCTAAAATGTTACTGTTGTTTTGGAATTATTTCCTCACCAAGTGTGTTTGGTGCATATAATTACTTCTTCAATTGGATGCAGGGTCATAATTCCAACTCATTATCAGGATAGGAATTTGCACTTTTATTATTGTTTAATCTGTGTCCATAAAATCAACAGCTGGTCAATGACCTGAAGACGGATCTCTGTATAGATCAAGGCCCAGTTCCGGGGAACACACCTATTTTATATGGATGTCATTATTTTGGTCCACAGGTTTGTATAATTAGTGCTTGGTATTTTAGAATGTAGCCAATTGTATAATATGGTCCATCCCATAGCAGAGCCGGGATTCAACCCATACCACAATGCAAAGTACTGTCAATACCAAAGATACAGAAAAGCCTAAATATCTATCCTCTCTGTCCAGAACTGTTATTATCGAGCCAGCGGGGAGATCTACATTGGAGGCATCAAGTCTCACAAGTACAACAGTAATCGCTGTCTGATGGACATTGGCACTCAAACCCCAGGACTGTATGATTGCAAGGAGGCCAAGCAGAAGGGATTCCACATGCTCTGGGAATTTCAACAGGTAAGCACTCCAACATGAAATATAGGGAAATTGATGCTTATAAACTGTTGGAAACATGGGAGATGCCTTTGACTTTAGTGTGATGTTGTACAGTGGAATGTTTCCTGTGTTTTACAGGGAAAATCCATCCAGAACAGACAGACAAAGAGATGTCTGGAGATTGCCCCAGGGGAGGACACTTTCTACCATCTCATCATTCAGGAGTGCAGTGGGCAGCACTGGTTAATACAGAATG